>NC_140300.1:58079455-58514497 GCF_964211825.1 Aythya ferina | reverse complement strand
AAAAGAACCACAACAAATTGCCTATATCCCAGACTACAGATCAAATCTGATTAGCTCAGAATAATTACTTTGAAATCCTTTTTGGGTTTTATTTCATTGGAACAAGTTTTCATTTGATTTAGACTGGTTATTTTTTATAAACAGAAAAAATATAAAGATCTTACATGAAAAAATATTTTGCTTAAGACTAGAGTCTAAACTGGTAAGTGTACTTAATTTGTCAGCATCCCTGGCTTTTTCTTTGTGAGTCCTACAGGATAATCAGCAACATCACCTTTCTTCCTTTTTACCGCTATTATCTGAAAATGAATACATGTATCAGGCAATGTTGTGTGTATTCCTAAGTCCAGCTCCACAAGGTCTGGATACTCTATACTCAAAGGCATCGAAGGCATCTACCATCAGATACTAGGGACTGGCCGCTGAATAAAATCTTGAGTGACTAACACAGACATCATCAGCAGAAAATCTACTGGACTAAAGAAAAACCTGCCGTCCTGCTGTGCAAATATTTGGAATTTGAAATTACAAACTTTTATTGAATAAAGTTCTCACTGAATTAAGAATCTAAATCCTTTTCCAAATATTCTTTACTTTGTTGTATTGACATCACTGCATATACTTTGAGGTTTTACCTATATTAATAGGAGGCAAATATGGAATTCTCCATTGCATAATAGTAATCTGCCTCAGGTTTTACTAAATAATTTAGTGCTTCCTTTTGCCAAGTACAAGCATTGCCTATTGAGATTTGTCAAATATATATTAAATATTTAGTGCATTATTAAGCACATAGAAATGATACTAATTTCTTTGAATAACTTGACTTTCCCAAAGGGAAATGAATAGCAACAATAGTTTGATTCCATAAGCAACTGTACATGGAATGAGAGTTATAATTGCATTAAAAAGGAATGGGAACTAAGGAATTCTTTAATTCTTTTTCATGGCATGATAAGACCAAGTTTTTCAAGTTTTTAGAAAAATCTTAAGGCTTCTTGTGGTTGTTTCTTTCAAATGTAGTGAAAATTTAAAAATCACTATTACAGTTTCTTATGTGCCAATCAAAATTCTATGTTTAATTCAAAGTGATATAAAAAGTAACAAAAATAATTGAAATGACCCTATAAAAGAGTAAAAAGAAGAGCACCACAACTTTTGGAAATATTTTTGGATGAACTTATTTTTCAAAACTGCTTCAATCAATTTCTATGCTTCTGTCACAGAGTCTTTGGAAGAAAAAAAAAAAGAAGTTCAAATGACTTTTCCTGTAAAAGAGAGTCCCCTAGGAAACAATATTAGCAAAATGCATATTTGTTTTTTGTCGTGGTTTAACCCGACTGGCAGCTAAACACCACGCAGCCGTTCGCTCACCCTCCCCCCTCCCTCTCTGGGACGGGGGAGAGAAATGGAAAGTGAAGCCCGTGAGTTGAGATAAAGACAGTTTAATAAGACAGGAAAAAAAAAAAAAAATAACAAAATAATAATAACAATAATAATAATGATGATACAATGGTGATAATACGAAAGTAATAATAGTATGTACAAACAAGTGATGCACAATGCAATTGCTCACCACCCGCTGACCGATGCCCAGCCTAACCCCGAGCAGTCCGGCCCCCTCCCCCCGGCTAGCCACCCCTATATATTGTTTAGCATGACGTCAGATGGTATGGAATACCCCTTTGGCTAGTTTGGGTCACCTGTCCTGGGTCTGTCCCCTCCCAGCTCTTACTGCACCCCCCAGCCTGCCCGTTGGCAGGACAGAGCAAAGGCTGAGATGTCCTTGGCTTAGTATAAGCACTGCTCTGCAACAATTAAAGCATCGGGGTGTTATCAGCACTCTTCTCATTCTAAGCCAAAACACAGCATTCCACCAGCTACTAGGAAGAAAATTAATTCTGTGCTAACTGAAACCAGGACATCTATCCACCCCTTATTCCATACCATTTATGTCATGCTCAGGTTACACTCTTTTCCATACATTCTAATTAGTCACCTATAGTAATCATGGTAGTGATAACATACAGTATAATATACTATTTAACATGGTGCAATTCAGTTCATGGGCTATTCTCACCCAGTATTAAATCTCCTTGAGGTACACACCGGACCTCTCCGTTCTTTTGCATCACCCACCAAGTATATCCAGGTCCCTGAGCGAAAACAATTCCACGAATAGGTTTGCCTTTTCCTGAGGCAGGAGTAGCCCAGACTGTTTTACCCAGCATATTTTTTACATGCACTACAGGAACTTTATCCCCATCTACAGTACGTAACAGGTTTGATTGGGCAGGTCCAGCTCGGTTGGTAGATCCCCTAGTATTGACTAACCAGGTGGCCTTTGCCAAATGCGTATCCCAGTTTTTGAACGTCCCAGCGCCCATTGCTTTCAAGGTAGTCTTTAACAGGCCATTGTATCGTTCAACTTTCCCGGAGGCTGGTGCATGATAGGGGATGTGATACACCCATTCAATACCATGTTCTTTGGCCCAAGTGTCTATAAGGTTGTTTCGGAAGTGAGTCCCATTGTCTGATTCTATTCTTTCTGGGGTGCCATGTCGCCATAGGACTTGCTTTTCAAGGCCCAGGATGGTGTTCCGGGCGGTAGCATGAGGCACAGGATATGTTTCCAGCCATCCGGTGGTTGCTTCCACCATTGTAAGTACGTGGCGCTTGCCATTGCGAGTTTGAGGGAGTGTGATGTAATCAATCTGCCAGGCCTCTCCATACTTATATTTCAGCCATCGTCCTCCATACCAAAGAGGCTTTGACCGTTTGGCTTGCTTGATTGCAGCACATGTTTCACAGTCATGAATAACCTGTGCTATAGCGTCCATGGTCAAGTCCACCCCTCGATCACGAGCCCATCTGTATGTTGCATCTCTACCTTGATGGCCTGAGGTGTCATGGGCCCATCGGGCTATAAATAATTCACCTTTATGCTGCCAATCCAGGTCCACCTGAGCTACTTCAATCTTAGCAGCCTGATCCACCTGCTGGTTGTTTTGATGTTCTTCAGTAGCCCGATTCTTGGGCACATGAGCATCTACGTGGCGTACTTTCACAGCCAGGTTCTCTACCCGAGCAGCAATATCTTGCCACAATGCAGCAGCCCAGATAGGTTTGCCCCTACGCTGCCAGTTGTTTTGCTTCCATTGCTGTAACCATCCCCACAGGGCATTTGCTACCATCCATGAATCGGTGTAGAGATAGAGAACTGGCCATTTTTCTCGTTCAGCAATGTCTAAAGCCAGCTGAATGGCTTTCACTTCTGCAAACTGACTCGATTCACCTTCTCCCTCAGCAGCTTCTGCAACTCGTCGCGTAGGACTCCATACAGCAGCCTTCCATCTCCGATGCTTCCCCACAATACGACAGGACCCATCAGTGAACAGGGCATATTTCTTTTCATTCTCTGGCAACTGGTTGTACAGTGGGGCTTCTTCAGCACGACCCACCTCCTCCTCTGATGATATCCCAAAGTATTTGCCTTCTGGCCAGTCCATGATCACTTCCCGTACGGCTAATTCCCTCAGGTACTGGATTCCCTTCTCCATAGTGGTCCACTTGCCTGGTAGACATAAAATATCTTCCTTGAAGGGATACCTTTCCCTCACAGCTGAGAGGAGACGCCTCCAGAGGCTGGTGGGTCGTGCTCCATCTGCAATTGCTTTGTCAATGCCGGCGTCTCGAGCAAGGGATCCCAGCCGCTTGGCTTCCCTGCCGTCTAATTCCACACAATTGGCTCCAGAGTCCCAGCACCGGAGCAGCCAGGTGACAAGCTGCTCACCTATACAGCGACCAAAATCTTTTCGCACATCTCGTAGCTCGCGCTCGTTTAGGCTTCGGGTAGTTACTGTTGCTCTTTCGGCATCCTCATCTTCCTCCTCCTGAATCCTTGACGGCCCAGCGTCGTCATCATCTTCGTCATCTCTATACTTAGTTTTGGCAGAAGCCTTACCTGGATTGGCAGAAGACTCTCTGCGTTCTAAACGACTTGAATTTCTATACCATATTTTCACCTTCTCTACAGGGGCAGCTTGCACTGCTACTGCTCGTTTCTCTGACTTTGTTACAGGGTCTGCCACAGGGGTTGGAATGCCCTCTGCAGGGTCAACTTGCACTGCTACAGCTCGTTTCTCTGACACGGCCACAGGAGCTGGAGCGGCTACAGGAGCTGGAGTTGGAGCTGGAGCAGTTGCAGGAGCTGGGACTGGAGCAGCAGTAGGAGCTGGAGCTGGAGCGGCTTCAGGAGCTGGAGCTGGAGCGGCTTCAGGAACTGGGACTGGAGCAGCTGCAGGAGCTGGAGCTGGAGCAGCTTCAGGAGCTGGGACTGGAGCAGTTGCAGGAGCTGGAGCTGGAGCGGCTGCAGGAGCTGGGACTGGAGCGGCTGCAGGAGCTGGGACTGGAGCGGCTGCAGGAGCTGGGACTGGAGCGGCTGCAGGAGCTGGGACTGGAGCGGCTGCAGGAGCTGGGACTGGAGCGGCTGCAGGAACTGGGACTGGAGCAGCTGCAGGAGCTGGAGCTGGAGCAGCTTCAGGAGCTGGGACTGGAGCAGTTGCAGGAGCTGGAGCTGGAGCGGCTGCAGGAGCTGGGACTGGAGCGGCTGCAGGAGCTGGGACTGGAGCGGCTGCAGGAGCTGGGACTGGAGCGGCTGCAGAATCCACCGTAGGGGTCACAGTGGCCGTTGGATCTGTCACAGGGTTTGGAGTGGCCGCAGGGTCTGTCACTAAGTTGACAGCAGTATCAATGGCAGCTCGATAGGCATGAGCCAGGCCCCAGCACGTTACAATGATTTGTGTTACTTTGGAACTGCCAGAATCATTACACCTTTTTTTCAAGCATTCTGCCAGTTTTTGAGGATTTTGCCATTGTTCAGGGGTGAATTTCCAACACACTGGGGGTGCCAACTGCTCTAGATGCCTGCCCATATCCACCCATACTCCCTGCCACCCACAACTATACTGCCTCCGGGCAGATCTCCGGATGAGCTTCATAAGTAGTTGTTTAACTTTAAGCAGAATCTGAAGTGCATTCATGAGGCAGAACAACAAGACTATGGTATTCTGAGTATTCCAGAAATATTCAATATCTTGGAGAGCTATTGTGACAAGCTCAGGGGATAAGAGGGTGGTGAAGGAGGAAGGCAGAGTGACCCAGGAGGATACAGGGGTGGTGAAGGAGAAAGGGAAAGTAAGCAAGTAAGGAAAAATATCCTCCCCTTTCCCCTCCACAGATTGACTCTCTAATGGAGAAAAACAATAGGTATAATTGCTAATAGTTCCCAAGATGCTGTTTCCAAAGTACAGAGTCCACGATGTTACTGAGTATAAATACCAAGTTAGAGTCATGACCAGATATTTTATCGTCTCATAAGCCATTGCTATAACACTTAGTACCATAATGGTCTGAAACCAGGGCCCGGAGAGGAGAAACAACACTACAGAGAGCAAATACGGAAAATAATGTACTATAATACTCAATTTGGAAAACAGGCGCAGCAGAGTTGTGATTAAAGCAATCAGCATCATGACAAGTGACTATTAAGCAGGTCTAATCCTTACACCAATTTTAGTTTAACACACTCTGATCAGATCTGCCGTTATCTCAACCTTTTGGGCCCCACGTTGGGCGCCAAAAAGACTGTCGTGGTTTAACCCGACTGGCAGCTAAACACCACGCAGCCGTTCGCTCACCCTCCCCCCTCCCTCTCTGGGACGGGGGAGAGAAATGGAAAGTGAAGCCCGTGAGTTGAGATAAAGACAGTTTAATAAGACAGGAAAAAAAAAAAAAATAACAAAATAATAATAACAATAATAATAATGATGATACAATGGTGATAATACGAAAGTAATAATAGTATGTACAAACAAGTGATGCACAATGCAATTGCTCACCACCCGCTGACCGATGCCCAGCCTAACCCCGAGCAGTCCGGCCCCCTCCCCCCGGCTAGCCACCCCTATATATTGTTTAGCATGACGTCAGATGGTATGGAATACCCCTTTGGCTAGTTTGGGTCACCTGTCCTGGGTCTGTCCCCTCCCAGCTCTTACTGCACCCCCCAGCCTGCCCGTTGGCAGGACAGAGCAAAGGCTGAGATGTCCTTGGCTTAGTATAAGCACTGCTCTGCAACAATTAAAGCATCGGGGTGTTATCAGCACTCTTCTCATTCTAAGCCAAAACACAGCATTCCACCAGCTACTAGGAAGAAAATTAATTCTGTGCTAACTGAAACCAGGACAGTTTTTACTGCTTGTTCTGGGCAATCAAATTTCATTTTTCATTTTTATATAAAAATATTAATAATGGTAGTAAGATTTGCCTGGTGAAGACTATGTGAAATTTCCATACTTTGAGCCATTGTGTACACACACAGCTAGTTTAAGAGTAGTTGATACTATTGAAGGATATGTTCACTGTATCCTGTTGTGCAAAAATTTTGTTCATCAGATGCTGTTAGGATGTCAGGTTTCATTTGTTGAGGATTTGCACACTTTCCATCTATCTCTCAGTACCATATGAAGAGACTTCAGGGTTACTACAAAGCTTTAGTGATATTAATTATTCAGTCATAAAGGTTTAACCTATTTGGAACAGTAAGATGGATCAGAGTACAACTACTCTATCTAGATTTTGATGTACTGAGCATTCATCTACCATTAGTTTATGTCTTTGATATTTACATTTTTTATTGTTTTTTTTTTCTTTTTTTCTATAAAAAAAAAAAATCACATTCATTTTATGACCTTTTTGAAATGTGGAATTAATAATAGTTGAAATGGTGCCACCAAAATATAGTAATGGTTTGATTACTGCTGAAATACCATTTATTTTTAGTTCCTTTCTTCTAGAACTATTAAAGACTTATGTGCATAAACTTTGCATAAATGAAAGTTAAGCTGCCAGCTATGATTGTCATAATGTAGCTATAAATATCATCAGATGCATTCTTGGTTTATTTATTTATTTATTAAATAAACAGCACGTACTGTTTTCAAAGCAGAGCCCTTAACATTTAGGTGTGAAGAATTCAAACAACTAGCTGAGCAAAGAAAAATTTGAAAATATGTTTGACAATAAAAGCTTGTGACACTTTGGCTTCCCTTGCTTCCTACTTATATTTTACTAAGGAAATTATTAAGGTTATTTGTCATGAAGTTGTTATTTTAACACCACAGTTACCAACGCTGTATAGAAGATCTGTAAACTTCTTTTCAACTGTCTAGTTTTTCAGGCATAATAAATATAATTTCAAATAAGGTCATATAAGGTTTTAAAGACATCATTTTTACTAAAATATTAAGTTATAAGCGCATTGTCTGGACTTTTTTGAATACTTAGCAATTGTGACTAAAATTATAGTAATAAAATTTCAAGTACACTTAGAAAGTTTTACCTCTCTTTTCTGAAACAAACAAACAAAAAGAACAAAGGACCTGAAAACAAATTAATCAGTCAGAGTAGTGATTGTCTAGAGGAGGTAGACATATGACCATGCCATAAAAGGCATGGTCAGATTTGCCTGCTGAAAAGGAACATGGGAGTTTTGGTAGATAGCTGGCTGAATATGAGCCAGCAGCATGCTTAGGTGAACAAGAAGGCCAACAGCATCCTGGCTTGTATGTGAAATGATGTGACCAGAAGGACCAAGGAAGTGACTGTTTCTATGTATTCAGCTCTGGTGAGGCTGCACCTCAAATACAGTGTTCAGTTTTAGGCCTCTCACTACAAGAATCATAGATTCATAGAATCAAGATCATCTGGTCCAACCATCCCCTTACCACAAATATCACCCACTAGACCATGTCACTAAGCACCATGTCCAACCTTTCCTTAAACGCCACCACCTCCCTGGGCAACCTGTTCCGATGCCTGACTACTCTTTTCGAGAAGAAATGTCTCCTAATTTCCAACATGAACTTCCCCGGTGCAATTAGATGCCATTCCCTTCTTTTTCTACCACTAATTATCTATGAGAAGAGGACTGGCACCTAGCTCCCCACAACTTCCTTTCAGGTAGCTGTAGAGAACAATAAGGTCTCCCCTGAGCCTCCTCTTCTTCAGACTAAACAACCTTAGTTCCCTCAGCTTCTCCTCATAGGACTTGTGTTCCAGGCCCTTCACCAGCTTCACAGCCCTTCTCTGTACATCAAGAGAAGCCCCTCCAGGGCCTTAATGTCTTTCTTGAAGTGTTGGGCCCAAAACTGAACACAGTACTCAAGGTGCAACCTTGTCAGAGCAGAATAGAAGGGGATGATCACCTCCCTGGCCCTGCTGGCTGCAATATTCTTGATACAAGCCATTGGCCTCCTGGGCCAAGAATGACAATGAGGTGCTGGAACATGTCCAAAGAAGGGCAACAAAGTTGGTGAAGGTTCTGAAGAACAAGTCTTATGAGAAGCAGCTGAGGGAGCTGGGTTGTTTAGCCTGGAGAAAAGGAGGTTCAGGGGAGACCTTATCACACTCTACAGTTACCTTAACGGAAGCTATAGAGAGGTGGGGATTGATCTCTTCTCCCCAGCACTAAGTGATAAGACAAGAGAAAATAGTGCTAGGGGAGGATAGGTTGGATATTAGGAAAGATATCTTCACTGACAGGGTTGTGAAGTATTGGAACAGGCTGCACAGGAAAGTAGCTGAGTCGCCATCCCTAGAGGTCTTTAAAAAATGTAGTTATTGAACTACGTTTTCACATACTACTATAAGAGACAGGGTGAACTTGGCAGTGCTAGATTAAAGGTTTGGCTAGATGAACTTCGAGGTCTTTTCCAACCTAAATGAAGGAATGTCCAATCAACAAAAAGTGAACCCATTACCAACAAACAAACAAACAAACAAACAAACAAAAAAACATTCTGTTAAACACAAGGAGACCCAGTGACAGATGAACACAACATAAATACATGTGCACACACTCACAAAAAGACATGCATATACATATATATGATTTCTAGTGGAAGCTCTCCAGAGATATTGCAGAACTTGCACCAACTGTAAAACAATAAAATCTATAGATGTGACTGCATTTTAAGTCCTTGAGAATGTCTTTCTTCACTCATGAACTAGACCAAAAATCCAGGTCAAAACACTGTGAAAATAGAAAATTCAAATGCAATTCTGTATTTGAACTTTCCTGTCCATGTGGCAAACAGTTATTGAAATCTATCTTCACATCAGTTCATATCTTCAAGTCCATTTGAAAGAAATTCTGCTCACAAAAAATAGTTCCATTTAAGTAATTTAGATGAATAAAGCTGCAAGATCAGACTCCCAAATGAACTTTTGGACTGCTAAGCTTGTCGGAAAAAATATAATATTCCTTTGAACACAATATTAACTGTTTTCCCTTTTCTCAACAATATAATGAAGTTCTTGTGTCTGGTGTAATGTACTCAGTCTTTTAAGCACTCTTTGTGAGTGAAGGGCAGTTGCAGTAACTCAGTACAGAGCAGAAAACTTTACGTGATGTTTCCAGATAGCAGAACACGATTCCTGTGCTCCTAATGAGAATGCTATGATAAAGAGAGAATCAGCAATATGTAAACACACTTGTCTTCTTCATGTGATTCTCACTAGCATTTCCAGCAGAAGCAAACATCTGTATGGTGAATATTTATTTATCTTTCTTTTCCATATGAAATATTTATCTGCCCTTGGCCTTGGCTTCGTCTTAGGGCAGGATTTTGTTAAGCCAAAATAAAAAAGATAAGATAATATTCATCTCTGCTTGGCAACAGCAGCAAAGCTAGCAAAAAGTAAAAATAATTTAATAAAAGCATTCATCTTTGTCCACCTCGCGGTAGCAAGAACAAAGCATATTTATGTTTTTCCTGTGTATGATAATAAGTCCCAGATAAAAAATGTATTTCCTTGTCTCTGAATGTAGGAATGGCAAGGACAAAATTACACAGACTCCAGTGTTGTTTGCAGAATGCATCAATGAAGGAATTGTTTTCATTAACTTGAAAAGAATAAAGAGCAAGACCATTTTTGAGGTTTTGCTTAGAAGATCACAAAGACTCTAGTTTTTTTATTAACCATATTGTTCTGCTAATGTAAAATACTAGTCTCAGGCCTCAATATTATATAAATGAGTTCTGCATGCAGCCATGCCTCAAATTTCAAGAAACACCTGATCAAATAGCAAGGGATCTCCAAAAGGTTTGTTCAGATTTTATTGGATTTCTCCAAGAAATCTTTTGCAAGGTTTCTCCACTGCTACATACTGTCGCCTTTCAAAGGGGTTTCCGATTGTGCCTATGACTCTGAGTACTATGACTAAGTATCCTCTGTACTGTCTAGGTATATCATGCCCTTATTTTGCCATTTTAATTACAGTGCAGTATCTAAGTTATTTCAATTGCATGTGGATGAAAGCACAAAGTTATGTGGATTGCTTCAGCTAATCTCATCCTTGCAAGTGCAAGACAATTCCAGGAACTTTTATTTTTTCTAAAATAGATTTTTTCTTATAGTACTTTTTCATACTTGTGATCATTTATTTATTAGTCATATGAAAATCATAGTATGCAAGTTCTAATATTTTATTTAGTAGTATAATTGTATGATCTCAAGGTGAAATCATCATTTATTACTACATGGTGGAACTGGGAAACCTGTAGTATTTCTTTTTACTCAAATAATCTTGAGGGTAAATGAGTCACTGACTAAGAGGATTTTGTGTTTGTAAAGTGAGAATAAATGTATATGATTTCTTGTAACTCTTCTAAAACATATGACCTAAAACTCAAAAGAACTCTGAATAGTATTTATCACTATCTTAAGATATTGTTCACAATCTGATTCCTCACTCCTCCATGAAATGTTCACCAGCACCATTCATCATCTCTGAACGAAAAATAAATGAATTCTTAAAGAACAGAACTCTTTACCCATCTACTTCCTTAAAGTCATATCTATGCAAACTGTTCACCAGGAAAGGTAATTTCTGGAGATTTGTTTCCTCCAGTGCTACTGTAAAAGGATAAAAATACAGTGAGAACATTTCTGACAGGAGGACAGTAGATGTCTCTGTGCTTATACTTGATATATATATGTATTAGTATTTATATAATATATTTAATAGAAGCATTTTATATTATATTCATTTTTTCCATAAAAATTAATGGAGGTTTTCATGACAGTTCCATGAGACAGTCTCTTGAAAGGATAAAAATTGACTAAGGGAAAATGAAAACCAGGAAAACAGAAGATTCCTATATAAACTAAAGGTTATAATATGACCTGAGTCTACTGGAATCTACACCTACAGAGCCCAAAGTTTGAGTCAGCCAGATCTGTTTAAGCTCCTTTTCAGAAGCTACACAGATATAGTAGTATTGTTCTGTGTTGAGGCTGCCTGCAGATAAAGACCATTATTGAAAGAGGAACTGTCAATTGTGTGAATGACCCAAATTCTATCCATGCCATCTGCAAGTCTTTCTCAAACCACATAACATCACCTACAATTGATAGGTATGTTCAACCTCTGGATAAGACTTGAAATGGGAAAAGACAATAAAATTATGACCTTGGGAAGTCAGAAACATTTTGAAAATTAACTACTTCAGGACATTACTTTCATTGGAAGCACTCTTCCCTCTACCATCAAGTGACTGGGAAGAAACTATTTGCCTGACAGATGTCATGTTACATAATGATGCGCTGGAAAGAGAACTTTTAAAAGACATTTTTGTATCCAGTCTCCTGGTGATGCTCTGAGGATGTATTCTTCAAAGTCAATCTGCAGAACCTTATTTACCATCCCAACAATGTTTACTCAGTAAGTTAATGGCAACTGAGGAAAACAGTGTAACTGATAAGAGCTGATGATATTTTTATACACAGAAAAGTCTCTGACAAGAGGCATGAAACCTACATCCTATGCACATTAGAGATATTTTGTGCTTTGCATAGTAATTCTGGTTCCTTGCAGCTGTACAAAGCACCTGTATAGAGCAAGCACAGTAAATTTAGTGTTTTCAGGAAGTAACAGGCTGACTGCACATGTGCTATGCAGTTGATATGGCAGCGGCTCAGCTACTTGAGAGTAATTCCAACAATACCGCCAAATTTCAGAAAATTATCTACTGTTGTGCAGACTCCGGTAATTTTCCAAGACAAATTTCACAAACACAAAGGCCACAGAAATTTTGATCCATGAAAGCTTTAATTCAAAAGAAGAAGAGAGTACATACTAGCTGTCATAATTGGGTCAAACATTAGTATGGTAAGTTTTTGTGGTTTGTTTGTGTTTGTTTTTTTTTTTGACTGTTTTTGTTTGTTTGATTGTTTGTTTTTGCTTTTGTTTTTGTTTATTCCCCAAACTTTAAACCAGCGTGGATTCCATTAAATCTAAATAAAGTCTATCATATTTATGTTTTTTTTTTTTTTTTTTTTTTTTTTCTTTTCACAAGGTTGGGTGTATTAAGGCTTTATTTAAATGTCAAAAGTGTGATATGTAACATAGCCTGAGGAAATAAGTCCTGTAAGTATAAACTGGAGGGGGAGTACAAATATTTTGTCTAGAAGTATATTGAACCATAAATTATACCCAGAACTTAAAAGTGAAATGAGAATCAGTTTCTTTTCTGTTCCGTTTTACTACTTCCCAGCAGTATATGAATAGTGGTGTGCAATCTTAAATATAATAATTAATAATATATAATAATAATGATAATAATAATAGTAGTAGTAGTAGTAGTAGTAGTAGTAGTAGTAGTAGTAGTAATAGGGGAAATGCTGATTCTGATTATTAATTATTAATGTTCTACATTAGAAATATTTTAAGCCTGTAAAAACTTGACTTCCTTTTTTACTTTGTGTTGGAACAACCACTTGAATCTGAGAACTGTTAATATTTCTTTCTGAATGAAATACAACACTGTCAAGAGAAACAAACATATTTTATCCAAAAAATTAAATTAATGCTTATTCTAGTATTGGAATATTCTGCCTTTATAATAAGTGTCAATAATCTAGGCTAATAGCTGGCTGTACTTTTATGTTGTATTTTTCTCTTTTGTCTATTTTAGGTAATCAAAGTTTCTAAGAGTAATATTTATAAAGAAAGGAAAAAGTCTATTGCAACTATATGTTTCTGAATCTACAACTGAGATTTTTCTTTTGTCTTGTTTTCATTAAGTTTTGTAAATATACCCATAAGTCTCTGGAGTTTTTATGTTGGTTTTTTTTGAGCCTTGAGTCATTGAACTGAAAACATAAATGCTGACAAAATAAAATTAACAGTGACAAAACAAAGAATTTACTAATGTATTAATAACAAAGTTGCATATGTTCTAAAGCAAAGTCACTTACAGTAGGAAACCTGGTAAGACAAGAAGCATAACTCAAATGTCAGTACATAAAGCCACAATAGTGAATGAGAGCTTATGACCAACATTCTGAGCTTAACTATATGAATGACGGTTTTATATTGAAGGTGCTTGGAAATCCAAGGACAAGTTTGTCCCTTTCTATGTAATTCCAGATAGAATACTCTGTCATTCTGTACATCTTTGTGATGATTCAATGCTTTGAAGTTCCAGTGTTTCTAAAGGAGTTTCCTTTATTTCCTTTTGTTGTTGTTGTTGTTGTTGTTGTTGTTGTTGTTGTTGTTTTCCTTTTACTCTTTTACTATCTTCAATTGCAAGCTGTACCCAGATGGTACAAGAACAAACTAAAACAACAGACAAATCATTATCTAAAAAACAAAAACAAAAGCAAACACACACACACCACACAAAGAACAAGTGCATTAACAAGAATGAAAACATAATGGTTCTCTGAATACTGAACCTGAAGTTTCTTTGCTCAGCTTGCTGCAGCTGAGTGAGTCACTAGCCTAATAGAAAGTGAAAGAAAAATAAATTCAGGCAAGGTAATTAGAAACACTTTTTTTTTTCAGTAGCCAAATAATAAATGTGAGAAGTCCCCACAGGGCGAAGCTATGAATGCAGAAGGCATGAGGGTCATTCAAGTAATGATTGTATATATCTTGGGAAAATAGTGTACAAGTAAAGGATGAACCTAAGTGGGCTGAATGGCTTTTTTCATTCTCAATATTCATGTATCACAGCTGTCATGCTTCAAGGTACCTTACAAAGTGATTACACACTGATGGCTGTGAGATCGCTTCATCTGAAACCCAACTCCATGTGTACCTGGTAGAAGAGCTTCTGTTATTTGACACCCACTAAGCCTAGTTTAAATTTAGCCATTTCAAGATCTCTATTACCAAGCTCATTATTTACTTACACTAAAATAGAAACAGCACAAATGACTCTTGTGCAAGTTCAGACCAAGTATCTTTAGGACAAAACTATAACATTTAGCCAACAGTCTGATGGGGCAATAAAATAACATTTAATTATTACTATTGTTATATTGTTAGCATTGTTATATTATCACATTAAAATGACAAAACTATTCAGTGAAATGAAGAGATTTCAAAAATTCTTAGAGCTTTTCTAGTTGTCTTATTTCCATACCAAAGATGATCTCTGTTCTCCATTTTTAATGGTCTTGGTTCATTTCAATATCAAATTGAAATAGTAATTTTGGTAAGAAACAGCTGATTTGGGGAGTACAGTTAAGAATCATAGAATCATTAAGGTTAGAAAAGACCTCCATGATCATCTGGTCCAGCCATCTCCCTACTATCAATGTCAACCACTAAACCATGTCCCTAAGCACTATGTCGAACCTTTCCTTAAACACCCCCAGGGATGGTGACTCCACCACCATCCAATGGGCAACCCATTCCAATGCCTGACTACTCTTTCTGAAAAGAAATGCCTTCTAATTTCCAACACAAACTTTCCCTGGTGCAACTTGAGGCCATTCTCTCTTGTCCTACCATTAGTTATCTGTGAGAAGAGGCACAACTCCCAGCTCCCCACAACTTCCTTTCAGGTAGCTGTAGAGAACAATAAGGTCTCCCCTGAGCCTCCCCTTCTTCAAACTAAACAACCTCAGTTCCCTCAGCTGCTCCTCATAGGATTTGTGTTCCAGACCCTTCACCAGTTTTGTAGCCCTTCTCTGTACACGCTCCAGGGCCTTGATGTCCTTCTTGTAGTGTGGGGCCCAAAACCGATCACAGTACTCGAGGTGTAGTCTCAACAGAGCAGAGTACTGGGGGAAGATCCACATGATCCTGCTGGCTACAATATTCCTGATACAAACGAGAATGCCATTGGCCTTCTTGGCCACCTTGGCACACTGCCGACTAATGTTTAGGCAAGCATCGACCAGCTCTGCCAGATCATTTTCCTCTGCACAGCTTTCCAGCCACTTTGCCCCAAGCCTGTAGCATGGCATGGGGTTGTTGTGACCAATGTGCAGGACTTGGCACTTAGCCATGTTGAACCTCATCCCATTGGCCTCTGCCAATAGACCCATCCTGTCCAGGTCCTTCTGCAGGGCCTTCCTACCCTCTGGCAGATCAACACTTCCCCCCAAATTGGTGTCTTCTGCAAACTTACTGAGGGTACACTCAATTCCCTCATCCAAATCATCAATAAAGATATTAAAGAGGATGGGTCCCAACACTGACCCCTGTGGAACACCACTCATGACCGGTTGCCAGATGGATTTAACTCCATTCACCACCACCCTCTGGGCCCTGCCATCCAGTCAGTTTTTAACCTAGCAAACAGTGTAGCTGTCCAAACCATAGGCTGACAGCTTCTCCAGGAGAAATCTGTGGGAAAGGTAAATCTATGTGAAGTTTTGTTTTACCATAAGTATATGTATGCTACTTAGAGTAATGGTATATCTTATTTCAGTACACTAGTGATTTGCAAAATCTAAAGTATTTGATCTTTTAAATATACATGTTATTGCGGGACCATTTTTGTTATGAGCAATAACTTAAAGAAATAAAGCTTCCAGTTTCTGCTTCATTTGCTGTGTTACTGTCGTGGTTTAACCCGGCTGGCAGCTAAACACCACGCAGCCGTTTGCTCACCCTCCCCCCTCCCTCTCTGGGACGGAGGAGAGAAATGGAAAGTGAAGCCCGTGAGTTGAGATAAAGACAGTTTAATAAGACAGGAAAATAATAATAACAAAAATAATAATAACAATAATAATAATAATAATACAATGGTGATAATAGGAAAGTAATAAAAATATGTACAAACAAGTGATGCACAATGCAATTGCTCACCACCCGCTGACCGATGCCCAGCCTAACCCCGAGCAGTCCGGCCCCCTCCCCCCGGCTAGCCACCCCTATATATTGTTTAGCATGACGTCAGATGGTATGGAATACCCCTTTGGCTAGTTTGGGTCACCTGTCCTGGGTCTGTCCCCTCCCAGCTCTTACTGCACCCCCAGCCTGCCTATTGGCAGGACAGAGCAAAAGGCTGAGATGTCCGTGGCTTGGTATAAGCACTGCTCTGCAACAATTAAAACATCAGTGTGTTATCAGCACTCTTCTCATCCTAAGCCAAAACACCACATTCCACCAGCTACTAGGAAGAAAATTAATTCTGTTCTAACTGAAACCAGGACATCTATACAAGGTAAAATTTCCTACCCTGTTTAAGATAAGAAATTCACATCAGCTTTTCACATCTTTGAGATAGCTACTCTATAATAACTGCACCATAGTCACTCTTAAAACTACTCCAGAGGTAAATATTGTGACCATTTGGCAATGTGACACATATTAATGTAGTAACTGAATACCCAAATAAAGGGTTTGTAAACATTTAATCAAAAATAGAATTCTTATGCTGATCAGTCATCTGTGTCCATTTTTCATTTGCTTTGAGAATGCTCATAGGTTTGTGTGTGCTCATATGTTTAGCAAATTGTTCTTTTTCATAGGTTGTTGTGGTTTAGCCCCATCAGGCAGCTAAATGCCACACAGCCACTTGCTGTGTACATGCATATTCATATGCCAACAGGCTGTGCTGAAAATGCAGTATTTGCTTGTCTTTATTAAAAGGTTTCCTTTTAAGAAAACACAGGTTTATTGACTGGCAACATAAAAACTTCTGAGAGTCTAGGTAACTAATCAGAAGAAGCAATATATGACTTGAATGGTGAGTGAGAACTATTCTATATAGTTTATACATGGGTACAGCTCACATGCTAATTGAATATTGGAGTAACAATGTGAATTTTAAGTCACTATGGTATTCAGTATCTTCATGCGTGGCAAAGATAGAATCAAGATGGTTGCTGGGGAAAGCTTCTTTGTCTTTTTGCCTGTATTAGGCCTTCTAGTATGGTCCAATATGATTTCAGTTTTTTTTTTGTTTTGTTTTGTTTTGTTTTGTTTTGTTTTTGACTATAAAATATATGGGCAATAAAACCAAGTGGGCTATAATAAACGATTTCATACTCATCTTTGATCCAAGTCTCCTTTTAACCATTATGACATTACTAACAGAGCTAGTTGGAATACCAGTGTTAGGAAAAAAGATGTAACTTTCCTGAAATACATTATTTTTTAGAAACTTTTCACTGGGAAGTTGCTCAGGCACAAGATAAATTCTCTCAGAAAGAGGTGGTATCTGAAACTTATTCCACAGTATAATATTTGTAGAAATTAGTCTATGTGTAAGATAATAGACTTGCTCTGAAACAAACAAAGAAACAAACAAAAATAAAAATAATAAAAAACACTAATCAACAAAGCAAGTAAATGAACAAAAAAAAAAAAAGAAAACAAACAAACAAACAAAGAAACAAACAAAAAAAAACAACTGTTCTTTAAGGACCAGATTTTTATAAGATATTAAGACACACTGAAGTTTTTGTGTCTTTACAATTTGAGAAGATTTTTTTCTTTATTATTTTTATTTTAAATATAGAACACTTAATTGTCTTTTTGATGTCCTGGATGTTTGTGACATATCTTAGAAAACATTTATAAGGGCAGCTTGGAAATATTGATATTGCAGTGTCTTCATATATATTTTATAAAACTGAAGCATAATTGGCTACCATAAGTCTTCCTTGTAAACGATATGTCAGGCTGTTTGCATCTGATTTAATCTGTCCAATCTGACTAAACTAGACTTCTTCTTTTTCTTTTTCTTTCTTTTTTTTTTTTTTTTTTTTTGGCATTTTTAAATCCTTGCTTTAATTTAGCTGTGCAGACTGGGACTTCTTAGTACTGTGTAATGGTTTATTTGGTATGATCCATGTAATAGATGTTTTCTGTATAACACTCCTATTTTAGTATGGTTCTGTTTACGGTTTTAGGAGGTTATTTTTTGCCTTGGTTGAATGGCTAAAATGCTTCCTCAGCTAATGATATATATGGTCTGCTATTTGCTTTTCAAATTGGATTCAGATTTTTGGCTTGGTTAAATTGTCTAGACTCTAGAGTAAACAGTTTGCTCATACAAGTGAAAATTGGCTAACTTGATGTGTCTTGTTATGATTATATGAAAAGGCAAAATATTTAGTTAATCTTCAGAAGTATATATATATACACATACATACTTAGTAATATACAGTACACATTTGTGTGTACGTTTTGGATAAATGTTTAGATCATATCCTCGCCCTTCTCAAAAATCATTTATCCTGTAAACTATGTTTTGTTTACAGTAACATTACACATGATTAAAAGGAAGTATGTGGGTGTATAATTGTACTTGCTGGGAAGGAAAGAGTTAATATTGTTTGATCTTGATCTTGATTAGAGATCTTTGCTATATCTGCAATATGTGCTAGACCTAGATGACTCTTTCATGACCTTGTAGTATCATTTATTGCATATGTTTGTCTAACAGGCCACTACCCACTCTCTTTATATTCACTGTAGTAATTCATGACGTACAGCCTTCAGTAGTCGCAAAAATATAAAACTTCTTTCCTCTCAGTTCTACACAGGCTTTCTTTCAGTCCCTAGTCCTGACATGCTATCTTGAATAACCTGCAAATAACCCTCTTCACCTTTACCTACATTTAATCTACAGTGTTAAAGCTTCACCTTAGGCTAAACTTTGTCCTTGTTACTTTATATGTAATTTAGAATATTCTGGATATAATTTGCCTAAAATAATAATAATAAGAAGAAAAAAAAAATGCTGCAGTTCCATGAATGAGATGTTTGTTGCCTTACATTCAGAGTAATTTTTCACATCCAAATGACATGCATAGCCTGAGCAAACTCTGAAAAAGATCCCCACCAAGCATTGATGTTTAAACAAACTAGCTCAAGCAGATGATTGTTTTGATACTTAGCCAACTTTCATTGTTCCAGTGTTGAGAAAGAATGTATATTACCCCACCTTGGATCTGTGATGAAAGATGTTAGTGACATAACTTCAGGTGAGATCATATAGCCCTAGTTAAGACAACAGGAGTTTTTCATCCATGTAGAAGTTCAAAGCTAAGGCAGTTGTTTGGAAGGCACGTTTCACAAAGTCAGGCAAAAACAGATGAAAAAAAAATGCAGTTTACAGAACATCTACTGAATATTATTTATACAGTCCTTGAGGTTTACCTGAAGTTTTTGTCCAGCTGTGTAAAATACCATTCCAGCAACAACCATTGCTACTTAAGTTATAAACACATTAGTGGGCTTGTTAATAATAGTTGTAACCAGGCATATCTATGGCACAGGAAAATAATAACCATTTTAAGGTTGTCATCAACTGGATTTTTAACAACATAGTTGGATTACAGGTAATTGTCAGGTGTTTTGAGAAAGTAAATGTACTTTTTAAAGTCCGGTTTTCTCTCTGTGCTGCAATTTAAACTCCACGTAGTGTGTAGGCACAAAAGCTTCATTGTTCTGTAGAAAACTGGCTTGCCATTCTCTCTTTTCCATGTTGAATAAAAGTAATTGACTATATTTACTGTACCTTCTGGCCACAAATGTTGGCATAAAAATCTCCTACTTTTGTACTACAAGAACAGAACACACTTCAGCTACTATGACCCACCAAAGACAAAAAATTTAGTTGCTGTGAAATGAACATCAAAGTTCTGCACAATAGCTCTGAGGGCTGGTTTGTTCTTTGGAACACAGTTTCTCTTCAAAGTGGGTAGTAGACTTATATATATTGTCACTTATCAGTATTTTCCTGCTATAGATTTCTCAAGAACATTTTCACTTTGTGAGAAATGGGTAGTATCATCTAAGAACAGTTATTAAATTGATTAAAAAAAATGTTAAAAATTGTCATTGAAGCCTCCTGAACTGCAGCCATGTCATTTCTGTGGTAATTATTGTTATATTTCAGGGTTTGTTTAAAATTTTGCAAGTGATTCTTAAAGTTTGCCATTTTCCCAGATCAAATTGCTTCTTCCTACAGGGTTCAGGCTTTGTAATTTGATTTATATGGTAACTTTGAAACAAGAAGAGACATTAACAGACCGTTCTGTTTTAATGAATGGCTTGTCAGGTACTGACTACTTCAGTGGCAGGAAACTCTTTCTCCAGGCACTGATCACAAGGGCAAGGCTTCACTCCTGTCTCCTGCCTTGCTTCATTTAATATTCATTAGCAGGCAGAAATAGCATTCATCTGAGGGGCTCACTTGATTAAAAACTCTGATATTTCTACACTTCTCTTAAACTTTTACTTCTTTATTTTTATTTTTATTTTTATTTTTATTTTTATTTTTATTTTTATTTTTATTTTTATTTTTATTTTTATTTTTATTTTTATTTTTATTTTTATTTTTATTTTTATTCAAGCAGTAAGACATGCCAGTATTTCCATTGGTTGGAAATATTCAAACTGGGGTTACATATACTGTCTAACAGTTCTTCAGGCCAGAGACTGCTGAGGAGCTCTGTGCATTGTAGGTACAGGAAGAATTTACCCAGGTGCTTCAAAGGCAGATGTCTCCTATCTGCTTGGTGCTCTCTAAAATACTTTTTTTTTTTTTTTTTTCTTTTCATTTCATTTCATTTCATTTCATTTCATTTCATTTCATTTCATTTCGTTTCATTTCGTTTCATATCATTTCATTCCATTTTTTTGTCTTTCTACTGGTCTTTGCTCTCAGATGGAAGATGCATATAGTGACTAGCATCTGCACAGAGGGGATTGCTTACATGACCTTCTCTTCATGAACAAGAAGACACCACAAACTATTTGGGTTAACACACTGACCTAAAAATTCAGGACCTTCATCTTCACTGTGACCTTCACTGGAAGGGGTCACAGGGCAGGCTCAGAGTGCATAGCCTCCTGTTTTGTACCTGTGTCAGTACTGGAGAGTATCTCCCTAAAGCTTAATTATTTCCTGAGCACCTCACCCTTCAAGAAATGCAGTGAGACTTCCGGTCACTTAGAAAAACAAACAAACAAACAAAAAATAATTTTGCTTTAGTGTCATAAATAATAATTAATGTCATAAATATATAAATATAAATTTAATAAAAATATGTCATAAATATATATTATATTATAATTATATAATGTATAATAATGTAGTGTCATAAATAATAATTGAATAATTTTTGTAATTTCTATAATTTTCTCTTACTGTTCTGTTTTTTCTTTGTGGTAGATTTTTTGCGGGGTTGAATTTGGGTGGTTGCTTGAATTTCTGAGGGCAATATCCGCTAGATTTAGTTTGAAAAAAAAAATTGAAACTATCTGCATATTGTACGTAATTTTGTGTAATGCCTGCTCCATTTCAATTACGCTTCGAAAATATAAACTGCTTGTATACATTATTAAACACTAAATAAATTAATATAGAGATCTATCACAAAAATAAACAGGAAATGTCATTTGAAATTTCAGTTCAAAATTAGCTGTCTTTGTTTTATGAAACTTGGTCAGTGCTAACACGATGAGCTTCCTCAATAGGTTTTCATGTCATTTTTAGAATGTCATACAAGGTCAAATAATCCTTGGGTCTTGATTTGTTTGTTTGTTTGTTTATGTGATTGTGAGTCCAGTGTAAGGGATTGCTGATACCCATAAGTGATGATAGTCTTAGTTGGAGTTCTACCCTGTCTTAAAACAGCAGTAATTTTTATTCAAACAAATAAGCATTGAATGACAGTCCTGGCAGTGGAAGAAGTTCTTGAATTGCAAAGAATTGAATTCTGAAATGGAGAAGCTGGATTTAAGATTTAATAAAATGACAATTTCTTGGGAAAGCCCCAAGAAAGTTTCATTTTATTAAATCTTATTAATAAAGATGTATCTCTGAATCTTTTTTTTTTCTTTTTTTTTCTTTTTTTTTTTTTTTTTCCAGATAGTCCCAATTTGGAGGAGAACTTTTGTAATCTGTCCTATAGGTTCCTCATCAGATTGAAGAGCAAAGAAAAAGGTGGACCAGCTTCACTGCAGAACAGATATTTGACACAGATTCAATCATATAGAACTCTTCTTACCAGATTCCACATGTATATTCTACGTATATCTGGGTGATAATGATCAGCTTTTAGTTGTGCATCAGTTGATTTTGTTCTTGGTATTGTTTATTACAACATATGTTATAATAGCCAACCAAATCACTAAAAATATGTAGAACAATTATGGGAAAAAACTTCTGAAATTTCTGAGATGATTTGCTCAATCTCTTGTATTTATTGCTGTTTGAAACTTTCATAAAGGTAGGATTGAAAGACAGAACCAAAAGTAATTATTTACAACAAAAAAAATGGATGTTTTGTTTGTTTGTTTTCTTAACTGAATGCCAGTCTGTGTCCTTCAGAGTCTTATATTTTTCTTCATACTGTTTTGTTTTGGCATTTCACAAGCAGGTATGTTTTCAGCATTGTGCAAATACCGTCTCCTATTCAAAGTTCAACTACGTAATTCTGATCTGCTTATTAATATTTATGGCCCACATATATTTGTAGATTTAGCTTTAATAATATCTTGTGTTCCTTTAATGTAGACCAAAAAGAAAATTATGTGCTTCTGTTAATCATAGATTTAAGAACCCTGTGATTGGAAATGCCCCTTAAAAGAGTTGTTTTCAATTAGTGTGATCTTCTGTCTACTGGAAGATTTTTATGGCTGCACACATCTTGCGTTTTCACCCACCTTTTACTTTAGACTAGAAGTCCAAATGTTTTAATTAACAATTAAAATTTAACCTACCAGCCCTTTTACCCTGAGCCTTCTACCAGTATTAACTATACATTCATATCACTCATTCATCAACTATTCATTGGTTTTAGCATCTATAATTCAACATAGTATAGAAAAGGTTTATGGAAAATAAAAAACAGCCTATTTTTCTATAGAATTCTGTTAACTGACCTAATTAAAAAGTCTATCAAATTGAGTATAAAATCAAAGATTTTTTTTTCTCTCTCTCTCTCTCTCTGTGCATATAGTTCTAAATAAGTAAAACCAGAGGGCCACAATAATGAATTTTTTGAAGGTGGCAATAATAAATGATCTGGGAGCAAAGTTAAATACGCTTTGGGAGTGATTGTGCTGAAGGAGAATAAGAATGGCTGGAAAAAAGGGAATCTGAGGACTATTTTACAGCCAAACAATATGGATCTAACAGATGAATGATGGCCATCAGGTTGATAGTTCTGTACATTTTAAAAAATATATATTGTATTCTTCTCAAATAATCAGACAAAACAGTGCTTGGTCCTGTAAAGGAGCTTTTGAGAAAAACTGCCATGAAAGCTAACTGTTTATAGTTTAAATACTAATAAGACAAGCACAGGCTGAGATAACTGCTCAGTTTTTTTGTTATTCTGCTATGAATTTCAATATCCCTCTGAGTGTGGTTGATTGGGGTTGGCTGGGGACTGAAGTTTACACATACTACCAATATAATACAGACCTGAGTCAGTGAACATTTACACTCCATTTCCGTCCAAGAGCACCTTGATAACATAACTGAGATTGAATAACAGAGTAATGCAAACTGTACCTCTTCTGGATTCCTGATTATTTACCCAGAAATTCAAGAAAAGCTTTTCTGAAGAAGAATATCCAGGCATCCCATGCCAGCAGAAAGCTGGTCTAGGGCCATATACTTTCTCTCTTTGCTTCTCTGGACAGAAATAAATAAATGCAGTGTCTGAAGGATGTATGAGATGAACATTGATTTTTCTGTTTTGATATTTCATCCTTATGATCTGGCAGAAAAAACAGTGCTCCAGAGATACAGGATTTTTGCAGATGAGCAGGGTTTGGAGTTAAAAAAATGACAATTTACTGATTACAGTAATTGAACTCTTTGTCACACAGTGAGACCTGATTATTTCGTGTGAGACTTACTTCTCTGAATGGGTCAGTTTATCTCATGTAGGTAGCAGCCATCTCAGATTCTGCAGTGACTTTCTGCAAAGATGGACAGCAGCAAGTGACTGAAGAAACTCTCAGAATTCAGAGACTGCATATCTTTTGAATACAGTCATTTTGGAAGGTGCGTTACTACTTTTGGTTATCTGGATGCCATAATATAATTCAGTTTTGTAGCTGAAAATAATATGCATTCAAAACAGATAATCATGAAAAAAAATCAGTTGATTAACCTTGTGGTTCATTCCATGCAATGGGAATCTTCACTGCGCACCCTGATCTCTTCTGATTAAATTCAAAGTGAAGATGTGTGCACCAGTATACATTTCAAAGAAAAACTGGCAGGTAGAATGCCTTAAGATTTAGTTTTTCTTACAAAGCTACTGGTGACAGTTCACCTTCTAGTTTTTTGTTTGTTTATTTGTTTTTCCTTGCTTTTGTACACTAGAGTTCTCAGCTCTTAGTGCATTGGAGGAGTAGCCTTCTGGGGTACACATTTGTTCTTATTTATGTCAATATTGTTAAAGGCACTTCCACACTTGAGTATAGCCAACAAATTGACCATAACCAGACATTTCGTAAATCAGAGTACTTTCTTTTCAGTCATTACAGTAGCACTGACTTTCACCATCTGTTACAACATGGTCTGAAACATCATTCAGAGTACATTATAATCTGCAATTATACAATCCTGTGTGCAAAGTATTCCCTATGGAAGATTTGCCTAGGCCTTTCATACATAGGCACATAAAATTCATATATACATGTACAAAAACATTGACATGTATGATAAATTGAGTCTTAAGGCTAGACTGAGTTGGCTGAATTGCTAAAAAACACACAAACAAACAAAAAACAGGACATATACATTCAGAGAAGTCTACTTGCGAATATTACATGCATGCAAACTAGTTGTTATTTGAACAAATCTGATCCAGCAGTGTTAATGGAACATATTATAAATAAATTATGTGAGGTACTGACATGATGCATCCCAGTGGCTGCTGGTGCCAGTATCTACAGAGGGTTTGTATGAATATTGAACATTTTCCATGTCCGCTCACACATGTGTAGAATCACTTCAAGTGATCTGTCAGATAATGAGCTATGCTTCTAAGGACAACTGCAATGTGTCCTGTAAAAGCAAATTCATAAGGTTTTATTCAGGTAAATGCTCACTTTTCTTTCAGTGGATGTCTTTATTTAAGGCTGAAGGATTTGCCTATAAAATTGGCAGATATATACCAAAAATATGACTTAGACAGCGCGTATCATTTTGGTGATACACAATGAATAAAAAAGACAGGAAAAGAAGAGCATGAATAAATTTAATCTTCTGAGTCCCTAATTCTGAAGATTTATTTGCAATTCCTGCTAGGTTGATGTATTGCTATTATATTATTTTGTTAATAATGTGTAGTTTACAATGCTGTTACTGGTATCTCCCTTTTTGCATTCAACAAAAGGCTTCCTCAGAGATTCACTAGCATTGAGCACTTTATGTTAGTCACTTGGGAAGTATTTCATGCACTTATAACACTTTATCAGCATGAAAGGAAGCAAAGAGAATCAAAACAAAAGATTTACACAGAGCAACACAAAACAAGACTTACACTGAAGAATATTCATGAAAGTCTTGCAGTAGAGCTGAGGGGTATCTGATGATAGCAGATACTGTGGTAGCATACACATTTCTCATTCTTTAAAATTGTATAAGCCCTCAGGTACAATTTTTCAGAGCCATGCAGTCTCATTCGGTAATCCTGAAGTATTAAGCATTTGTTTATAAAAACTAGAATTCCCTGGGTTTCATTGATTGTACTTACGATGCCTTGTAGACAGAGATAACTATTTAGATTGCAATACTTGGAACTCTGTACAAGACAGCTGCATATTTTCTGTGACACACAGCTGTAGGAAACAAAATATCATTGATGAAAACAAGTTAGAAGAACAAAGAGTTTATTGTAGCCCACATGATGGCTTCAGCTTTGATTCACCAGCATCTGAGACACAGGAGAACAATTTTATGAGCTGAGCAGAGCCAAAGTGCAATGGTACAAATTGGTGTGGGAGTCTTTTATGTGTCTTATTTCATTGATATCTAAAGTAACTAAGAAATGAAACAAAAGAGGAGAGGCTTATAATAAAATGCACATGTCAATATTCACTTACTAAATCCTACTTGTAGTCTTGTAGTCTCAAAGCTAATTTTATCCAATTGCCTTTTAGTGATAGTGTCTTGCTCTGACTTCCAAATATATATGACTTTTTAATATAACTTGCACTGTTCTGCATCCAAAGCTGGATTTAATCATCCAATTTATTCATCAGAACCAACATATTTTGTAATTAAGCCTCACACCTGCAAAATATCTACACTGAAGTATTAATAAGTCTAGCTTAAGCTTAGAAAAAAAGTAACTTCAGTGAAAGTGCAAGCCTAAACTGCAATTATATAGTGTAAACCATTGTTTGAATCCATTATATCACTGTCTTCCAGTATTTAGGTATCTTGTCACAAGATGTGAGGAAAAAACAAAACAAAACAAACAGTATTTTTGTTTTGTTTTGTTGTATTTTGTTGTGTTTTTGGTGTTTATAGTAACAAAATGGAAGGAAACAATGCAGTTTAGAGATCATAATGGACCTCATGCTACCTCGGCACATAGTAGCTCATGATAAATAACTTGAAATATAAGATTCTGATAAAACAATGTCTGATGAGTCCAAAAATTCATGTCTAATTTTTACTTTAGCCAGCAGTGTCATCATAACATTTTTCACTTAAATTCTACTAAACATTTTATTAAAATGTGTATATAACTCATATACTTCTCAAACTTACAGATTGAATCATGAGGTTGATACGGAATGTGAAAGGTTTTAACGCCATAATTCAGTTTATGTGACAGACATTTGTCCAATTGCTCTGGAATGTGAAATTAAAAAGAAATGTGCACCAGTAGGTTGTGAAATTATTTTTCCTTTTTGTCTAAGATTCCTTTAACTCATACAAGTCATGCTCATTTGGTCTTAAAACCTGCATTTTTAAAGCAAAACAAAAACAAACAAAATGTGATCACCTTTGTAACATCGTAAAAATGTTCACTTAGTTTCAACATAAAATATTTAAGTATTTTTTCAACAGTTTTTCCTAACAGTGGGTTCTCTAGGAGTCAGAACAAAGAGTGTTAGATTTACAGCTAGTATGAACACTTGCAAATGCTTATTGACTACATATGGAACTTCGAAATTCACAACTAATAGTTAGCTGCAGAAATAAAAATTCACAATACCTTTGTACAAGTTTCCCTGACGTCAGTCTACCTATGTTATATTACTGAATTCTTTCTTCATGTCCTTGAAATACCACAGTTTTAAATTAATTAAAATTCACAGCTAAGAACTGCCCTTGTCATTAATGCATTTGTCATTGAAGATTTGTTTTTCAGAATAAAAAAAATAATAATAATAACACAAGACCCCCTGCCAACCCACAATATCAAAACCTTCTGTTGCACAAGAGGAATTCCACATTTAGATATCCTACTTTTAAGGATTTCACCTTAACTGGAAAGGATCGCTGTACTAGACAACACGGATAAATGTAACATAATAAATAAAACCTACAAGGCTACATTTATGCTTGCTAATTCCATATTTAGATTTAAAATATTTGATGAGTTTAGCAGACTATGAAATTCATTAATATTCATGAATAGCATAAAGTGATAGCATATTATAGAACAATGATTTGCAAAATGTAATCGCCATTGACCAGTCACCAATACACAAAAGTCACTTCACAAAATAATGGCTCACTTACAGTATTAAAAATTAAAGGTTTAATGACAAAAATATATTTGACCCCACCAAAATATTGATGGTAGTTAATGGCTAAGAGTTTTATATAATACTTTATATGATTAATCTATCCATCTACAGGCTTCTAATCAGTGTTAAAGTTGTAAAAAACATCATGCTTTCAAATTAGTTTTATATCTGGCCCTCTATTATTATTACTTCTAAAAACTTTAAATAAATAAATAAATAAATAAATAAGGACTTTAGGGTCTGAAATCTGAGAAGTACATACCAGAAATTTTCTAGCAAACTGGTATTGATTGACCTTCATCAAAACAGAGTGACATTTAATATTTTTTTGTATGTCAAAAAATACGTCTGCCTAATCTAATAGGATCTTGTGTGCCAATTTCTACAAGATACCAGCACAATAAAAATGAGGCTTAGGAATGAAAAGGTTGTCAATACAATTTATAACATTATTGCATTCCAGTTTGCCAAACGTCATAAAGTTATAGACTAATAAACTAGGAATGATACATAAGATCTCACAAATTCTAGAGAAAAATAAAAAGAATGTAATATGTATATATCCATACAGCGTTGTTTTTTTATTTTTTTAATGTTCTGCCTACTTTACCTACCTGTACTACTTGTAATTCAGAGAACATTACAATAGCCATATTAACTTGTTTATTTAATTTCTCGGTACAGTTTGACAGTTCTTGTCGAAATTGTTTGTTATTCTGCAGGATTTCTTGTTGTCTGGTTGTTTGGCTGTGGGAGCAGTAGATTTTTGTTATGAAGCCAAAGAAAATAAACTAGTAAGAAAAAAATGTGTTTAGAATAACTGTTGGCTAGGTATCACTAGGTATCAGAGGTAAAGTACTGGAACTTGTGCATATGGCAAAATATACATTTTCAGTATTCTTTGCTTGATCTGCAAATGACAGAAAGCCAAATGTGAAGCTGAGACAACAAGGTCTTCACTACTCACAATATAATATAGTAAACATAAAGGACCAAGGAAATCGGTGCTTCATGATAAAATGGAGACCAGTGATGTTAAAAGTTCAGGGAAGAAGCTTGAGGTGTTTGAGGTTCTGCTCCTAATGAAAACTTGTCCCATTTCAGCCAATGAGGTGACTGAACTGATGTAGATTTCACATACAGGTGAGGAAGCTGTCAACCCTGACCAAATATGAAGAAGGTAGTTGCAAAGAGGTTTCCTAGACTACTTGAAGGATTTCCAGCCTACTCATGCTTGCTGAGGGGAGCTCAGGAAAAAAAAAAAAAAAAAAAAAAAAAAAAAAAGAGGTCAGAATTATTCTTCTGTCCTTCTGTTCCTTCTGTTCCTTCTACTGTCCTTCCTCATCATTTGCAGGGTAGAAGGTATAAGGACATTCAAGTATTTATGCATGTTCATTTGTATGCCTGTAAGACTCTGTGTATAGGCAAATCTAATACTTTTAGCAGATGAAAGGTCTAAATTTCATTAGGCCTTTCAGCTGTAAGGAATATTCTACATTCTGTGTTTTCCTTCCTATATTGTACCTGTCATAATTTGATCTGCTGTGGCTCCAGGCAAGGGTTCATATTCATTTGGTAGATGGCATTTCATACACTGCATGATATATACCAATATGCACACAAGTAAGAGGTACGTGCATCTTCAGCATTTTTGAACAACAGGTAACTTATTTACATACCAAAATTCAAATTTAGACGTTTCATTTTAGGTTCCTCTTTCAAAGTCACCATGGAAGCTTTCTGAGTGTTTACAAAGATAAGTACTGACCAGTTAAATGTTCACAGGCTTGAAATTTCAGACAAATAATTATTCTAGGAAGTTAAAATATTCATACATATAATTTACAGATTACATAAGTGATAGAAAAGAAATTAGGACTTGCATATCAAATGCAACACCTCTTCCAAAATATCTTGGTAAAGTAAAAACATTTCAGAAAAAATGCATAAATGAATGTTTGAAAACATCATATAAAATGTGCAAGGCATTGTAGCCTGGTCTTCTTGGGGTGCATTAGACAAAGAAAGAAGTATAAAATGAAGAGAAAAATCTAAAATCTTTTTTTTTTTAAAGATTTTAGATTTTTTAAGAAAAAAAAAAAAAAACAAAAAGCTAAAAAGCTATTTGAAAGCTTTGGAGCTTTGGGCTTTGGGCAGCTAGAGTTTGTTATTGAGAAAAAATATATATATACAAGTTCATATTAAAAGTGGTTTCTGTGTCTGACCTACCTTCTTTTTTATTCTTTTTCTGTTTTCCCTCATGATTTAAAAGTTGTAAGAGACTGGCATTTTGGATGTTAGCAATCAGCAGCTCAGTTAAGTATAAATAGGTATTGCAGTACACCTTTCTGATCTAGAAAAAGATCAGCAGCTGCAATACACTAAATAGAGAGACTCTGGTGAGCACCCTTTATAAGACTTATTTCACTGGAACCCTACATTCACAGAAGACACTAGATTAATGTAAATAATCACCAGGCCTTCCTAAAAGAATTTAAAAATGCATGCAGAGATTTTGTTAACCTGTAGAACTTTGTAACACCATCAGAGCGGTTTTCTGTGATTTTTCAACCGTACCCACTAAAGATGCTGTTCAGTTGATGAGTACGAAGAATTCTGGAGAAGAACATCTGAATGAAATTTTTGTCTTACCAGTTTTCTAATGAAAATGGATAAGGAACTTGCAAGGCTGTGACCTTCAATACATGAGGACCAAGAATACAGGCTGTAGAAATGCTTTATTGAATGCCAACCTGCGGTTTCACAGGAGGGGGTCTCTTTATTTATTTATTTATTTTTCCAGCATAATTGTGCTAACTGGTCAAAGGGGTAAGTGTCAATTAAAATCAGAAGATCTAACAGAAATCACTTTTCCATATAGATGATCTTTAGATGTGAACTATTATGAGAATGAGGAAAAAATAGATTTATATTGATCTATTTTAAAGTAAAAAATAACTTATGTCATACAGAACTGGACTATTGCTTATTCATTAACTCTGGCCGTGGGGCCAATTGTTAGTCTGAGCCAAGTTGGCTGTGTATTGCTTTAGCAATTCTAAACAGAATTAAACCTGTTCTGACTAACTGGGGATTTATCCCACATGGGAGAAATCTCTGAGCAATGTAAAGCTGTCACTGCAGCAACCTGGCTAGGGAAATGCTAGTATTGGGGCAGGAAGGACTATACTTGGAGCATGCCATGCTCCAGTCATCCCTGCCAATGTAATTGCCTCTAAGGGATTCTACCATCTGGTGCAAGTTAAAGAAAGCCTGAGGCTATTTTAACTTGTACTGGGATTTAACCTATGAGCAGGGGAATGCTAAACTGGCTTTAAGCCAGGTTTACCTTCTTCTTTTCTACATCAAGCAGAGTATTTCTCTAATTATAAAATCTATTTAAAATCCATTTGAAGTTCAATTAGTTAATATGGAATTGATTATGACTTCAGGTGGGAAATAGATCTTGGAACCAAATGAACTTCTGTGTTCTCTGCTTTTCATACAAATGCTCCTAATAAGAAGAAAACCAGACAAATGTCAAGTGCATTTTTTCTCAGAACATATTTTTTTCAGAATGTTTACATTAAGTCAATTAGAAATTCTAACTTGTTGAAAGTTAGATGTCCAAGAGTAATAACAAAAATACCTAAATAAATAAAATGTGAAAATATGCAATTCAGTGGGAATGATGCATGGATAAAGATCTGTCATCACTCCCTCACTATATAATTTTACCTATTCCACACCTGTGGCATGTGGTAGCAGTGAAGGTGATAGCTAGGTTTAATGTTACAACTGTTTATATCTGTGCCCTTTGGGACCCATTCTGGAATTTTGCTTGCTATTCTTCAGTTAATGCCCTTGTTATTCTCTAATATTCCCAGTTCATCATGACAGTATATACTAATTCTGTTCTATGTAAAAAGTGTCAGTATGGACAAACACTACATTTTATTGAAAGTCAAAAATATCATCCAAAAATAATATGCAAAATTATAGTTCTTTAATATATTTTGTTTTCTGTTGAATTATAAAGAATAAATCTTTTTTCTTTTCCTCTTTGTAGTGGATGAAGATATCAGTAGCATGGGAAATGATGCTGGAGCTCTTTTCCTATGGCATGTTATTACTTTTTAGTGTTTTTTGTTTGTTTGTTTGTTTGTTTTCCATCATTTGTTATAGAGAAATTAGTGTGTGACTGTGTTTTCTTTCTTTTTCTGTTTGTTTTCTAGGGATGGCTAGAACAGATATGCAAAGCATTCTGGAGTAACTGTCAACTTCTTGATTCCCTGTGATGGCTAGGTCTCAATTACTTTGGTGTTCCTTGATGTTACTAGAAAGTGATCATTGGTGCTGAATTTTACTACCTGTTGAGAAATACATAGATTGACACTGAATCAGGCCTCGATATCACAATGCCTTGATATCACTCTCCTCACACTAGCTATAGTAAAAATTATGTTTTGTTTTGTTTTGTTTTTCAATGATTATTAGTATCGCTGTGTTTCATAGCCAGTAAGTCTCACTGATGGGAATACAGAATCTATAACAATCATTGAACTTAAAAAAAAAAAAAAAAAAAAAAAAAAAAGCATTATTTCAATCATTTCAGTTCACTGCAGTTTCAGTGGTTTTTACCCTTGCAGGAAGCAAAACTTTAGAGCTGTTTGCATGACTTGTACTTATCAGCCCTTTGTCAAAAGTGGTTCTTGTTAGACTTATATGTAACTTGTATGTAAATTTCCCACAAAAAGCTGTGGCTATATATGAATACTGACTGAGTAAACTAACAGTCTAAGAACAGGCTCCAGTTCAACAAATGGAACTATTTCAGACCATATAAGAAAATTTAAATAAAAAGGAGACTCACGTAATTATGATGTAACCCATAATTTTCACATTCATATGTTCTCTTCAATTAGTTTGGTCACAACAAGAATATTTACAGTTAAAATAAATGAGCATAAAACTGCAATTTATTAGGAAGATATTTTTTTTTCTTTCCAAGTACAAGCATTTTTGCACTACCTAATAATTTCAAAACCAATTTAAGGACAGAAACGATCCCTAAATTAGGCAGAAGAGGCAATAGAAAGGTTAGATTGTGCCACAGGGAACTTTAAAAACATGAAGAATTAATTAAGACTTTTAGTATTGTTAAAGACTGTTACAAAGAAGGAAGCTCATATATATGGAGGAAGCTCAGAGGTGACTATATATTTTATGAGGCTGAATATCCATGGTTTCAGTATAAAATTTTAGTAAGTGAACAAAATGTGGCAATGAAGGGCATGGGTATATTTATTGACATCCCCTATTTGTACTACTTAGGACAATCAGACAATCTCTAGGCTCATAAAAGCAATATTGGGCATGTGAAATCTGGATTTGTTGCCTATAAAACAGATATGGTATCACCACAGACATGGTATCACTTTGGGATTGCCATCCACTTTTAAGACAATTGTAACTAGGGGGTAGAAGAAGAAAAGGGTAAGAGAGACTATATGAGCATTTAAAGTAAGATCATCTCCCATATGATAGATTACCACTTGACTACTCATTGTAGGTTTGTCCAGTAAACACACATGAGTTGCTATGCAGTCTTCTAGGGTTAGTGGCTGAGGGTGTTCTGTCTACTCCCCACAGAAAAACAAATAAAAATGGTCATTGTAAATTAGTGGTACAGAATACAAAGTGGCATGTGTTTTCAGGTTCAGACAACTTCATTGGCATTGTAGCTTTATTTGTATGGCATATCATAAAAGTGTTGCCAAAATCAGCAAACAGCATAGCATGTGCCCATCAACTGCTAATTCACAGTGCTCCCAGAAGTCCTTGGGATTTTATCCCATGAGTTCATTTTGCATGTTTGTCTATACATAGTTTAGTAATAGTTTGCTACATGTTATATTGCTAGTTTAACTGCCAAATTAATATTTGGAAAAAAGGAATTAATTTCCCATAAGAAGTATTTTATGATTTGCAACATTCAGAGGAATAACATTACCTTTCAAATCATTGGCAATCTAAAGAGGACATAATAGATCAGTGTGATTTTGCTTATGAATATTGACAACTTAACTGTGTTTTTTTCCTTTGTCCCATAGAATGCCATATGTATATTGGGTTACTTCCATCTCCTTCAGAGATTCTGACACTTTACAGAGTGCAGAGGCATTCAGCCTACCATCCACAGATCTGCTACCTTCACACAGCTGTGTGCAGTCTGGCTTGAATTTGGAAAGCTCTCTTAGGTTTGTCAGACTCTGTAAAGCTGAACTTATAAACAGGTTTTTAGAGAGGTTAATTTATTTAGACACAGGACTACACATACATAGGTATACTGCTTTGCACCTGCAGGCAGCTTGACTCTGGCTAATTGCAATAACTGTGCAGGGTATTTCATCTTGGTGCTCAAAAGTGGTGAATCAGGATTTCTTTTCTACTTCCATTTTTGTGTATGTGTATATATATGTATATATATACGAGATTTTTTTCTCACTCTCTGTGTACACAATTTTCATCTCCTTCTCAGCACATTCCTGTTACTCTTTAAAAGTAATCAGTCAAAAAAAAAAAAAAACATTTTACAATGCAACAGTTCTTTCTGTAGCACAAGAAATACTGTATTTACAAGGAATTGGAAACAGCTTAATGGTCACCAGAGACTTGCTCTTACTGTTGTTCTTATGTTTGGGGGGAGTTTAGATGGAAAGAAAAGTTGTTGTTTTTTCATTCACAAAAAAAAAAAAAAAAAAAAAAAAAAAGTCATTATTGTAATGACTTTTTTTTTTGTAGTAATGATTACTACAAAATGTAATCATATGTTTGATATTGCAATATTTCAGTTCAAGCTATGTGTGTCTACACATACTTGATATCCTTGAAAATCTGAGCATCTCTTCTCCAAATGATCCAATGGGACATTTCATTATTTCATTACACAATTAAACAGTCATTCAACTTTGTATAATACCTAGAAGGCTGAAAACATGGACATAAGTCATAAGACAATAACAGCTAGAATTATCACTTATATGTTTACTGCTCATCAGCTTCAAGTCTTCTTGAAAAAAAAAAAAAAAAGAAAAAAAAAAACACCTTCTTTTGATGATTCTCTAAGTCCCTTTTCAAATCATCTAGATCTTTAACCTTATAATAATTTGTCCCTAGAGTTCTTGGCACCCTGGCAGAATGCTAAGAACTTGTTTATTACATTTTTTTTTTGGCTAGCCCATCTGCATACTTAACTTTATATGTCCTAATTTTTTTTTTTATTATTTTTGCCAAGGTCTTTCTGTAACGATGGTATTTATGAGATCACAAAGTTTGTCCCCTTATGGCACCAACCATCTCATAGCACCTATACACCACTGTGTTTACTTCTGAAACTTATACCCTTAGTTGTCTGAAGTATAGTTTTCCATAGGACATTTATAGATTTTTCCAAAACACAGAACACTTCACTACCCTTTCATACCAAATCAGATCTGCAATTATTATCTTGTCTCTATCTAAAAATCCATTATCTGTAAGTGAATAGCTATTTTATTTTGGAAAGAGTCCCTTATCTTTCACATAATACTACAGCTGGCAAAAATGTTTTTTCAGGTGTCTTTCTGTCATCAAGCAAAGCAAGACCAGTTAGAGACATCAGTAAAATGGAACTATAAAGTTATGATGATGCTGAATACATGTTTACTGTACTGACAAGTGGTCAGTGTAACCATACAAGTGAATGTAAGATTTGTTTGACTAGCTTTTATTTTCTTTATTTGTTTTAACATAAATATTTAATGCTTTTGGATCAGTAGACATGGGGCTCAGTGCCAAGTCTGGCAATGCAATAACTAAAATAACTACAATAACTAAATAATGCAATAAGAGTTATTACAAGGCCATGGAGACCTCTGTATATAAAACGGTGTCAGGATCAGTTGCAGTAATCAATGGATACTTTTCTTTTTCATGCAGTACTCAGTCAAGCATCTGCTATGCCCCATAACAAATGAATTATTTTTGAAGAGTATTATTATACGTAAAATCTTTTTGGAAATCTATACTGTTGCACACAATTGTCTGTTGACACAGAGTTGGGTTACATTATTATTAGTCTGCTTTCCCATTGCTAGCATTGTGTTTTTGCTCCAAAACCTGTAGGTGTAAACATGCATCTAAAATTTCCTATAAAAAACACTTCCTCCTCAGTCAAGATTTCACATGTTCCTGTATGACATATTGGATTTCTACCTGAAGAAGTAGCAAAAATATAAAGGCACTTGTCCTGGAGTCACAGAAAGGAAGAAAACTCCCTCCACTTTCCATGGCTCACTTGCCATTTTCTTTACACGATCTTCCACACATTTTTCCATCTTCACAAGTTGCAGAGAAAAATGATGCAAGACTTCCCTAGCTCTGAAAGTGCCAATACTAATAGGATTACTACATTTTTCTTGTGCAATATCCACTCTTAATGCATGATGCATTTATTTATTTTTCCTTCAGAAAACCCCTGTGAAAAAAAGCAACTAACAAGTACTGTAGGACTTAGAATGAATGGGAACTCTGGGCTGAAATTATTCTTCCACAATGTGTGAAATGTTTAAGAGAACCTATTAGTAATATATATAAATATTAATTATTTTAATGACATTATATACTATGCTATGGAATCAAAAATTCTGCTCAGTTCAGATTCTAAGAGCCTGGTGATAAACTGAGAAATAAATAGAGAATGGCTTTTTGGAAAACTGACCTAGCACACAGCCTCTGACAGTCATTCTGGATTATGGAACACAGATACATGGATCTGCGTGCACCATTTCTGGGGCTTAATCTCATTCTCCTTTCACAGAAGAAAGAAGACAAATCCTGCTAATTCCATTTAAAATAATAATAATAATAATCACATCATTAAACCTTCTTAAACCTTCTTGTGTTTCTGTTTCTGCTTCTGAAATATTCCAGTAAAGATGCAACAGTTCAGACTGCACATTATTATACGTAGAGAAAAAAACAAAGTTTTTTTCAAAATATTATCCAGATATTATACAAGAAAAACAGAATCTGTTTTCTTTATTCCTTAGATGCCTATAATTCTAGATTCATATATAAAGAAAAAACTCTTAAGGATAGTCTGCCAGAAGTATGAAAATCATCATGACAGCACTGTAGAAAATATGCACAGAAAAGGCCTTTTTCCAGGCTAACCCCTTCAATTTGCAGAATGGGTTTTCATTATATTATCAAAAGAACTATAGCTAGTACAATCACATTTCAATGAAGTGACAAATGCAATTCTGATGACCATTTTTAATTTATAGCAAGTCTGTGATCACAAGTGTTATAATCACACCATCATCTACATTTATGAAAAAACTTTTTCAACAGCTTAATTTTGTGCCACTTTCTCTTCCTTTTTAGATTTGCTGTCATGAGAATGAAAGAAGGAAACATCAGTGTCTCAGTATTTGGTAAACTGTGGATAACAGTGTGCAATTCTGCAATTCTAACCTTATTAATAATCAGGATTTTCATTAACTATGCATGACCCATATCATCAACTCTAGTGTCCTGTCCAGTGAAAAGGAGAAGAGCATCAAATCAGCACTGGAAACAGAAGAAGAACTGTGTGACATGGCTTTTGTGGTACCACATTCTACAAGGCACCAGATGGTATATGGTTATCCTTAGACTCTGTAAGACCTCAGTTCAGTGTATGTGTTTAGGACGTCTGAAAATAGTTGAAATAATTCCAGCTGTACGTACTTATTTATGGAAGTACAAAACTAGGAGGTTTATCCAGTTTAGTATGACAAGGAAATATATTGTTTAATCTTTTTGAAGTCCTACCTTTTAGTGAAAGAGGCTTTCTGCTTCAGAATGACCATTTAAATACTGTTACAAGATCAGTCCTTTGATGATTAAAGATCTCTTTTGACTTTTTTATTATTATTTATGGCCAGTTTATACTTCTACTTGTGCCAGAATTTAGTTTAAATACTTCTCCTGTTTTCTCTCTCTTTTCCCTGATGTAGTAAAAACCTTTGTGGAGCTGAAAGAAAAGAGAAATGGTGTGCATACTTGATCAAAACACAGAATTATGCATGGCCTAATGTCATGCCATTTTCTGTTCTTGCCACAACCAATGTCACTGACCTGAAATATCGGAATATAATGTCTCTGATATTCAGTAAATGATTGTGATTTGTGGTGCACACTCACTTTTTCTGTCCTTGGCCAATTTATATGCTTGGCTTAAAAACCCAACTCTTATCTCCTTTTGTAAGGGAGGCTAAGAATATTTGTAACTACAGACAGTATACTAGAAAGTTTCTCACTAAAGCCATCTGTAAGACTGTTGATACTCCCTCATCCCAACTGAAAAGAGCTCGCATTAGGTGTTTTTATTGGTACCTGCAAACTTCAGAGTCTTCTTGCATTGATAGCTTATAATTACTCAGTAGTCCATAAACACCAAATTCTTCCTTGTGTCCCAACCAGTGAACTCAAAACCAATACTGTTTTGGAGATGCCAATAAAGAGTGGTCCTTCTGTCCAGCTGAAACCTAGACTTTGATATAATTATTTCAGTCTTATCTATTTCTTTATTCTTTAGTCATCCTCGACTTCCTGTAAAAGTTTCTAACTTTCCAGTATTAATGATATTTTCCAACTTTGTGTCAGTGGCAAAATTACTTAACACACTTTTCCTACTTTTACCAACTTTGCTAATGTGTCTGTTCAATAGTAATCATCCTGCACCTGATCATTAAGGAAATGGTCTGTTAATTTCTCTTTATACTTAGCTCAGCTTTCAATAAAACCAGCTGATTTCTGTCTCTTCTCTTCAAAGTCTCAGTGTAATCTTATTATCTGCAGTCTAATTTCCAAATATCCCAGTATGCAATGGATAAGAGTCCAATAATTAGTCCTAGAAAAAAAAAAAAAAAAAAAAAAAAAAAGTAAAAGCTAAGAAAAGAAATGATCAGGATGGTAGTCTGGTGTGGATTATGACAGGTAAATATATTCATTCCTTTTCTTTTATATCCATAAAATAAATTCAACATTTATTGCAGGCTACCCCTATTCTAGTATTTTAGTCTAGTAGTATTTAAAACAATTACTAGCAGAACCATGATTTTTCTGCCAGTTATTTAAGTGGATAGACAGAAACCACCTAATTCCACTATGTTTTTATTTTCAGTCCCTCTCTTTCCCTCCTCATTTCAATCAAAAGAAATAGTTTGATAAAGTCTGAAGGAACTTTGCTGCTTCAAGAACTTTGCTGCTTTTGGACAGCTATGCTAAAAGACAACAGTGTATCTAAATTTGTTTTTTTAATCTCCTTTCCCTTTGTCCCTTCCTGGATTCCTGGACATTGACTTTCAATATCCTCTTATCCTCCCTTTATTGATTTTTTCCCCTGCACTTCCTTCTGCATGTCGCAACCCCCCCCCCCCCCCATCTCTCCACTCCCATTCCACTCTTGGAGTAGAGTCTGAAATGTTAACAGAGGAGTCATGACACTATCTAGATGTACAAGATCAAACTATGTGTTGAATATGTGTCAGGCACACATCTTGATTGACTTGCCATACCCTGAAATATGGGGTTGTGTCATCTCTGGTTTTGGTTTGGTCAGCCTTATTAGGTATTGCTGCTTTACTTCATTCTCAGATGGTCAAACTTCAGGAACTTAATTCCTCTTGTAAATACTTAGTATTACACTTATAATCCTTAGATCACAAATGACTATTTTAGAAATGGTGCATTGACTCATTTTAAATTACTCAGCAGTGTAGACTCAATCAAAACTGACAGATACAGCAACAGAAATCCAACAGATATTAATCTTCTCTGATTCACTTTAATTACATGCATCCTTCAAGGTGTGGCCAGACATAATGCATCACCATGCTACCTTAATTTAAATCACCTTTCTTACATTAGCTCATATTTATGTTAAACGGTGAATAAATGGCTTACTTACAGATCTGGATCTTTTCCAGTTCGTGCCAAAGGACCTAGAGGTGGGCAGGATCTTTACAATTCATTTTTTACCGAAGGAGAGTCTGTGCATTCTTGATAAGCATTTTTTTTCCCCTTTCTTCTGAGGCAGTACAATTTTGTAATTTACCAAGCTTAAAAGTCATATTTTAATTTCAGTGTAGGGAGCATCTGTTCATGTCCCTGATTCTGTTCACATGATATAGAATCATATGTTACTTAATGGAGAAAGTTGAGGCACTGAAAGTCAAATCTATGCTGCTCTGCTTTAAAACATCATTCCATCATAATACATGTATAGCTGTGTATGTGAGAATTTCTAAGGTTAAGAAAAAGTGTTCCTGTTCTGATAGGACTTAAACTCAATTATCCCATTCCCAGTCTGAGTATTTTTATTATCTGATTCCATATCCATGGAATTCTTTTCCTTTTAAAAATCACTTTTCTAGCACTAAATGGAATTTTCTTTTCTAGGCCTGCCAGCTGTTTCACATACCCTTTTTCATCCTAAAGTCTCTGATTTGTCAGACCTAGAATAGAAAATGAAGAATGTTAAAGATATGTGAATACTGAATTGTTTTCTGGTTCTTGTAAGAGACTTCTCATATAAAGCTTTGTAACAAACTATAGCTCCAAAATTTGAGGCCATTTAACACTGCTGAATGGAATGAGTAGAATAAGACAAATACATGACATGGCTGAAGCGTATGATTTTCCCTAGATATAGGAGAATGAGAGTTTCTACAGGAAGGTGGGGAAAGTATCACCTTTCTCTGCTGGAATGTAATGTGTAGGTACACATATATATCCATAAATTCTCATATTTTTCTCAATTTAGTTTCTTAAGAATGTTAAAGGGACATATTGTAATCTGCCCTGCATGTGATTTATGTAAAAAAAAAAAAAAAAAAAAAAAAAAAAAAAAGATACTCAGATTAAACTACTTGAAATTACATATCTTACTGTAGTATGATTTGTGCATACATACTCTGATTTGGGGAAAAATAATATATTTGAATGCTCAGATATTCTAAAAACTGCATTCATTTGCGAAGTTTGGAAGACTTGCCAAGACCTGTTTCTTCATAGCCACTTGTTACATCAGCAGGTATTCCCACTATCCAGATCCTTGTAGCTTGTTTATCCAAATGATTTAGGCAGCTGATTTTGTCCAGCCAACATGTTTTCTCCACTTTTCAATAGCTAAAAGAGAACTAAGTTATAGTTGAAGGTGATTCTGGATCCTCAAGCTGTTAATTTTCTCTTACACTGTTCATTTTCTCTGAACACCGAAGCCCAGGAGGACTAATACTTTAGTTGACAACACTAATAGTCACATTTGTATATTTACTTGTTCTTTTCAGCTATTTAACCAGCTCAAAACTGTATGCCAATGGATGTACTTTCATTATATTCAGTAGTGGTGTATGTACATGTATGCACACTAAAAGCAGGTTACAGGTTCCTGGTGTTGACATAAGTGTTTAGAGTGCAGCAAAGCACTTGGGCGGGATGGGCAAATGGCATGAAGCAAGTGCCAGTAAAAATAATGAGTAATTTATGTGAGATGGAAAAAGACAGTGTGGAAATAGTGCACAAAAAAAATACAACATGCAAGAAAGGTAAAAGGTAAATGAGAAGAATAAAGAACTAAGAACAGAAGTAAAGTGAAAAAAGAAAAAGGAGGAGAAGGCAACAATGTATGGTTTTCCTTCAGGATTTTCCATTACTAGCCAATTGTCTTTCTATTCCATGTCTTTCTCTACTATTATACCATGTGCTATAAGTCAGCATTATCCAAGATGAAGGCTTTTTTTTTTTTTTCCCTTGAAAATATAAAGCAAAAACCTTTTAATCTGAACTAAAGTTATGTTCTAAATCACTGTAAGCATCTGCAGCAACTTAGGAATTGAGCAATCATTTACATTTTGCATGCAGATTTGCCTGTCACACTGACAGGTGTTTTTTCTGATTATTTGAATTCTGATATCAAGGAAGTCTTGAGAGTTCTGAGAGTTCTTTATTCATTCAAGTAAAATCATTTTTGATGTATACATTTCATTGAGGGGATAGGAACTTAATCAGATTTATTTAGACATTGTTACTAAATACTACATAGGTTTATAGCATTGGACCATTGTTTTGTTGTAAGTTTTTGTTGTTGTTTGTTTGTTTTAAGCCAAAAACTGTTTTTCAAGACTACCTACTTTAGAATAACCAAACAACAGCAAAAAACTGACAATAGAGAACTTGAAAACCAGAACTCAAGTCACACTTTTTCCCAAATTATGAACGTTTTGATGAGGTGGAACCAAATTATGGCGTCCATACTATAAAGCCCTTATTCCTCACAATCCTCATGCCTTCATTCCTCATCATCCACCTGTCTGATACATGTGTATTAATTATGTAGAGATTTTTTTTTTTTTTTAAAGTTAAAGCGAGGCAAACTTTAATGTTCACTGTTAGAACAGAATACGCAACTATTCTGCAGACTGGAAATGTGGTTTTGTACACAGGGCTAGAATATTGTAAAATACATACCTTGTTTGTGTTAGAAGAAAAGCAGGCTGATATAGGCAATGAGCTGTATTCTTTCCACACGTTTCACATTAGCTTATGACTATTCTAGCCCTATTGAGTCAATGAAATGAAAATTAAGGAAACATTGACTGCTAGACAAAAAAGCTATAAAGACTGACTTTCTACTTTTAATGAGTTATGCAAAGATGTTGAATAGCAGCACTGAACAGTTGTAAACAAGCAAGAAGCGACAGATGAATTTTCACTGCATCTGTATTCTTCCTTTCAGACTTATTACAAACTTGGAAGGGAAAAAATGCAGAAGAATTTCAAGTTCTGTTCAAGGTCTGTTGGTTTGTACCTTCTCTAAAGTATGCCTTAAGAGTTTACCTTTTTATATTTTTCCTATAGGAAGTGGACTAGAACTTTACTACTAAAATCTTAGTACATGAGTCCGTATAGTTGCTACATAAATGTAACAAAAACACATAAGACATATACATGGGATGAAAAATGAATTATTGAATAATCTTGAATAAATTTAAATGTTACATTTATTTGAATATTTGAGATAATTAACTTACCAAAGGTAAAGAAGTTTGCTTCAGAAAGGAAGCAATACTTAGAATAATTGCCAAAACTACTTGCAGCAGAAGCTTGTTTCCAATCATTATATTTCCCTGATGTGGAGTTATTAACACAGTACGATTATTTAGAATCACTTGTTAAAAAAAAAATAAAATAATAATAATACAAAAATTACACTGCTTTAGACCCAATACGGTGAATAGGGGCTAACTGGTGTCCTATTGAACTTGGCAGTTTCATTCAATCCTACTTCATGTATCCCTGCATGTATTAATCTACTGATTTATTATCTTTGTAATAATCTTCACAGTGAATTAATCAAGAGATGACTTAAATATTTTATTAGCATATGTCCTGCAAAAGTAGAATGATTTCCCCTTATAATTATAAGATTTAATTTTGTTTTAACTATTCTTCAGCTGCTGTATCGTTGTTGTTTTGTTTGCTTATTTTTTAATTAATTTTCTTTCCTTACTATAACCCCTTCACCTTAAAGTGATCTTTTATCTCTCATGAAAGCACCTGAAAGGACTAGCTGAAAGGACTATTTTTCAGTATAGAACTTCTTAATAATTACCTTTCTGGTAATTTGTCCTGAAGGGAAAAAATGTATACATTATCAAATCCCCTGATTTTGCAACCAAGTAGCTTTAACAGCCCTGCACATAGCTTGCAGCTATTGTAATTTAATTTGAATATCAGAAGATCCTCAAATTATAAGATATAACAAAGTACAGTTCTGTTCAAACTGAAACTTGTTATATGATGCTTACTGCCTTATAGATCCTGTAGATTTTTTACAAGTTTTTCTTCATGGTCTTACTGTTCTCACTAACCATTTATTCTCTGGTATATCTATTGGTTTCTATTTACCCATATAAAACCCATTGGTAATTTATCACCACTTAATCTGCAGAAGCATTACACTGAAGAAGCAATACAGGAATGTTTCTGAGCAGGTCAGTACTAGCTGTGAAAATCTGAGACACTTCCTAAAACCATGTTCAAATTCTGTGAAAAAAAAAATCATTAAGAAACATACCAGTAGCATTTTTGTTTAACACATCAAGAAGAATTATAAAATCTAAGAGTCCTATATTGCACTGTCACTTGAATATTAAGAACTTCAGGTCAACCAGAATACCTCCCAATATCCAGAATGAGAAAAGTTTCCTGGTTAAGGAGCCATAGTCATGATCAAGGGCTCCCTCAGAGCCTTTGAGTTTCAATGAAAGTCACAAAAACTTGTCTGAATGCCAGGACTCTTAAAGGGAAAACAAACAAAAAAACAAACAAAACACTATAGACATAGATGAAAACATAATCTTCCCAGATTCCTTATACTTCATACTCATAAATTAAGATGCAAAGAATAACTGCTGCAAAGTGAGAGAAATGCTCTACTCAGCAGAGACATAACTACCCAGTTACACATAAAAAATTAAGTTTATTAAACAAGGAAAAAAAGCCAGACACAAGATACCTGTAGTAAAATATATACAATGTAAATCTGTGGACTAGGTAGGTGCTTTTGTTTTAAACCTGTTTCTATTCTTTCCAGGGTAAGAAGTAGGTGAAATACTGAAGAAGTTAATACCATTTTGAATAGAACTTTTTTTTTTTTTTTTTAGTTACTCAACTTGAGTACTTGAGTACCCATGATTTTTGAATGCTGAGAGCATTTTTTGTCTCGATGGAATAAGTTTTGTGTATCTATTCCATATCAATCTGTCTTTCAATAGAAAGACAGGATATTGGTCCAGAAAGTTAAGCAAGCTCATAATGAGGGCAAACCAATTCAAGGATTTGATTTGGGAATATTGACTTTAACTTCTTAGTGCTGTAGTTTATGGAAAGGCCAAGTGAATATTTGTCTTTACTGCTTAATCGCTGTTAGCATGATAATCAGTTAAAAAATGGAACTCATCATACAGACCTGAACATCCACCTAGACCTTTGTCTCATTTCCAATAACAGCCATACACAAGAGAAGAGAAAAAACATGCCAATCACTTGTTTTTATTTCTGCCAAATATGCTTTCAGACAAGCTACTTTTATTTTGAACCTGGTCCCTGTTAATTTTCAGTTGGTTCTTCCTAACTTTTAATGGACGAGTATAGGGAACATCTATCCACTCATAAATGCTTCAACTGTTTTTTTTTTTTTCCCCACAAGATTTAGGAACATGCTTAAAAACACCTACACAATACATATATAAACACCTACATACACTCATATATTACTCCATGGATGATTTCTTGCCTTTCTGAGCATTTATTACTTTCTGTTTCCTATTTTTAACTAATTTATTCATTATTTGGCCTCTGATTTCTTCCCATGCCTATTTAGTTTCTTTCATATTGGTTGAGAAAGTATTTATGGATGATCCTTATCCAAATCTTCATTGAGTCACCCAGGCAAGACTTAAAGACAAGACCTTTCTTTAGATAAGTAATTTTGACTCTTCTTAGCCAAATAGTGTTTTTCCATACATCTATTCAAAATATAAAAAGTTGAATCTACTAATTTGTCTGACATTTAAAGATTTGAAGTTCACAGAATCTCCTCTAGGACTTCAGTAATAACATATTTGCAAAATCCAGAACTCCAGTGCTAACACAGTTTAGACATTAAAATCCAGTGTATTAATTAACCTCTTGGAACTTCATTTCACATGATTATGACTTTTTTATTGTTTATTTTAACAGTTTGTTCTACAGCCTTCACTGTAAGAAAGGTGCTGACATACGAACATTGATTCGGAAGTTCATTTAGAAGCTTTGCCTTCTCTTTGTTCATTTTATAACCTAAATATCAGTTATCAGGCATCTTAATAATTTCTTTTTTTTTGTATCCAGTACTGATGTGACCCCCCTGCCTCCCCTGCACCTGGTTGTAGTATGCTAACATCTTTCTGTCTTTCTGCATTCATTGAGGTTAGACATTTCATTTTCTCGACCACATTTTTTAGATGTTATTTTTGCCATGGTTTTACATTTCACCCTAAAGAAGAAAAACCACATTGTTTCACTTTGTATTTGTCTACTTCATCCTTTTACTTGCCCTTGATGCAAAACACATCACATATTTATCTTTAACGGAAGTTCATATATGGAACCACGTGTGCTCCCATTCTTGTTGTCTTAAGCCCACTTTTAAACTGAGCACTGAAAGTTTTTCTAATTTTAAGGAGTATTTTGATTTCATTATAGCTTTGAATAGTGACATTTCCCTTAATTATTTTATTTATTTATTTATTGTCAATTCTTAATAGATCTGAGGTTTCATATAATCAACGATTTAAGTCATACATTAAATTTCTACTTCACTATCATATCGTGTTTATGCGACAAAGTTTTTGTAGTCAGGGTGGTCTGCAGGGGTGGCCTTTGCCAGAAGAGCCCAGAAGCTGCCCTGTGTTAGATGAGAGCCAGTACCTGCACTTCCAGATAACTTCTTGCCCCTGGCTAAAGCTGAGCCAATTAGCAACTCTCGCTTCACTTCTGTGATATCGGATTTAATAAAGGGAAAAAACGCTGTGCAAGAGCAGCTAAGAGAGAGAAGTGAGAGAGCAGTGTGTTGGAGTTGGCCATTGTTGTGAAACCACCACAACTACTCTCTTGCCTCATATAGAAGTGTTTTCTATCAATTTATTTCCCCTCAAGTCTCTTAGGAAACACAATCATGTCTAGAGAACTAAAAACCTTTCTGAGAACTTCAAGTTTAACCAAACTATACACGCATATACTGTATTACTTCCTCATAAGGAAGGCAATGATTGAAATAACAAACTCAATTAGCCTTGTCTTCCTTTCACAGTTCCACCTTTATTTCTGCTGTAGCATTACAAGGATACTTCTGGTACTGATTTCTATGTATGCTGGATCAAGTTAACCTCCTATTTTGGTGTTATCTGTGAAAGCAAGACAAAGAAATATACCTCCCTCTACAAAGACATTAAGAAACTTTCCCAAAATGAAATATTTGCTTCCTCCATCAGCTTCTCCTTACCTAATAAAGGAGCTTCTATTCTGCTTCTGGTCTTAAAACTATCTGCATGTATCTCACACAGATCCTTCTGTGGCTAGATTGATCTACTTGAAAGTCTTTGATTAATTATTACCTGTGAACTAAATAACAACAAACTTTCTGGCTTCTGTACTTTTGAGAACTTGTAATTTGTTTACATAGTTTGGGGGGTATCAGGATAGGCTCTCATATATGATTATTTTAATATTTTTTTTGTCATTCTGCTTTTTCTTTCCTTGTTTGTTCTAACCAAGGTAAGCACAGAAATTAGATTGAGATAGTACTTGCAATCCTAAATTTTGAGTCTGGGTCCTTGATATGAGGATAGTTATATGTAAAAATTAGGTCTGAACTTTCTGGACTATAATAGCTTAGGGTTTTCCTAGTTTGTCGTCTTGAGTTTTGCTTCAACATTAAGTAAGCCAAGCGCTTTTTGTTTGTTTGATTTTCATGAAGATAGCTATGTTATGAAACTGTGCTTCATAGAGAGAGCTAAGCTCAGACATACAATGTTCAGAGAATGTTCTTTTGAAGTAACCTTCCATGGATTTAATGACATTCAAGGAATTATATCTGCATTATCCTAGCAGTTACGGCTACACTAGGAAATAAGATTGTACACATTGTGTATATCCAATATTTTCAAATTTCATTTGTGTCGTTGCATTGATTCCAATTATGCTTGATACATGTCATATGGGGCATATATCCTTTCCCATTTAAGTTCTTTAAAAGTGTTAACAGCAAACAAATTGTGACAACACAAGAAGACAGCTTGAGATAAACAAACAAACAAAAATAACTATTTACTTTTGTAAGATACTTCCAACTTTATTTCTGCTTGTGGAAGTCAGAAGATATGTTAGAATGGATAAGGTAGCATATTTTTGCATACATGAAAAACAAAAAATGTAAATAAAGGAATACTTCTTTACCCTATGATTTATTGATAAGATGAGCAGTATTTCTTTGACTTTGTCCCAGTCCACACAAAATGTTGTTCCACTTCACACAAAATAGATTCCCATGGCCTATTTCATGTTAGTTGGTATTTCTTGGAGTTTTAAATGCACCTACAAAAAAATATTATGGTAAAGCTGATTAAGGTTTATTGAGATTTTGCTACTGCTTTGCTTTGTAACTAACAGAAATATTGTAAAAATATGAAATGGTGTAGAATCCTACTTAATATTAAATATATATCTATTTTGATATGTATGAAGAAGAAGTTCACATTCTCTGTATCATTCCTTTGGCAGCCCAGAGAAATCTCACTGTATATGTTTCCATCAAATACAGAAAACAGGCCTACATTTTCCAGTCTCTCATCTATCCAGGGGACTTCTGTCATACAGTAAAAATACAGGACTGTAAATCTCCTTTTGTTTTCTTTCATTCCTCAGTAATGCATTGCTATGGATTTGAAAACTGAACATGGTTTATGCTTCTTGTACTGCACAACATTTTGACTAATTATTTTGGTGATACAGTCCAGAAATGAGTCCTGAACAATAGACTAAAAGCTCAATATATACATATCCTTTAGCAATCTGTGCAGGCAAAGAGTAAGGATGATTTATTTTTGTGAATCCAGAATGCCACTGAATACCATTCTAAAGATAAATGAAGAATTTTAAATAATTAAATATGCAAGTGAGTCTCACAGCAGCAACCTGAAACAAGAAAATATAGTGTTATCGTGGCTTAGGAGACATAGAAGAAAATAAATTTCTATGGAATTTATTTTATGTAATGGTAGGGTTTCTTTATAGTTTTAAAAGTAAAAAAGGTAAGTTACAAAAGTTTACATTTGCCTTCTAAAAAGCACAGTCTAATCATATATCTATGACACAGCAAGGACAGCTACAGTAGCAAGAAAGCTTTCATTTTCCTTTTCATGAAGCCAGCAAACACCTTGGTACTGAGTTGGAGTACATTACTGCTAGTGAAAAAGAAGTTCAAGGGTATGAGTTTCTTTTTTCTTCAGGGAAATAGAATGATAAGAGCAAGCAGGGAAAGAAGGCCCAGTGAATTACCAAATATGCCAGTACACAAATGGGAAAAGATGCAGCTCAGAGGAAAAAAATCCCCTGCTGGTCTGTAGATATGGATTGAGATATTTGAAAACTTTCAACAGAAACACCTGTAAACTTAGGGAATGAGGATTCATTTTTGCACCTAGCCAGCTGCTTTCCATGCAAACAAGGTCCGAGTCATGGTGCTGAAGCTTTAAAGAGTCCACAAAAGTTTATTATATTATCTCTGTAGAGTGGTGCTAGAGGTGGGTAAATTTAATGGGTAAATTTTAAATAGGCCTGACTTTAGTCTTGATCTGAGCCTTAGTTGAAAATAACTGGTATTTTTGCTATTTGTTGCCTTCCCAGCAGATGAATTTCATCCTTCATCTCTAAGCGTAAATGAAAAAGTTTGGTTTTGTAGATGCCCTAGAATTTAACAGTGACAAATATTTTCTTAAATGGTTTGTTCTTGTTAGTTCCTGAATGTTTTGAGGAAATAAATACATTTGTTTGAAAATATATAAAAGCACCACTACCAGAAAATAACTGTTTTCACATGTTCCAAGAAGACTGAACATATTAACTGATCTCACTGAAGTGAATGCAAAATAATAGCAAATATGGCCTTTATTCCCTTTTAGAAGCAAAGATACTCTAATTCATTTGGTTTTCAAAGAGATATTTTTGTGCACAGTTGCTGTTTTTCAGGCTGCAGGCTGCAGTACATAATCAGCTGCTATTGTGCATGTGAGGATTGTTTTGGTTCACCTGCATAAATAATCTTGCCTTGTTTTTTACCTGTAGCCTAAAAATGACAAGTATTTATATTGTAACAATTTTAATATTATTTTTTCATTTCAGTGCAAAACACAGAGTTGGAGTCTGTTAAAAATCATGATAGTTAATGGCTAAATAGAATTCAAGTCAGAAATGTGTAGTGAGTTTACGCGGCAAGGTTTTGGTAGCAGGGAGCCATAGGGGTGGTTTTCTGTGAGAAAGATCTAGAAGCTGCCCCATGTTTGGGAAGGGCCCCATTGTTTTCCAGAGCTGAGCCAATAAGCGATGTTGTTTTGCGCCTCTGTGAGAGCATATTTAAGACAGGGAAAAAAAATGCTGCTCCACACAGCAGCTGGGAGAGTCAAGGGAGTGAGAGAACAGCCTTGCAGGTGCCAAGGTCAGTGTAGAGGGAGGGGGAGAGGTGCTCCAGGCGCCAGAGCAGAAGTCCCCTGCGGCCTGTGGTGAGGACCATGGTGAAGCAGGATGTCCCCCTGCAGCCCATGGAGTACCACAGTGGAACAGGGTTCCATGCTGCAGCCTGTGGAGGAGACCATGGTGGAGCAGGTGGCCCTGCACTGACGGAGGCTGCCGCCTGTGGAAGACCCCTGCCGGAGCAGATTCTGGGCCGGACCTGTAGCCTGTGGAGAGGAGACAACGCAGAAGCAGGTGACCTGGTAGGAGCTGCTGCCCGTAGGGGAGCCAGGTTGGAGCAGTTTTCTCCTGAGGGATGGACCCCGTGGTACAGACCCATATCTGGAGCAGTTCTGGAAGAGCTGCTGCCTGTGGGAAGCCCACGCCGGATCAGTTCATCAAGGACTGCATCCCGTGGGTGGGACCCCACAGCACAGGGGACGAGAGTGACCGAGAAGGAGCGGCAGAGAAGAAGCGCTGTAGACTGACCATAACCCCCATTCCCCCGTTCCCCTGCGCCGCTCGGGGGGAGGAGGTGGAAAAGGGTGGATGGGGGGGAAGGTGCTTTTGGTTTTTGTTTCTCACTTCTCTCGCTTGTTAGTAATAGGCAATAAATCTTACTATCTTCTTATGCTGAGTCTGTTTTGCCCGTTACAATAATTATTGCATGATTTTCTCATCCTTATCTCAAGCCTTGAGCCCCTTTTCACATATTTTCTCCCCGTTCCTCTTTGAGGAGGGGGAGTGAGAGAGCGGCTGTGGTGGAGCTCGGCTGCCCACTCGAGCGGAACCACGACAGAATGCTATAAATGTATACAGGTTTAGGGACAGTCTGTGTTTTATTTCCTTCACTGTAGGACAGAAGCACACCAGTTTCACCTAGGCTTTCTGGGGTGAAGTCCTGAAATTCTACACAAAAGCTTGCATATCTATCAAACTAATATAATGAAATATGTTACTGAAATGAGATTGATTTTTTGTTTCTAAATAGGTTAAGAAAGCCCCACTCTGTCCTTCACCCATTCTGTACAACCTAACAATATTGCAGCAATCTTAAACTGCTGGAGCTTGCTATAGAAAAATGCCAAGTAACCCCTGCATTCCTGTGTTTACATGTAATTGTTTCAGTGGCTTGTCCTCCGAAATAAGATTTCAGTTCTTCTTCCACCACCACATCCATCTTTGGATGTATTTAAATTACCTAATATCAGCAATTGCATTCAAGGGTGCTTATGGATCATTGTCTCTTATAATGACAATTTTATGAAAACATAACGGAAATACAGTAGAGGACTGAAATACCAAAAGCCAAATCTAATTCCTTGTTCTACCACTACCCACACTGCTTTTTACAAAAACTCTGTATGAATCAAGAGATTTTAACTGCTGGGTGCAAGGATGGCCATGTGATGATACAAAAAGCCAAAGTCAAACTAGTATTTCTTTCAGGAGAGAGAAAAAAAAAATAAAATAATTTTTTTTTTGATTTCTCATTCCCTCATACACTTGGTTTTGCAATTAAGAAAGATTTCACCAAAGTTTTTGAAAATAACAGCACTATGGAATGCAAAACTCTTTTCAGCTCTTACATCTGTTGCTTTGGACTGATTGTGTCTTTGAACATCCATGAAAGTAGCCAGATTTGTCTTCATGGATTTGAGAAAAGAGTAATCTGCAGCAGGATTTTTAGAATTAGATGCAAAAATCACTTTGTGAAATTACACCTACTGAATTTTGTAGGAACTCCTGTGAATCAGGTAGTTAACATAAAAGCTGTGTGTTCTCAGTTGACCTCATGTTTTTTGTCCTTTCTGTTTTCAGTTGTGGGTTCATAATAATTTAGACAAATTTTTCAGATCTGTGTTGCTATATTCCTCATTAGCGGTCTTACTTTTCTGACACCAGCCCTCCACCAGCCACCAGCCCCTCTATCTTCTGGGCTTTATACAGGTAATGTAAATATAAATTTAAAATGTTACAGGAAAAAAATGTTTAAAGGAAAAAAAGTTTAAAAACATTTTCATGCTAGTCCTACATGTAATCATATAGTCTAAAATATCCCCTCTAAACACATGGCAGTAAATTGTTCTCTGGGTCAGCAGAAATGAATTCAATTAAGGCTAATGAAAATTGCACATCTGTGGCACAAAGCCACATCTTGAGGAGAAGTATGTGGAATAATTTTCTTTCAAATTTAAGCCTGATGGCTAAGTTCTTTCTATTATGGAAGCAAGCTCATGCGACTTGTGAGAGCCTTGAAGTTTGACACTGAACATTTTTGAATCAGTAGCCTAGTTAAAATAGGGAACAATCAAATTAATTAAAGAATTAGGTTATTTTAACATGGCTGGAGTCTGACACACTCTTCATATTTCTTTTGATTTAAGAAAAAAAATAGAAATCTGAAGAAGTTGCACCCAGTCTTCATAGAACAGAAAGACACCCTGAAGTCTAAGTTTCAGGTTTTAACATGTTAAGAAGATACTTTAGATACATCACATACACATGAAATAATGGTTTGTAACATTAAAAAAGAAGCAGAGAATCCTTTAAGATCTATACTTTCATTAAGGAGGCGTATTCTTGGTGCAATAGAAGGATTTACTAGTGGAGTGGAGCCAAACATCTGTGTTTCACCGCATAACATTTTTTTTTTTCCTTTTTCCAGAATGGAAGAACAGGAACTAATGGAACCAGGTGGGGAACATCAAATTCCTCCAATGAAATATTGCGATGCTTTCCTTTCCTTTTTTTTTTTTTCCCTCTCCCCTTGTCAAAGAAGAAACCCATGACTCTTTTAGTATAGCAATCATGTTTGTGACCATTTTGTTTAATACAGGAGAATTCCTGTCATTCTGTGGGACTTGCTCCTGGTGGGTGTATTTATATTACAAAAAATATGCTTCTCCCCAGTCTACCAGTGGTCAGCACTCAGTCCCTCTTCATTCTTTTTCACATACTTCAGTGTTAATTTTTTTGAAATGGCTGAAGCACTCGGATAGACGGATGAACTTTAGTCATATGATTGGACCTTAAATTAACTTCTGGACTTCTGAGGAATAAATTTACAACCCTTAAAGATTAACTTTGGCCTAAGATCGACTTGTCAAATTAATGAAAACTAGTACATTTATTCACAAAGAGCTAAATGTTCTTCTTACTTTAGGTCTCAACAAATAGATAGCTTGGGACTAATGACACAAAAAATATTCTGTCTGAAAGGGTTTAGAGATAGCATTGTGATTATGGGATTTATTTAATACTGTTTCCTCTCTTAATTCACTATTACACCAACTGTAATTTTCTTTGTTTGGTGTCCTATTAGGGACCAGCCCTCTAACTTGGCATAGGCTGTGTGTGAGGTGAAAGGCACCAGTGAATCTTCCTGTCTACTACTTTGACAAGATAAAACTAACATTTTTCTTTTGCCAAGGTTGCTCTCACACAGTATTTCTGCAAAAAATATATATTTATATAATCCTTTATTGAATAACAAAAGCGTACCTTTAGAAGGTTGTTCCTCTATCCTTCTGGCACCGTTTTAGCTGTTTTATCTCATGTCTGTAAGGCATTCATAATTAAGTACAATTCAGCAGAAAAAAAAAAAAAAGAAAAAAAGAAAAAAAAAATAGGTCAATCTGCAGGTCACTTATTTTTGTTCATTCAACAATAACTTCTGGCACCATAATATGACTACCCAGATCAAAAAACTGCAATTACCTATGTCTCTTCAAATTGTGAGGTATCAATTCAGCATAATTTGCACAAAAATATTACATATTCTACATATATATAAGGAAAAATGAGAATAGATAAAGAACATATATTATTTGTTCTGATGTACATTTTTATCTTTTTTTTTTTTTTTGCCTATATTTTTTCTGTTCAGTTAATGAGACAAATTTGATGAGATTATTTTTTTTTCCATAGACATTCTGAGATTATTTTTTAATTGTGGGGAAAATAAGAATAAAACCAACAACATGTATACTTTGACTGCTATAGTAGGATTTTATTTTTTATTTATTTTTTATCAGCTGTGGGTCTTGCATTATTAATTTCTTAGAAATTTGGTAACACATGGAATTTAAATCTTGTTCAAAGTATGCAGTACTCAGGCTTGTATATTTTTAAATAACATTTAAAAACAGATCTTACATTCCAAATTCCTATAGATAATGTGTATATTTTATCATTTTCCTCTTGTAGAATACTACACACATTTAACCAAAATGATACAATACTGCATTAACCATCTAGTAAAGATGTTTTCAGTCACTTGGGGAAAAAAAAAAAAAAGTACATTAAATTTTCTACTATCATTTCAGCTTAAATGAGTATGATATTTAAATCTTCAGGCTTTCTGATCATTCTTAATTTAAAATATTAATGCAAAATTATCAATTTTCATGATAATTGGATGACTGCCATGTGTTATGTACTCAAGATACAAAGAAAAAAAAAAAGAGGAAAGAACATGACACATTTTTTCCACTACGTGGAAACACAATTGAGAATTAAAGACTTGGATCTTGAATGTTCCAATCAATCAGCTCTGCCTCTTGTACTGTCTTGAATAAGACCACAATAAGCCTTTTTAAGTTATCTTGTGCATTACTACACAAACTTAAGAAACTCTACAGTAATGCTTTATAATATAATGTATAAAATATATAATTTATAATATTAAATCATTGATATAATTAATAAATATTTGACACCTGTAGTTCAGCTTGTAGCTCACATGCAACACAAATTCCAAATAAAAGTATTTTAGAATATTTCTTCTTTACTCCTATTATTTTTGGAAATGTTATGTCATAGACTTTGAAATATCATTGTTAGCCTATAGTTACCAGCTTATTGTCTTTTGTTTATTCTTGGACTTTCTAAATTCCACTCTTTCTTTTTAGGTTCTAACATCATTCACTGAAAGAGAACATCTGCACTTTATGCTGTGCCTTCATTGTAAGCAAAAGGTACCCAAAGTCACAACAAGTCTTAGACTTATGGTCAGTGACCATTAGGTAAGATTTCTTTGCATTATTTTTAAAACACTGACATTTTTCAGATGTTGCCTTTCCAGCTGAGTTTAAAAAGATCAGCTTGTAAAAACAGTAAGCATGGGAAGGGGAAGAAGACAGAGATAGGCCCTGCTGTCATTAGTGATTACCTAACTTAAAAAGTTAGGTAAAAAAAAAAAAGCCTTAAAAAGCCTTATTTTTTTTTTTTTCCTGGAAGTTCAACTCAAGAATAAGCATACATATCTGGCATTAAATGCTCCTTGTGAGCTTCTTTCAACTTTTTTTTTTTTTTTTTTTTTTTTCTATGAGATATAGATCTTTTATTTCAGTACATCTGTTTCTGCTTTTACACCTCTTCCCTTTTCCTCTTATTCTTGCCTGAGGTAAAGATTTCCCCCCCCCCCCTTTTTCCTCTATGTTACGGCATGCAAATGCCATATTTTCAAATGCATATTTTCAGCACAAAATACTGGAGAAAAAAAGCTTTTTTACAAACACCTTCATATGTTACTTTGAATTTTTACGATTTGTCACACTTTCTAGTTCATTTTCTGCTGATAGTGTACAAATGTCTTCCAAAAACATTCTTTATATGTTGGGTAACAATAATTTTGGATTCCAGTCTTTCAAACTAAAACTCATGCTAAAAATAAGCAGACTGAACAGCTGTGACAAGCAGGTAATTTTTAATAATATCAGACAGTTCCTTTCTGTTGAGAATTACTTCTCTCTCATCTCTAATCAACCTTCTCTGCTGTAACAGCAGCTGCCAATTAGGGATGTTGTCTCTTGGCAGAGTGCTGAACCCACACTTATTTTAAATCTGTAATGTTTCTTCACGGAAGGTGAGTGGTGTTTAATGCCATCAGAGGTTCATGTCATGTTATACAAAGTGGTGAGATACTCTCAGATCACACTGGAGTACTTACAGATTCCAGGGGACCAATCCTCCCACCTAGGCTCCTAACAATACTAAAGAAAGAGGAATACTTATTTCTGCTTTATATAAAAATATAGATATATATAAATATATCTCACAAAACCCGTCTTTCTGTAGAAATACCCTTACTGATTTCCATGAGACCTTTTTGTCTGATACTACATACTTATCTAAAAGTTAGCTGCCAAGTTTAAGCTAATAGATTAGTTAATTAAGCTCCCCAGTTAATATAAATATAATATATATATATTAATACATATAATATATTATATGTATTATTATTATATTACAACCTGTATTATAATATATTATAATATATATTATAATAAATATAAACGATATTATATATGGATATATATATCACAGAATCACAGAACTATCTAGGTTGGAAGAGACCTCAAGATCATCGAGTCCAACCTCTGACCTAACACTAACAAGTCCTCCACTAAACCATATCGCTAAGTTCAACATCTAAACATCTTTTGAAGACCTCCAGGGATGGTGACTCCACCACTTCCCTGGCCAGCCCATTCCAATGCCTCATAACCCCCTCAGTGAAGAAGTTCTTCCTAATATCCAACCTAAAACACCCCTGGCACAACTTTAGCCTGTTCTTTCTCATCCTGTCACCAGGCACGTGGGAGAACAGACCAACCCCCACCTCGCTACAGCCTCCTTTAATGTACTTTACCTTTAATGTAAGAGCGATAAGGTCGCCCCTGAGCCTCCTTTTCTCCAGGCTGAACAAGCCCAGCTCCCTCAGCCGCTCCTCGTAGGACTTGTTCTCCAGGCCCCTCACCAGCTTCATTGCTCTTCTCTGGACTCTTTCGAGCACCTCCATGTCCTTCTTGTAGCGAGGGGCCCAAAACTGAACACAGTACTCGAGGTGTGGCCTCACCAGAGCCAAGTATAGGGGGACGATCACCTCCCTAGCCCTGCTGGCCCCACTGCTTCTTATGCAAGCCAGGATGCCGTTGGCCTTCTTAGCCACCTGAGCACACTGCTGGCTCATATTCAGCCAACTATCCACCAATACTCCCAGGTCCTTCTCTGCCTGGCAGCTTTCCAACCACTCATCTCCCAGCCTGTAGCTCTGCTTGGGGTTACTGCACCCCAGGTGGAGGACCTGGCACTTGGCTTTGTTGAACTTCATGCAGTTGGCCTCTGCCCATTGGTCCAGCCTATCCAGATCCTCCTGCAGAGCCTTCCTACCCTCAAGCAGATCGACACGCACCTAACTTGGTGTCATCTGTGAACTTACTGAGGGTGCACTCAATCCCCTCATCCAGATCATCGATAAAGATATTAAAGAGGACCGGCCCCAGTACCAAGCCCTGGGGAACACTACTAGTGACCGGCCTCCAGCTGGATTTGACTCCATTCACCAAAACTCTCTGGGCCTGGCTATCCAGCCAGTTTTTAACCCAACAAAGTGTACGGCAGTACAAGCCACAACCAGACAGTTTCTTGGGGAGAATGCTGTGGGAAACGGTGTCAAAAGCCTTGCTGAAGTCAAGGTAGACCACATCCACAGCCTTTCCCTCATCCACCAAGTGCGTCACTTTGTCATAGAAGGAGATCGGGTTTGTCAAGCAGGACCTGCCTTTCATAAACCCATGCTGACTGAGCCTGATCACTCGGTTGCCCTGTAAGTGCTGACACTCAAGATAATCTGCTCCATGAGTTTCCCTGGCACTGAGGTCAAACTGACAGGCCTATACTTTCCCAGGTCTGCCCTCTGGCCCTTCTTGTAGATGGGCGTCACGTTTGCTAGCCGCCAGTCGATTGGGACCTCCCCCAATAGCCAGGACTGTTGATAAATGATGGTAAGCGGCTTGGCCAGCTCCTCCGCCAGTTCTCTCAGTATCCTCGGGTGGATCCCATCTGGCCCCATCGACTTGCGTACATCCAAGTGCCATAGCAGGTCACCAACCATTTCCTCATGGATAGTGAGGGCCACATTCTGCTCCCCATCCCTTTCCACCACTTCAGGGTACTGGGTATCCAGAGCAACTGGCTTTGCCACTAAAGACTGAGGCAAAGAAGGCATTCAGCACCTCTGCCTTTTCCTAATCTTTTGTAACTAAGTTCCCCCCCCGCATCCAGTTAAGGCTGGAGATTCTCCTTAGCCCTCTGTTTTGCATTAATGTATTTGTAAAAACATTTTTTGTTGTCTTTGACAGCAGTCGCCAGATTGATCTCCAGATGAGCTTTGGCCTTTCTAATTTTGTCCCTGCACTGCCTCGCAACATCCTTATAGCCCTCCCAAGTGGCCCACCCTCTTTTCCAAAGATAAAACCCTCTTTTTCCTCCTAAGCTCAAGCCACAACTCTGTTCAGCCAGGCCGGTCTTCTTCCCCGCCAGCTCATCTTTGGGCACGTGGAGACAGACCACTCCTGTGCCATTAAGATTTCTTTCTTGAAGAGCACCCAGCCTTCCAGGACTCCTCTGCCCTTCAGAACCGCCTCCCAAGGGACTCTACCAATCAGTGTTCTGAACAGTTCAAAGTCAGACCTCCAGAAGTCCAATACAGCGGTTTTACTGGTCCTGGCTTCTCCAAGAATGGAGAACTCTACCATTTCATTGTCACTCTGCCCAAGACAGTTTCCAACCACCACATCTCCCACCAGTCCTTCTCTGTTTGTGAAGAGAAGGTCTAGCGGGGCACCTCCCCTGGTAGGCTCGCTAACCAGCTGTGTCAGGAAGCAATCTTCCACTCTCTCCAGAAACCTCCTAGACTGCTTTCTCTGGGCTGTGTTGTGCTTCCAGGATATATCTGGGAAGTTGAAGTCCCCCACAAGAACAAGTGCTGACGATTTTGCAACTTTTGTCAGCTGCCTGTAGAACTCCTCATCAGTCTCCTCATCCTGGTTTGGTGGTCTATAACAGACCCCTACCAGGATGCTTGCCTTGTTGGCCTTCCTACTGATCCTAACCCATAGGGACTCAACCTTATCATTCTCAGCCTCAAGTTCTGCAACATCAAAACTCTCTCTGATATAGAGAGCCATACCACCAGAACGCATCTGCCCTGGAGCCAATTGCCTCGGGATATATATAATATCCCAAGGCAATATCTATATTATATATAAATACTATATATATATATATATATATATATATATATATATATATATATATATATAGTATTTATATATATATATAGAGAGAGAGTATTTATATATATAGTATTTATATATATATATATACTATATATATATAGTATTTATATATAGTGTATATATATATAGTGTATATATATATTTTTATATATATATATATAATATAAATATATATATATTTAAATATAGTGTATATATATATATATATACTATATTTCATATATATTTATGTATATGTATATATATATAATATATATATATGAAGGAGAATTCTACACAGAATCATCCTGTGGAGACACATCCTGGTTTAAACTACAAGAATAGAAGGGGTGAATCTAGTCATGTAAATTCATCTTTTTTTTTTTTTTTTCCCCATTGAATTTTAGCACTAACATTGTAAAGAATATGAAAGCAAAGCTTAGAATATTTAGACCAAATTATATCTAATCTATTCCCTTTGCCTGCAACCTTGTATTATTCTACATGCAAACATGCATACACAAATTTATCAGCATAAATTTCAAGAAATTATTGAAGCTTTGGAGATTTGATTCAGCTTAAATCAAACATTGTTGGAGGTAATAATATTAGGCATTTTTACAGCCTATCTTCTGTTGCTAAGATATTAACATTGCAAAAAAGGAAAATCACCCGTTTCCTCCTTGTGATTCTTCTTCATTCGGCAACTTTTTTCAGTTTTATTTCTAAAAAACAAGCTAAAATTAACATAATCAGACTGGCAGAGACAGAGATTCTTTTTCTTGTAAGAAACTCTTAGCTTCATTTAGTGATACCAGAAAGTGAATGGTTAAATATCAACTGCTGCTACCTGCAGAACAGGACATTAAAATTGTCTGGCAAATCAGGCAGTATGTTACTAATCTCCACAAAATATGAGGCTTGAAAAGACCATCAACCAATACTTTAAAAGATTGTACTGTTCTCATGCTATTTTAATTCTAGACTTTTTCTTGGCTTAAGAACTACATTCATGGCTGCAAAAATGTCTGGATAATTAAGAGACTTGGAAAAAATCTCATCTCCTGGGAGCTTAAACAGTATTTAGCTTGTCTTATTTTGTTGATGAGCAAGACCTTTTCAGGAAAGAACAAAAGAGAATAACTCGTAATAAGAACAAGATAAAGCTTAAGTATTTAAACACCCCGCAAATTAACTGATTTCTGAACTCCAGGTTAGAAAACCATAAGTGTTTTGTTTGTTTGTTTGTTTTTTAAAGTTAGATCTGATTTATCAATTATTAATTGGTAGATTACAAGGCTTGCCTCACATTCTTAGGAAGCAGCAGCCTGCCAAACCATATAATAAAATAATTATTATATTAATAATTAAATATATGGAAGCATGCATATACATCCATTCATGTATAAAATGAAGTCCCTGCCCCTCAAAACAAACAAACCAACCAAAAACATGCAAAACCTTTAGAGAGGTTATGTTAAAGCTTTATTTTATGAGTGCAGCATTCTTATTCCAGCCTGTACCAGACAATGCAATGTACTGTGAATGAAGTTCTTTTATTGGGTAATATCTATGCTTTGCACCTCTTCTAAAGAAACACAAATTGAATGAACAAAAGAGAAAGAAAACCAATGAGAACTAACTGAATGTGAAGAAATAAAATGTAGAGGAAATGAAGAAGAGGGAAACAACAAGAAGGAAAAGGGTGAAAAAAAAAAAAACATGTTTTTTTGTTGTTGTTGTTTTGTTTTTTAAGAAAATGATGGATAAGTATTGAAGTAGTTTTTATTCAGCTGTATCGTTTCTGGAAATGCTACAAGGCATAGGTTATCAATATGATGTATCTTTTCTTCTCCTAGACTTGAAATAAGAACATTTTCTTTCACAAGACACACTAAACTTTTGAAATTTCACTGTGGCTGTTGCTGCTTTCCTCTTCTATTTCATGCAGACTTGCATTTTATCAGGCAGTTTTCATCATGGAAAATATTTTCCTCTATCCATTCTTTAATTGTGATAGTAAGCTTCTTGCTTAATACTTTTAAGAAAAATAAACACTGCATAGTGGAATTGTGGAAAATTCAATACTTCATTTTCAGACCAACGTTAAAAATGGATCTCTAGAAAATCTTTGACTTCATGCTGTAGCACATCTTCACATTGATTTACTATTCTTATTGTAGTATTTCACTTTATGCCACAGGTTTTCCCAACTATTTTTTCATCCTGAATAAAGTGTTTACTTACCTTGTTTGGTATTTTTCCTCTGATCATAAGATAGTCCATAAATAGTCTAAACCATAGAGAAACATCAAGGTGCTTAATAAGTAAAATATGAGAGTTTGTTTTATCAAGTTGACTATCATTCATAGGAAGTTATGAATTAGTATGTAAATGGGGGCTGGACGGGATGACCTCCAAAAGACCATTCCAACACTAAACATTCTGCGATTCTATGATCTGACAGCACATATTTTATATTTGAGTGAAGCACAAACCACTACTACCAACGTTCGTAAGTTTGGATGGTTTGCCAAATCTGACCTTTTATTTTCTTTCAAGGCTTTCTCTTGCTGAGCTTTGTTTATTCTGGATTTGCCAGTGGTATAAGACCAGTGTGACTTAGTCAGGCAACTGCATTTCAGTTTATTGTGGTGAGTGGATCTTTGGAATTAAATGTTCATTTTCGGTTGCATTGCAGCTGTATTTTGACACACTGACTCTGACTCCTAGAGTTCATATTTGCATTCAAATTTCTTACTCTGTGCCAAAGAATGTTCCTGATTATTTTCTCTTCTAACAATACTGATCCCAATTCTCTTGGTCATGTACCCCAAATCCTTCAAATATAGGTGTGCTGGTAATACTAGTTAAGATGACTTGGTGCCCCAGTTTATGTAGTCTGCCATAATGTTCAGTGAAGAAGGCATTCTGGTTATCCCGTATTTGGTTATCACAGTTAAGCCACACTAAAGCAAATTGAATTTGAAATATATATACATATATATTACATCAATACAGGGAACATTTTTTTTTTTTTAACATTTATAAAACTAGGTAAAGAAGTGGAAGAAAAGAAACATTCTAGTCTGAGTATGAAGGTTTCTTTCAACCTTATTTGGTCTATTCTCCCATGTGCCCAGTGATAGGACAAGGGGGAATGGGCTAAAATTGTGCCAGGGAAGCTTTAGGTTGGATATCAGGAAAAACTTCTTTATTGAAATGGTTCTCAGGCATTGGAATGGGCTGCCCAGGGAAGTGGTTGAGTCACCGTCCCTGGAGGTCTTTAAAAGACATTTAGATGTAGAGCTTAGTGATATGGTTTAGTGGAGGACTTGTTAGTGTTAGGTCATAGGTTGGACTAGGTGATCTTGGAGGTCTCTTCCAACCTAGATGATTATGCGATCTTAGTGACTTGCTTTTTGATACTGACAAGACTGAAACCCTGATCAACCCTTCGTAATTTATGCTCTCTGCATCCATTAGGAGGGGCCAATTCAGGAACATCCACCAGAGAGCTCAGCCAGCCAGAGATTTCTGATGCTGCCCCCAGACTCTGTATCTCTTCTCCCCTGGGTTTCCTCTGACAGAGTTGCTTTCTGTTTGCTGTTGTCCAGGAGTTCAAGAGAAGGAGAGAGATGACATTTCAGTGTCTCTGTGAACACTGAGCTGGGCCCAGACTGATCTTTGTTCATCTCTAGTATGTCACCACACTTTCTTGAAAGAATTTTGGTAGGGAGCAGACAAGAAGATAGAATTTTCTGGGGAATTCTCATCCTGGACTATGTATGTAGAGAATGAACTGCTTCCTACTTCATGAGGTCCTTCTTTAAGGGGAGAGACATACTCATGCAGTGTGCAACTCTGGTGGTTTTACTCAGCTGGGCAACAGAGCTCCACCCGAACTGGTCTCTCACTCCCCATCCTCAAATGAAAAGGGGGAGAAAATAGAAGAAAAAGGCTCAAGGGTTGAGCTGAGGACAGGGAGATCACCCAACAATTATAATTACAGGCAAAACAGACTCAGCATAGGGGGATTCATGTAATTTATTACCTATACTAACAAGCTAGAGCAGTGAGAAACTAAAAGCAAACTAAAAGCACCTTCTCCCTCTACATCTCCCCCCCCACACACACACACATACATTCACCCTCTCTATGTCCTCCATGTGAGCAGTACTGGGGAACAGGGTTTGGGGGCTGCAGTCAGTCCTTCATGCTTCATCTCTGCTGCTCATTCACTGTCACTCTCTGCTCCTGCTCCAACATGGGGTCCCTCCCACAGGATGTCACCCTTCCTGAACTGACCCTGGGTGGGCTTCCCACAGGCAGCAGCTCTTCAGGAACTGCTCCGTAGCACAGGGTCCATCCGTCAGGAGCAAATTGCTCCAACATGGATCCCCCATGGGCATCAGCTCCCCCCAGACCCCCTGCTCCTGTGTGGGCTCCTCACCACAGGCTGCAGCTCTGGCCCAGGTCCTGCTCCTGCAGGGGTTTCTCCATGGGCTGCAGCCTCCTCCAGGCAACATCCACCTGCTCCACTAGGGGATCCTCCATGGGCTGCAGCATGGAGATCTGCTCCATGTAGGACCCATGGGCTGCAGAGGGACAGCCTGCTCCACCAGGGGCTTCTCCACAGGCCACAGGGGAACTTCTGCTCTGTGCCTGGAGCACCTCCTCCCCCTCCTTCTCCACTGATCTTTGTGTATACAGGGCTGTTTATCACTCCACACTCTTCCAGTTGCTGTTGTCCAGCAGTATTGTTTCCCTTTCTTAAATCTGCTCTTTACAGAGGCAACAACAACATTGCTTATTGACTTGGCTCTGGCCAGTAGTGGGTCCCTTTGGAGCTAGATGTATCTTTTATCTAACATGGGGCTGCTTCTGGATTTTTCTCACAGAGGCCACCACTGCAGCCCCCCACTACCAAAACCTTGCCATGTAAACCCAATATAGCCGCAGGGAGCACCCAAGGTTAGATTCTTGCTCTAAGCTGCTCTCAGGAGCACCCAGATCTCCAGTGACTACTGAGAGAGCATCTGATACTACAGTACTGGCACTAAAGCATCCTCTTTCTTCATCATACCCTTCTTCATCATGTCTACTGCATGGGTCTGGTTGTGGGGCCTGCAGAAGTGTCATGATCGTGTTGCAGTAGAAAGAAAATAATGAAGTATGTGTGTAGGTGTGCACACACTCATACACAAGCATGCATATGGTACAAACATAGTGTTTGATCCTAATCAATGTGTCTGTTTTTAGAATTCAAAAAATTGATTTACTGATTTTTACTACAATCCATGACAGGAAAAAATATTTAAAATTTCAAAAATGCCAGTTCATTAGAAATAAATATTTCCTGTTGAGCTCCAGATTTTCTTCTTTTCCCTTTCTTTCCTTAATTGTCACTTCTGCACTGGTCTCACAAAAAATTACCATGATTTGTAGTTAATGTTTGTCTGATCATCTCTTTGAGCTCTTGTAGGGATGTTATGAAATAGAAGCATAACTAGTGATGGTTCTTGCTGATTCCTCCTTAACAGTGTTGGAACCTAAACCCACTGTTACAAATAAATAAATAAATAAAAATTTCCTAGTAAACCTCAGCAGTGTGTTGTGCTGGACTCCTTATGTGACTGAAATTTCCAAGTTCTCGACTAATCCAGCTCAACAGTCTAACAAAACTCTCATTTAGAGAAGAAAGTGATTTACCAAAAGAAAAAGTGCTTTATTTATTTATTTTAGCATATGCACATGAGTATCTCTCTCTCCTTAAAGAACAATATCATGCAGTAGGAACTGGACAACACTCGATATATACAGACCAGGATGAATATTTTTTACATGATGTTCATATTCAGAATAAGGATCATTTTTATGGGAAAAAAAATCAACTATATTTTTAGAAGTAAAGTTTTGATTTACTGTTAGAGATGAAAACAAACAAACAATAATCCATATAACAACTCAGCTTCATTCTAACAGACATTTTTCTTACTGAAATATATTGTATAAAGTCTGTGGCCCCACAGCATCCACACACATGAAGGTAAGTTTTCATTTTTCTGCAAGGAGACTCCATAATCCAGATCTAATGAGCAGGAATGGTCTTTAAAATACATATATACTGTGCTCAGTTCTAGCATATATATATATAAGAGACAATATATGTATATATGTATATATATCACACATATATGCAGTATGACAAACACAGAACTGCAGAGTTCAGCAAAGTATGTCTCTGTCCCGACATTCCCTTCTTTTTCCCCTATAGCTATTACTTTTTTTTTTTTTTTTTTTTTTTTTTTTTTTTTTTTTTTCCAGAATTTGGCTGCTAAAAATTATAAAATATTTTATAAACCAAGAATGTTCCAGAATCAGAGTGAAATTCTTGTAGGATAAAGATGACACAGCACCTCATGCATAACAGCATCTTTGATTTTATCACTTGGAGAGTGGATAGATATGGGAGAAGAGAATCACTGAGAGATACACAGGACATCCCCTCTTTCACAAGCCAAATTGTTAATGTTCTCAGTCATAACTTTCATTTTTCTCTACAGGAAACGGAAAACAGTGTTTCATGAATACTCGATTGCAGCAAAGTGATTTTTCTAAACATTTCCAGCACCAAAAATGATTGATACATTTTTTCCCCCAACTCTGAATTCAATAAATAAACAAAATAACCACCATTCAATAAAGGAAAAATATTCACCAAGATGAGATGTTTGCAGCAATTTATTTCACACTTCAGTCACCAAGCAACTGCTTACTTCAGATATTTGGATCAGAACTTGCATTGTTTGGCACCAAAATGCAGTCTGCTAACCAGAAGGTGAGATATCTATCTCCATAAGCTGAATTGATCAAGAAAACTGCGCTGTATGAGGTAGTCTGACATGAGTATACTAAAGTAAAGGGTAGTGGTCTACATTCATCCATCACATAAAAGTCAACCTTTGTGAGACAGGCTCAGTGATTGAAAAAAGACCTTTTTTATGCCTTACAAAGTTTTCATTTAGACTTTATAGCTTTTACTTCTCCCCTTCTCTGTGTCAACTAATCTTCTCTTCCATGGCAGATAAATCACTGAAGAACACTCCCATTCACTAAATCATGAATGGGAAGCTACCCACAGATACCCTGAATTTCATGACTTATATCCAGTGGAATACCCTGTACTTAATTAGATTGATATAAATTCCCTTTTATTTCTATTTCTATTTCTATTTCTATTTCTATTTCTATTTCTATTTCTATTTCTATTTCTATTTCTATTTCTATTTCTATTTCTATTTCTATTTCTATTTCTATTTCTATTTCTATTTCTAATTTATGTTTTTTTTTTTTTTTATTATTATTTTTATCACCTTTTAAAGACATATGTACTATCTTTAGTTTCCCCAAGAAGTAAACAACAACAACAACAAAATTAATCACATACCTGAACTAAGGTCTGTAAAAGCAGATACCATCTTCTCTTTTACCAGAGAAGTTAGAAAGGCAAGGTTTGATGACCCTATGGAATAAGTATTAAACTTAAAATATTACAAATATCCTGAAAATAGGACTATATTATTAGAAGTGATCTTTGAATGAATAGATCACTCCAGTCAAGTTATCATTAATCATATTGATTGCATGTAGCCTCTGCAAGGCTGAATAAACTGAAAGGGAGATGAGCAGCATCAATGTTGCACAAGTAGTATAAAGTAATTCCACTCCATTTTGTTTGTTCTGTGGTATCATATTCTCTTCCTCCACAAATACATGGCAAGAATAACAGAGGAAAATCTAGAAATTAGGCACATGAGCTCGGGTAAGAGATATGCAAACTTGTCAGTCATATTTCTTATGTGAAGAACTCCTGTGTCTGGGCATTTTTAACGTCAGGGTTCAAGAACAGGCATCATAAAAATCACAAGGAGAATCATCATTTGAAATGAAAGATTGGGGATAAAATAAAAAGCCACTTCATGCTTTATTTGATTGAAAATTATTTTCACAATTATAATATAGCATAAGTCTTCATATATGCACGGTGCTACCATTGAGCAGAAAGTAAAAAATCACTTGTGATTGTTTGGTATTTTAATACTTGATTCAAGTTAATGTTATGTTGAATTCATATTTGTTTGTTTATTTATTTATTTATTTTTATTTTTTTTACTTTGTGAGTTCTTTGAAGGAAGCAAAATATGACCAAAATATAACTGCACTAAATTTTAAAAGGTAAAATAATAAGGGTCTCATTTCAGTCAGTGATTATATTTAAATTTATTCATCCTTCAAAAAACATATGCATCCTTTAAAGATGTTGTTATATATGGAGTGGTAATTCGTGTCGAGAAAATAGTTCATACTAATAAAGAAGGGGGAGATATGGGAGTGTGGCCATGGGGGTCGGAAAGCCCCAAGGTTAATGACAACATTAGACTCTTAACGATGAGGCCATCAGGAATGTAAAAGAGTTTAGAGGGAACAAAGAAGGGTGATTCAGGAGACTCCATGCAGTCTTGGGTTGCTTGTTCTCCAGCCATGGAGAACATTCCAGGCATGGAAGTTTCTGGGTGTTTGCTGTTGTTGTTACATGCAAAATTGTTTGACCAATGAAAAGTTGTTTTGAAAAGAACTGCTGTGGGGAGAAGGGTGTAAGAGGGGAGACTGCCCTCAAGATAAAAAAAAAAAAAAAAAAAAAAAGGCAACACGATGTACTGTAGTTATGTCGTCAATGGGGAGGCAGAAAGAAGGAATGAAGACGAACAGGCTAGCGGAACAGAGACCAGGACAGGAACAGGCACATTGATTGACTCATGAAGATGGGTTCGGCCAAATTCAGCAAACCGCTCAGAGAAGCTCGTACAGAAAATTGCTGGAAATGGGCGCACCGGAGCTGGGAAGAAGCTCAAGGTGAGAGAAGCGGAGCTGCGCACACAACTCCCCCTTGCTGGTAAGCAGCTGCACATTATAGGGAATCATACGTCCTTAGAAACAAAGATTGTCCTGGTAACCTTACAGCTTATTCTCTTTATTAACAATCGGACAGTTTATGATCCTGAAATATGGGACCAAATTGAGGTCAAGGTGTAGGACTCTGCAACTAAAAACGAGAAGGTTGCAGTGGAATTGCTCGGCACATGGCGAGCAATATCTGAGGCCTTAAAGAGACAAGTGGGACCACAATCACAAACGCGTGGTTTACCAGACAGCGAGGGAGCTGTGGGCTCCTTTACTGATCCGACTGCTACGCCATGGGCCCCTCTGCTGCTACAGCCATCGAAGGCTTTTGCTGTTATGCCCCCTGCTGACCTGGACATGCCTTTTGACCCAGGCCCTATTGGCCTTGAACTATCATTAAGAGTCTTGAACCACGGGGCTTTCGGACCCCCATGGCCACACTCCCACATTTCTTCCTTCTTTATTAATATCAACCATTTTCTCGACACGAATTATCACTCCATATATAACATACCTTTCCTGATTGTACGTATGTATAGGCATACTCAGTTTACTATGTAAAAGCAATGTTCTGTATAGTTAGAATGTTTGATGTTCATGTGTGCGTATTGGTAGAACGTAGACTCCCCACACAACCTGCGCTGTTTACTTGCCTTTTATACCTTTTATAAATATTTCTTTTATAAATATTACTAAATACAGATTGAGTAGAGACTTCAACTAAATACTTCATTATGTCTTGGTATAAAGAATGATAAGGAATGTCATAAATGTTGCAGCTGTTTTTTTCTTAAAAAGCTTCTTAGGATTGAAATTCTGGCTTTTGGATGCAATCGGTAAACAACAATGATTTCAAATGCAAAATTTTACATCTTAGACTAAAATAAGCTTTTTATGGTCTTGCTTCACAAGCATATTTCTATTGTTAAAATAGAAGTATGGAAACCTGGAAGTATGGAGTCCTGGTGCCCCCAGGGCTCGGTGCTGGGGCCGGTCCTCTTTAATATCTTCATTGATGATCTGGACGAGGGCATCGAGTGCACCCTCAGTAAGTTCGCAGATGACACCAAGTTAGGTGCGTGTGTCGATCTGCTTGAGGGTAGGAAAGCTCTGCAGGAGGATCTGGATAGGCTGGACCAATGGGCAGAGGCCAACTGCATGAAGTTCAACAAAGCCAAGTGCCAGGTCCTCCACCTGGGGTGCAGTAACCCCAAGCAGAGCTACAGGCTGGGAGATGAGTGGTTGGAAAGCTGCCAGGCAGAGAAGGACCTGGGAGTGATGGTTGATAGTCGGTTGAATATGAGCCAGCAGTGTGCTCAGGTGGCCAAGAAGGCCAACGGCATCCTGGCTTGTATCAGAAGCAGTGTGACCAGCAGGGCTAGGGAGGTGATCGTCCCCCTGTACTCAGCTCTGGTGAGGCCGCACCTCGAGTACTGTGTTCAGTTTTGGGCCCCTCGCTACAAGAAGGACATCGAGGTGCTTGAGCAGGTCCAGAGAAGGGCGACAAAGCTGGTGAGGGGCCTGGAGAACAAGTCCTACGAGGAGCGGCTGAGGGAGCTGGGCTTGTTCAGCCTGGAGAAAAGGAGGCTCAGGGGTGACCTTATCGCTCTCTACAGGTACCTCAAAGGAGGCTGTAGCGAGGTGGGGGTTGGTCTGTTCTCCCACGTGCCTGGTGACAGGACGAAGGGGAATGGGCTAAAGTTGCGCCAGGGGAGTTTTAGGTTAGATGTTAGGAAGAACTTCTTCACTGAAAGGGTTGTTAGGCATTGGAACAGGCTGCCTAGGGAAGTGGTGGAGTCACCATCCCTGGAAGTCTTCAAAAGACGTTTAGATGTAGAACTTAGGGATATGGTTTAGTGGGGACTGCTAGCGTTAGGTTAGAGGTTGGACTCGATGATCTTGAGGTCTCTTCCAACCTAGAAATTCTGTGATTCCATGATTCTGTGATTCTGTGAAACTTTACATTGAAATATGTATAAGGAACGTCATGATTAATGATAAATTACATCATGGTGAGAGGCCATTGACCAGGGAATAATTTGTATATGCATATTCTAAGCTATGAAATACCACTTGTATTTTTCACAGGGACAAAAGAAGAAATACTGATCTAACAGAGAAATCTTCTTAAATCTACTTACTTGTACCCATTTCTTTTCAGCAATCCAAAAGAATTACTTAATAAAAAGGTTGTTTTGCCCTTTACAAATATCACTGCTCTATGGCTACAGTTCAGTACCATATCAAGTCCAAGTTGTTTTATTTCCACAGAATAAGAATTTTGGATTTATTTCAGAAGTTACAACTCTTACCCATGAGATATTTTTGAACACAACCAAGAACGACAAGAAAAAAAATGATTAAAAAAAAAAAAAGGAATAATTTTGAGTACTTATGAATGCTTGCTTTCAATATTTTGAACTACTGAGCCTGACAATATTATTAGTCAGATTCAACAGGGAAATTTTTATCTTGATGAGATTTACCCTATATTTGAATTTGACCTGAAGCCTTTTTCTAAATTGTAGGCTTTATACAGAACTGACTTACATCCGTTTGTGTTTTTGCAAACCATTATTCATGTTGGCTCAATGAACAGTTTCATAGACATACTCATATCCACAGGTTTCTTATGCAAATTACTGACAGTGTGAACATCCACTGAATAGTCAAAACTCAAGGTGTAAGAACAGCTGCCTAATTCACCTTGTAGTGCTTTTCCCTGACAAATTCATCAAATCTTTACAATGAGGAATAAATAAATGCATGTGAGGAAAAAATAAAAATAATAATAATAAAAAAAATTACTAAATCCTTCAGGGAATAAAATATAACATTTGTATAAGACGAGTGAATGTGTGTGTGTATACATATTTAGGACACTTAAAATCTTTCCAGTTCCTCTGTACGTTGTATTGGCCTGTGTTTAGGCCTTAGGGATAAATTCTGAAGTCTATAAATTAGGTTTATTGACAAGCTTGAAAATTTACCTTTCTTGTTTCTGCCATTCCATTTCCACTCATAGTCTGTAGTTATTCAGAAATGGAGTAATGAGGGGAGCAGGGGATGTTTGAAGAATTGCAGTGAGAATTAACTTCTCCAACCCTATTTTGCACGTGAATACATACATTCTGCATGGGAAAAAAAGGCAAAGCTGTCTCTAAAACCCTTTACATTAATGTAGGTATATCAAATTCATACAGAAATAAGAATGCAAATATGAAAACAATTACATTAACATTTTCTGTATCATTTGTCTAGCATGAGACTAAATTTATAACCAAATAATATGCAATCACATCAATCAAAAGCTTCTTTAAACAGAGGAGCTTTGTGTTATGCCCTGAAGGGAAACTAAGATTCACAGTCTCTCAACTGAACACAGCCTGTGCTTACATCTTAAATGTGCAAATCTGGGGATCTTTACCTCAAGCTCCTCTACTGAATTAATTGTAAAGGGAGAAGAGAGGACACATTTATGCAACACTATACAGATTAGCATTTAAACATGCCCTTAACACGGAGCAGGCCTAGGGCAGTTCTGCCATTGTGAAAGCAACCCTCTTCACTCACAATGTCCTTATCCATTCAAAGAACATAAATACCAGTGGAAAGCTCCTAATATGTGTTCTTTTAAATGCTAAAATCAACATCAGCATGTGACTCAGCTACAATACTGTAAAATGATGTGCAGTTATACAGAAACACCATGTTACCTGGGGAGGACTTTACTTCTCTGTGAAATATTATGAAAAGGAGGCACTAACTAGGCACAGAAATATGATCGTGCCCTTTCTTTCCTACTCTGCTTTTCAATGGCATTTGCTAGAGAAAGGTTGTTTTCTGCTGTCTTGTCTTGAGCAACACCAATTACAATTCAGCTGGTGGTGTTCCATGAACATTAAAAATGCCAGATCATACTGGTAATGAGACTGCTCAATTCAAGTGCCCTTATCTTTGTTTCGTCTCTGATTTTTACAACCAAGAAACAGTGAAATCTGGCCTTTCAAATACCTTTTCTGTATTCATCCTATGAAACAGTACTGCCCAGATCTAGTGAAGTGTAGCCTGCTACACTGAAGTACATGACTCAAATTTTACTTCGATTTTTTTTTTTTAACAGAGCAGTTCGATGTTGATTCACTTTGTTGTGCCCTCAGTAAGTTATGAAATTTTTGTAAATGAATTTTTTCACACAGTTCCATTGCTGTCCCATTTCTTTCATTCCTAAATTGCAAGAAGGGGTCCTAGGGAGAGAGATTTTTGGACTACTGCTGCTTGATTTTTCTCTTAACACATGAGCATTCCATTTTCCTATAAATGCAAAACACTGTCATGCATTAAAATGTTATTTCAAGCCCTGTCCTGGTTACAGCTGGGACAGATTTAATTTTCTTCCCATTAGATGGTATGGTGATGTGTTTTGGACTTTTGATGAGAATAACGCTGATAACACATGTTTTAGTTGTTGCTGAACAGTGCTTTCACTTTGCAGCTTCTTAATCTGCCCTGCCAGCAAGGAAGTTGGGGTGCACAAGGAGCTGGGAGGGGAAACAGACAGAGAAGTTGGCCAAAACAGAACAGAGGGATTCCCCAAACCATATGGGGTAACGCTGAACTATAAAGCTGGGAGGGTTGGCCAGGGTGGGTGGGGTGTGTGCGCTGCTGCTCATGGTCTGTCTGGGTCTCTGTCAGTAGGTGGTGAGTAATTACATTGTGTATCACTTGCTTTGTATATTCTTCTGTTTATTATAATTAAAAAAAATTATTTTTATTTTCCCTTCCCTTTCTGTCCTATTAAACTGTCTTTATCTCAAGCCACAACTATTATTTATTTATTTATTTATTTATTTATTTATTTTCATTTCTCTCCTACATGCCACCTGGGGGAAAAGGAGAGTGAGTGAATGGCTGTAATGTGCTCAGCTGCCTGCCTGGTTAAACCACAACAGCCCCAAACTGCAGATGAGGCTGAGTTTTAGTCTTGAAAGTGTACTGACCTTTTTCTCTGCTGGTGTTGCCAGGCTGGCTGTACTAGTTAGATTACAAGCAGTGGTAGCAGAAAAGCATGTCCTACCCTGCAGAACAATTCAGGCCATCGAAAGCATGAGAAAGACATCAGCTCACTGGAGATAAACCAACAAGGAGAAAGAGTGAAAGGGATAGGAACACCATCCAAGTGAGGTTTTTATGTTTTGTTTTGTTTATTTATTTATTTATTTATTAATTTATTAAGATTAGATAACAAAATTGATTTTACTTTAATAATGCAGGTCTCATTGCTATAATCTACTACTCAACTTTACTTTATTACATCAACATTTTCCTCTCCTGTTCCTTTAACCAGATTTTTCCCCTGTTCAGATATTTTTGCTGGCTGGCTCTAACTTTCCACAGTGCCTTAAAGCTCCTGGGCCCTGTCCATGATTTAGTACAACTTCATGCTCTGTATGAGCCTGAATCCATATTTTCTCCATCTCTTCTCTTTTGCTTTCCTCTCCAGAGTTGATTGGACATAGTGGTGTTTTATATATTTGGCTATCTGGAAGACATCATAACACTGAACTGAACACAGCTGATCAACTACTGAGGAAAATATTGTTGAACAAATAGAAAAAGAAGTAAGAAAGTGTATAAATGGTTCAAACAGACTATCATATGAGTATTTCTCGACTACTTCAGCTCTCTGCTAAACTACCGTATCCCTCTGTCTCTTTTTTTTGTCTTGTTTGATCATCCTCCATGGTACTCCTGATGTATGGAATGACCATCAGCAGTGTTTTTCTTTAAAATTTTGGCTCAGTGCTAACTATTTCTGCATAAAAATAATATACCAGCAACTCTGTAATCTTTGCAGGTTAAATTAGTTTGCCATAAACTTCATGGCTAAACTGCCATTTGTACAAAAGCAGAGTAATTTACAGCTACCTCAGGTATCTTAAAGTCACTGTTCAGTTATTGAGATGTTGACAGATCCCTATTTTGGGGGACAAAAAATCTTGTAAGGCTCTCTTATTTAATAAGGCCCTCTTATTTTTGCTGACCGTTATGATCCCTACAATTTTCATGTCCTTAGCTCTTTCATTTTCATACTCGACCCTGGGGAATTGTTCCAGTTTCACAGAGCATTTCTTTGCAGAACATAACGCACACCTTATGCTACTTAATTACTAAAACATAACTGATGATAGCTAGAATAACCAAAAAGAAAATGGAGAGATATAGCTGACACTCAGAGAGCACAAGTTAGGTCACATCCCCAGAGTGTGTAAATCAGGATGACTTGATTTTTATCAGCAATTACACTGGCTTACACTAGCTGAGGCAATGGCTAGCTCTCTTTTAGCTCTGTTTTAGCCTTTGCATTACTCTAGTGGGATCCTTGACCTTCTATCTTAGTTTCATGGGAATCTATCTTCATGTGTTTACACTCTTCATACCATCTGCTGCTTATGGAGTGACTCATTAAAGAAGTCACTACATGCAAGAGCAGGAAGTCTGTTCTCAGAAGCAGAGGCACTGTATTTTCTGTGTGTCAAGCCTTCTCTGTACAGCCTTTTCAATTGTGATGTTCTTAGTTAAAACTACTGATTTCCCCCTCCCCAATCTGCTGTTCAATGACACGTGAGCTGAACTGATTACTCTGCTGTTTATCAATACTCTGTTTATAATAAGACTCTTTAATGTAACATTTCAATAATCTATTCAGACATATTTCTGGTTTCTCAGTAATTTCTTTTAAAATTATTTTAATGTCTTTCACTTCTATATTTTGACTGTAAAAATGAAACTTTAAGAAAATTAATGTTTTCTACTATAAAAATGTAAATGAGAATTACATACAAGCCAAGAATATATGTTAGGAGGGATTCTGCCAGTAGCAAAAGTTTGCAGGTAAATTACAAACCCCCCACCAAGGAAATGTATAATGAATTTGCTGAAAAAATACCCTTTTCCATGGGTACATTTGAATTTATCGTGAAATAAGATAAGTTACTTAACAAATTAAAACACATAAATTAAAGTTTAATATTCTGAAAATGTATGTATTTGTCTTGTTTGTCAAAATTAACTTTGTTAGGAAAAGGGAAGCTACATTTTATATCATATATTACTTAGACAAGCCATTATAATAAAATTATCAGTGAATTAATAAATCAAAGGGTTTTTCAGAACTGGCATTTTTCACATGCTGTGAACTTACACTATGCAGAAAGAACAATGATTTTCTCATGCAACTAGGGCTATTGGTAAACTGTGATAACACAAGAAGAAACTAAATTCTGTCCTGGAAAAGATATTACCTTGACTCCAGTTAAAATGACCTACACTCACTGTTAATTCTGTGATTAGAAAAGCTGGAAGTTAAAGAAACTGATTTATTTTGTGTTTTGTTGTTGTTGTTTGTTTGTTTGTTTTGTCAGGATGGTAATAAAATGCATACAATAAAATTGACTATAATTTACTTTAATATCCAGATTGTCAGTCTTAAAGGACAAGAATTGTATCATCCCATGTGTTTGTATAATCTCTGTGAGAATGTGGCTTCACCCAAGACTGTATTTTGGACACTCTTGCTACAAATATAACAATAATACATAACCATATCAGGAAAGAAAAGTACCTTATTAAGAGATTTTAATAACCTTTGTTTTAAAGTAACTAAAACCTAAAAGCTAAATGAATAATGAAGCTAAAACTTGAGTTAAAATATTGTGTGATGTTGTGGGGAAAATAAAAAGAGCATACTAATGGTATTTAGACATGGACATATGATAAATTCCTGTTGCTTTATTTTCTGTTGCTTCTTCTCTTTCCCTTTAAAAGGGAAAATGCTTCATATTGACCATGGTTTTAATAATCATAAAGTCTTAATCATTTATTTAAAGTTGACTAGCAGCTGCCTTAATAGCAGGCAAATTAGAAATCTATGCCAGTAGCAATTTGAAAATATGCCTACAAATCTTTGAGATAAATCTACAAATGACATCACATTTGCTTTATGTGCCAGTTGACATTATAGGCCAAATCTTGCCCTATCCATAAAATATGGTTCAATGGGGTAAGGCAGGAACAATTTGCGATAAGATTTAAACTTTCACAGAGAAAAAGGAAGAGATAGTAAATGAGAAGGAGAATTATGTAGTGCTGAACAACAGACCACATATGCAAGATAATCTTATAATCAGAAAAGCAAATTACATGTCAGACAAAATAGTAGGTATCCACTCCCAGGTTTGAGAATGTTTATATTACATTTTTTGTGAATTAATTTCCTCCTGAGTGACATATATGCAGATGGTTAGTTGCTAGGTTTAAAAAAGGGGCATTCATATAAAATTCCTAAACTCAAGGTAAGGTGGTGAGGGTGGGGATATCTCTGTCTTCTATATTTAGGTGGGATTTTAACTTTGAAAGAAAAACATAATTTAGGTAAGCAGAAACAGAGAATTTGTGTTTGTTTGGTACCTTCTCTTAGACAATCAAAGAGTACTAATTCTCTGCTTATATTCTAGAGTACTATTATTTTTTCAGGTTAGATTTCCCTAGCTGAAAGGCCATAATACAAAAACACAATAGTTGTTCCATTCAATGTGTTTTACTGGCAGAAACTATAATTCACCTAACTTTCTCCTGTGGATTAGAATTTCCGGATCATACTGAACCTGAACAAATCTATAGATGAAACACAAAGCTTAATATAATGTGGCAGTTTCACAGAGTTACTGTTTTAAGTTTTGTTGTTGTTGCTGTTGTTGTTTCTTTCTCTTTTTTCGTCCTTGATATCTCAAATAAGTATGAATTAACTTAAGTAATAACACTGGCCATAAATTCTCACTAATGAAAAATTTAAATGAATCTGGCAAAGAGCCTAAAGAGGAAAAAAAAAAATTGTGTAGTGTTATTTCCATGAGCTAATTTTTGAATAAGAAGCTGCTATGTTTGATTATTTACAGCATTTCATTTGCTTATGCAGTCCAGCTAATTCTGCATGGAAATGTCTTTCAGAGTGTATTTCTGCAATTACGCATTTCTACAGGACCCACAAACGCAAACATTAAAAAAATAATATCTGTTCTCTCTTTCTGCAATGCTTGTTTTCTAGCAGTCAGACTTCTACAAGTCAGACTGTCAGAGTATTTTCCTAAGTAATTATGGATAGAAAAGTAGAAAGTTCTCTTTAAGAGAATTATAATTGGAATAAAACTACTGCTAAAATCTTGTACAATGTCAGTTTTCTTCTAATAAAACACTAGTAATATTTGCCAGCAATAAGAAAATTTGCAGAAAGGTAGAGCAATGTTTTTATTTTTTTTATATAATTATCATTTCTTAGTAATAATTATAAAATTCCTGAGGTTAACTTTAACTGAACAACAAAGATTTTACTAAAGTAGGCTTTGAAAACAGTGTTATAGGAAGGATTTATCTGTGTTAAGTTATACAGATAACTTATAGGATAACTAATTTCTCTTCTGTGGTACCTGAATTGCTGTCAGCAGCTGAGCCTGGCTGAATCAGGCCAACGTTTGGCATCCCTATAGAACACTTTAGTTTGCTGCTATGGCTACAGTACACACATTGCCAATAATGTAGTACAGTTATTTTTCCAAGATGAGGACTTAAATTGAGCTAACCTCTAGTGCTTTCCAAGGTCTTTGTAGACTGATGCTTTGAGCCTCCTGATCTGCAGATTTTAGAAGCTATCCTTTGAGCCTTTCCATTGCCTGAGGTGACAGCCAGAGAAACAATGTGTTTGAATATTATCTTACATATAGGCATTTTATGACAAATCAAGTTATAAATAAGTAACAGATTAAGAAGCTGGTGATTTTGTGGAGTGAATTAACCTAACAGGTACGTTCATTCTCCATGGGAACAGATGAAACCTCCTCCAGCTTGGAAAAGAATAAAACCAGTAATGCAAAGGCAGAAAAGTCTTTATTTGTTTCATGCAATCAAATCCCTCTGAGATATAATACTAGGCACAAATTATTAACATTGTATGGAACTATAGTTTCCTTAGGTGGACTTAGTGCCATTAGGATCATGGTGCCATATCATGTGATGCAGAACAACTTTGTGTTTCACAGTTGCAATGTTTCAATGATGCAGCTGCATTTATTCCTGGTATTGATAGCTGAACAAATGCAATAAACACTTTCTATAAATAGAACATCTCAGTGGACAGTTACAAGAAGGAGTACAAATCAATTGAAAAGTTAAATAAACATTGTGTTTAGTAATAAATGTAGCAACAACAAAAATAAATTGGAAATAAAGCTAAAAAGAGAACACAGCTTCTGGTTTCATAGCAAAAGCAGTGCTTCGCCTCAGTGTCTGGCCATACTATAGTTCTCCACAGAGCTCCATTCTCAAGGAGAGAACAGTTTTGACTGAAAACACACCTAACTCGAGTTACATTGTATATTTAGTGGATGACCTTTTCTTTCTTTCTTTTTTCTTTCCTTCTATTACTTCTATTTCCTTCTAAAAATAAAAATAAATAAATGAATAAATAAAAAATATGTATTATCTGCTTAGTTGTATTTTTTTAGTTAAATGATTTATTTCTCTATACTTTTCCTGAACAGTAAAGTAATAGGCTCTTTTTTCTTACTTGAAAAATCAGAGGTTTCAGAACTCTGTAATGAATTGAGAGCAGTGAAAGATGTTCAGTATATTATTATCTGCATTAGTGAACACTATGCTAATCATCCTTGAAGATGTAGTAATAGTAACAAAATTTACAACTAATAAAGATTACTTACATGAATTCTATTCACTATCATTACTTTACACACAATGCATAAACAACACATTAAAACACAGTATAGTCATGTAAAAATAGATCAGAGTGCAGTACTCCTTAGAGAAAAAAAAACACATTTTTTTTTTTTCACCATTGTAAGTAAAATATAATAATAATAATAAACCCTAAATTTGGGGAGTGGGGCATCCTATGCTTGGAATACCATATGAAACTTAGAAATTCCCAGTATAGATCAAAATAGTTGTTGAATAAACTGTTGAATAAAATAATATTCTTTAGGAAGTTGGGATTTTTTTCAAAATCTGTTTTTACACAGTTCAGTTCTTTTTAGAAAAGGGAAGCAGAAAAGACACTACTATAACAGCTTCAAGGGCTGTGGAACTTCAAATTCCTATGCAATACACTACAGTCAAATTTAGTGTGGAAGCTAAAAAGAGCACAACAGTATAAGCCTTTTGGCACACCTAATTAATCTGGGCAGAGAAGTGTGCTGTCTTTCTAGGACCAAAGCAGAATCATTGCTTTTGACCGTAGTCAGAAGGTAATATTTTTTGTATCCAATCAAGAAAGCTCTTCATAGTACCACAGTAAACCTGGGGTAGGGGGGTGAGGCACTGGGGGATCAGGGAGGTGGGGGGGGGGGGAGTATGCTGACAATTCATCCATACTGAGTAGAGGTGGCACAGAAACATTCCTCTGTGTGGCTGATCTCTCAGCATCCCTCTGCACCTCTGCTTGTGGAACCCTCTGGGCAACAAAAGAGGAAAAACACAAGCCTGAATCAACATGTATCTGTGTACTTTTATGGCTTTCAAATAGGTTACCCAGCCAAGTGGACAGGATAAATGGAACCTCTCATACTCCCTATGAAAATTTTCAAAGAGAAAGCAGCGTTACCTACCTTGGTTCTATTTCCATGTCTATAAAACTTAATACTTAACACATGAGAGATGGAGAAGGAGAAAGGAAAGGGGCAGACTCTGCCTTCTATGAACTCTGCAGGCCTTTATGTTTCCCAGGAATTAAATATTTCTTTTTGTTTATAAGCCATTCTGTAAGGATGGCTAGATCTCTACTTATCCTTCCAACATATTTTCTCCTGGAAACATTATTACAGCTTGCAGTTATAGACTGCACTCCTTCCCATTTCCTCTCAGATATTCAGTTATGTTGGGGACTTTGATCAAACAGCTAGATTTTTGTGGCTGCTACTGGTAGCAGAGTTCAATATGAAGAGCTTAAGGCTCAGATATCAGTGATTCACACTGTCATTTCTCAAGTTTCCTTGTCTTCTGAAATCCCCTCAGCTCTAGCAAGGGCCAGTAACAGTAGAGAATGTGATGTAAATGCATACATCTTTCACAGCTTTTCCTGGAACAACTCAGGTTTTGATTACATAAGGAAAGACCTGCTGAAAATATCACTTTTGTTTCTTATTGTAATCAAGCTGGCTTGAACCAATCCAAAAGCAGGTGTTTACAGCCCTCAAACACTGGAACTGGCCTGGAAAATGATGAGTTAAACAGATTAGACTTTGAGTATGTAGTAACAGAAGAACTGTAACAGGAATTCTTTGGGTCACAGACTAAATTTGTGGGTGTTTTAATAGTACAGAAGTTAGCTACTTATACATAATAAAATGCTGAGTACATACTTTCTGTATACACTCAAGTTCAATCTGGTTATTCTGCAAGGCATATCCTCAAACAAATACACAAAAATACACAAAAGCAAAAGCAAGTAACCGAGAAGGTTTGAAGAGTTGGGAAAAATATAGGTAATAAGATGTTAGTATGACTCTAGTCTCAATTTAATGCCTTATATGTGTGGTTGTTTGGTGGTTTTTTTTTGGTTTTTTTTTTTTTTTTTTAGGTCTTTTTAAGTAATAGGGGAAAATAGCAATAAACGTTAACAATCTAATTTAGTTTTACTAGAGAATAACTGAATGCATTGACATTTCTTAAAATAGTTTTAAACTGAAGGCTTAAATATTCCTATTAAAAACATTCCTATTTGAAATCTGATTTGAGTGCACTCTCAATTTTGACTCTGATTTTGAATCACTTCTTAAAGTGATCAAGATTTTGGGAAAATTTAATGTAACAGTGACAACAACAAAATATGAATTAAGTTTGAAAAGTCTACTAAATCAAGATTATTAGTGATTAGGATGGAGTTTAGATAAGTTTCCCAGCGTGTCTCATCAAAAGAAGTTAAGCAGGAGCCTAGCTCAACTTCTCCAGAGACAAAGCTCTATTGCTTATAAAAGTCTAGAATCTAAAATAAGTACTGAGAGAATGTTTACTGTCAGGTAACTTTTGTCACATGAGTTTCTGTCTTTGTTCTTATAGTTAAATATTTAATTTCTGACGGTGTCCTACCGCTCTATTGGAAAGACATCACCCCCTATATACATTGCAGTGAAATGGTGTGTTTAGGTGCTATGTCAAAACCTCTCAAAGCTCATCTCTTTAAGTGTCTATATATCTCTGTAAAGCCCTCCAAAATTTAGTTTACCAAATTGCAGGCATTTTGGTGGGAGTGTCACTAATAGGTTTTAGTGGAAACAGTTCTCAGCAAAAAAATATTATCTTGTGTTGAAATTATGTAGCCTCAAATAGTGTAATCGTAAGTACTTTTGAAATATGGCACCATCTGGAAAACAGATTGTACCTAAACTCGGTAAATGCCACCAGAGGTCTTCATTTTCCAACCATCCAGATCACAACTGGTCAAAGGTGTTGTGCCATTCCCTTTTGGTCTGCTTGTATGATTTTTTCCCATAGAAATGAGCATGTGGAAAGAGGAACTTTTTATTCCTGGTTCTCTTCTCAAGAGTTTAAAATTGATGTACTGTATAATAATTCAATCTGGGTATTGCCATAGCAACCTAGGTGTTCGTATGACTGACACTTTGGTTACATTAGTTACCTTTTTAAGGATTCTTGGGTTCTGCACTTCAAAAACATCCAGATACTCAATTCCCTATTTTATTTCAGAACAACAACCTCGAAAACAATGCTCCTAAATACCTTTCAGAAAATAATATTCAGAAACTTGATTCTGAAAGAAGAGCAAAGCTATTACCATAAGAGAGTAACAATCATTATTTTGTATAGTGGCTGCTCATTTACCCATGACATTAATTAACAACAGACATTTTGGCACCTAGTTGGTTGGTTTATGACATGAAGTATATAATACAGATATAGTTAGTGTGCTTTCTTGATTGAAGTTCATTTTAAATTTTTCATCTTTCAATTACTCTAGGGAAGTAGCAAATAAAAGTCAATACAGTTAACTCTTCTTTCTTCACTGTAATTGGTATATGGTAAGAAAATAAAAATAGTTGCAGTATTTTCCTCTCATTCTGTTTCAATCAAGGCAAAAACTTCATATGTGGGTAGATAATTAACTAAACACATAGGCAACCCACAGTCTCTGAATCATATCTCTTTTCTCAGCTAAACATTCTTTTTTTTTTCCTTCTTTTTTTTCTTACCTTATACATTTCAGCTCAGCTTTACACTAATAAGTTCATTTTATAACGTTGATCAACAAGCTTTATTTATTATAGTAGTAATTGTTGAAAAAACTATTTGAAGGAAAATAGTTCTTCACAGATTTTAAATTGTGCTGTTTTGTATGCCTGATTCTAGAACTGAGGACATTCTATCATTTATGATAATTATTTATTTAGTTCATGTAACTTCTTAAATAAAATAAAAAGAAGACTTTCCTTTGATACAATCATAATTTTGATGAATCATTATGTTAAACACTAATGAGGTATACTTCAATAACATGTACCATCCCTGGTATTTTTGACTTAAAAGAGTGTTACTCAAAAGCATTTATTAAAGTTTTGAAGTTCTCATTCATTCGTTCTGATATTTATTTATTTATTTATTTATTTATTTATTAAGTGATTAGATTCCTGTCAAGGAAATGTTGAATGTACAAAATGAGGTATATCAAAATCGAAAAAAAAAACAACACCATCCTTTAGGAAATAAGCCCACTACCACCCCTTTTTTGATGAACTGTAGAACTCTTCCCATATAAAGCATGTTGAAAAACACTATTTGCCACCCACTGCCACTGCTCCCTGCTTTTTGACCTCTTCCATTTAAGTCTGTACATATTTATATGGTCTTTCAGTTATGTGATTCATCCCACAAATTTTATGACTCATATAAATTTTAATCAACATCCTTCTTAGAAATATTTTTTGCTATATTTTGCTTCACTGTATTCACTTAGAATAGCATGTTGTTTATTTTTAAGGAGGAAAAGAAAATCTAGGCATATATATGTGTTTAGGCATACTCAGAACAATTAAATATGACTTGCCATCAGAATTTTTAAAACCACTATTAATTTTGAGTCATGGGAATTATTGAATCCCTGTAAACATTATATAGGAGAACACATTTTAACAGATTAATGAATGTGTTGGTTTTTGTATTATGCCTTCTCCCTGTCTTTCATCCCCATTTATCTTTGGTTTTAAGCATTCCAGTGTAGTTTACATAAGACTTGGACAAGCTTTTATTTTAACTACATATGCTAGTGTATATTGGTCTTCAGTGTCTTTTTTTTTTTCTTAGACATGAGAAATAGAATTAATATATCACTACTTATCCTTTCACCTCTGCTTTTTCTAACCCACTAACACTAAGGGTAAAGAATTAAAAAATGCTTAAGTGTGAGATATTGCTCCTGAGTAAAAAGTAATTTTTTTCAGTAGAGATATCCTTTGTTCCTTTGTGATCATCAAAGATTTTTGACGTTGACTCCATGACTGTCTGCTGAAAAAACAAATTCAAATAGAGGAAAACTGTCTAAATCTGCAGTTCCCTAATCAGAATGAATAGACAGCCAAATGTTTTGCAGTTGGTATCTGCAAGTTGTTACAAAGATGGATTTATTTATTTTTTTAATACCTGCACACTAGTCTTCTGATTCATTTATGGTATATTCCCATGTTCACTGAGGTTTAAAGGTCCTTTTTGACTAAGCTTTGACTGTGCCTCCTTGTTTTTTTCTTTTGTTCTGTTTTCAGGTTTGCGTTTTCCTTGTTGCTTCTAAGGAAATCCTTCTTAATTATTTATTTCTGTGTATTGATTAAGAAGTGGTATCAAATTAAAATACTCATGCTGTGAATCATTTCCCTTGGCTGGAAAACCTGATTGAAAGATTTTTCTCCATCAATTTAGTTTTCCTTTATCTTTCTCTATATCCTTTCCAATTTTGATGTTTCATCTCATTGTCTGTCCACAGCACTATGCTTTTATCCACCAGCTGGAAGACTATGTATAATATGGATCAGGCTGCTTGGATCCTCCCTTTCCTTTCTTCTTTTCAGATTTTTTTTTTTTAGATTCCTTCCTGAATCTTCCTGATTTCTGTACCCCAAACCACCTCTTACAGTGTTTTCAATTTCCAGCTGGACTATCCTTTTTTGGGTGTTCTGTATTGGATCCTTTATTTGTTGTATTGAGAATTACTAGAAGAGTTCCCAATAGAGAGAAGGCATGAGTTGCACCTTTCTTTCCCATGTTTATTATTACTCTGTTTTCATTTCTCTTCTCTCTGAACTTTGCACCTTCTAAGTCCAAGAGAAATGTTCAGTTGTGACATAAGGACCTTATGAAGTTAAACACCTAGGTTCTGGGGAACTATGTTTTCTTCCTAGAGTCAGAAGCTCTACTTATTTTAGCTTTCAGTAACCCAAAAAAAGAAGTTACTAAAAAGTTTGAGAAGGAGATAGCTGAAGCAGTGAAATTTTCTCTTATTTCTCTGTCTGCATCAGAAACCTTTAGTAGGTTTGAAATATGAAATTAGATGCTGAAAAACATTCTGCAGATTTTGATTGCCTCCCAGTACATGCACACACAAAGAATTTGAAGCTATCCTGAATGCTGCACAATGCAATACAATTTATTTTCACAATATTTTGCTGCAGTTATAAATTCATGCCTCCCAACTCTGCTCAAAATATCTTACTGCCTTACTTTTATCTGCTGAAAGAAAACACATTTTCTCTCAAATATGCAAACTCCAAAATGTAAGCAAGAAATATATTAAAACATCCAGCCAAGAGATGGAAGTTATGATAGTAGGTTGTACTAATTTCCTATGTTTTGATATTGGATGCTTGTTACATATCCATCCTAGAGCTTAGATACAAGCAAGCAAACAAACAAACAAACCAATGAAAAAGAAACACGCAAAAATCTTGAATTTATGCTCAACTTATCAGAAAGCAAAATATACAGAATGCAAAGGATGACAGTTCTTCAGTTCTTAAAAAAAAACAAAACAAACAAACAAAAAACCTCAAATGCCAATATTTTCCTTAAAAATTTATTTTTCCTCAGGCAACCAAGTAATCCTGGCAGGCTGGTGGTCTTTCTCACCAATTAATCTAAACTGTTAAGAACTATTGTAGTCTCTATCCGCAACTAACAATGACCTACTTTAAGCTACAGATTTCGAAGTAAAAACCATTAAAAGGAAAAAAAAAAAAAAAATCCCTCCTGGCCATCTGTTGTTTATTTTTGCTATTAACGGCAAACTGTTCTCTTGGAGAACAAGGGTCAGTCAGTTCCACAGGAAATAGGAACGTTTTGCCCTTTCATTTGCTGCTTCGTAAATAGTAGCAGGTACTACTTTCCCCTCATAATGTTTGAACAAGTAGAAGTAGAAGTGGGTAATGTGATAATGCAGTCTTTGGAACTATTGTTATTTGAATTCATTATAACAGATCAGCTGGAGATGGATATATGAACTTCTACTCCATGACATTTCTTTTGCAAATGGTGCAATGTTCTGACCTGACTCCACCTTCTTTGTTGCTTTTTTTTTTTTTTTTAAATCTTTGTGTTTCTTACAAGATAATGATATAATATGTGTCATCATACCAACATTTTAAACAATTGTATTTTTACATTTGTTTTATTTTGTTCTATTAGGAACTAGTTTTCCCATATAAAATCAAAATATCACAACCTAACTTACATCAAAATATGCAGTTTCAGTACTTTCTTTTTTTTTTTTTTTTTTTTTTTTTTTTTTTTTTTTTTTTTTCCAAATACTCACAGCTATTAGTCAGCTGTGGAGAAAAGAATGGGGGTAGTAATCTTACCAATGCATTTTCTGTAGCACTGAAAAAAGAAGTAGAAATACAGAGCGAGCATTTATGATGATATTAGCACACACTGCAGATATGAACTAATTTATTTCTTAACTTTCTTTAGAAGAAATATGTACACATCCAGCTGTCTTTACATAACCATCTCTTGCAACAGATAAAGTTAAGGAAGGCCAAAGCAGTGGGTGGTAGTTGAAGAGAAGAGTGATGAATCATACAGTTGCAGTTGGTAAAATGCTGACCTTCTAATGAGACATATAGTTAGTAACACAGCCAATGTCTTTTTTTTTTTTTTCCTCTTCATTTTATCTTTCTAAAATTGGAGGTGTGTGATGAGCAGTAAATTGTTCTTTTTATTTATTGTCCCCTTGGATAGTAAATTATCTTTATAACATTCCTCAATCTATTCTGAAGGTAGAGATCAGTAATAATTCTGGAGACAAGGAAGAAATATAGACCAGGACTGCATTATTTCTTTTGGTTGCTCTCCTCACAGTGATGTTGATCCACTTTAAATTAACTTTATTCAAAGTAAGACCGAATTTATTTCATTTCACGTTTGTAATCCAAGCAGAACAATGCATAAAATCAAAAAAGATTCATCAGAAATAAAATATCCGAATCTGACAGCAATCAGTTGTAAGTCTAGTGATTTCTTTAAGCATTCTATGACTTTAACATACATATAAATTTTGGGAGGTTTGGGGATATTGGTATTTAAATTATTCTGGCAGTCAATCTGTGCTGGTACTGATTGCACAAAGTACTGCAGCCTTTAAGGAACAAGCATTATGTTAAAGGAATTATGGAATCATTTTCCAGTCAGGCTTTGGTATTTTACTATCTATTTTAGTACCAATAGTAACATATGCTGTGTAAGAGAAGTATTTGAACAATCATTTCCATACACTGAATTGCTGTTCAGTAAGCACTTGCTTGTTCTGGCTATTTTTATCACATTTTGCTTTTGCAGGATAAACTGAAACCATTAATGTGACAGTTTCAGATGATTATAGTACACCGGATGCTAGCACAATTTATTTAAGCTACTTTTTTTGCATCTGTTCTGTAACATATGCTTCAAAGTGTTTATCATCCTGCAGTAGGGAAAGAAGAAAGGTCATTGCTTTTATTTTGATTTCCTCAGATTCACCCCAAAATGTAAAGTCAAACCAAATAAATTCTAGCAGGTCATAAGCTTTTTCTATAGATATAGGGCAATAGCATGTGTTAAAGAGAACAGATTTTAAATGCAGGAACATTGTTTTAGATAAGAAATGACATATAAATCAAACAGAGGAAAGCAATTCTGTAGGAACATATGCTATCACTAACCTAATTTCAGCAAGATACTACTGGTCCTTATGCCCAGTTCTGTAAAAATAATTCAAAAGGAACAAAATTTGCATAATTTATTGAATATTAGGACTGTAAAAAGACAGCATAATACTGTAGAAAAATCCTGGTCATATTCCTATATGTTTCCATTCATGTTCCCCAAGTCTGGTGCATTCTTGGGGTTTATTCTACAACAATATGGATGCACTACTGCCATGAAAGGAAGGGAGGACTCTCTTCTGGAGGACTATTCAGAGGCCTCACTGAATGGAATCTTTTCCCTATTGAAATGAGAAGTGATGTTTGCAACTAGGGGCCAGGCTGAAATCTTCACTGTGGGTGAAGAGAAGATTTACAATCTATTTATAAAATGGCATGGTAATTCTTCTGCAATTATCATGAAACCATTCTTTAATCATGCTATCATTCTGTTTGCTTTGACTACCACTGCATTTTAAACATAGCTTTCTGCTGAGATCTCCTTGTCTCCCTTTTTCCTTTCCTTTCCTTTCCTTTCCTTTCCTTTCCTTTCCTTTCCTTTCCTTTCCTTTCCTTTCCTTTCCTTTCCTTTCCTTTCCTTTCCTTTCCTTTCCTTTCCTTTCCTTTCCTTTCCTTTCCTTTCCTTTCCTTTCCTTTCCTTTCCTTTCCTTTCCTTTCCTTTCCTTTCCTTTCCTTTCCTTTCCTTTCCTTTCCTTTCCTCTTTCTCCCCTCCCCTCCCTCCTCCTCTCCTCTCCTCTCTTTTTCCCTTTCCCTTTCCCTTTGTATGCTGTCTGTTGAGACAGGGTAACTATTATATTTCTAATTAATATTTCTTCTTTTATATATCCAAAAATTTCACCAGGCCATTTCACTGCAACATTGCACTCAAAAGTAATGTAGAGATGATTATTCAGGATGACCTGCTAATTGCTTTTCTGAATCACTTCTCTACTGTCTGGTAGGTTTAATTAGCATTCTTTGTTCCAAATATATGCCCTTTTGCTTGGCTCTAGTTCTTTTGGATTAATATTTATTAGTGAAGATTTGCTAAACATTTTTTAAATTCTGGATTTCAAACATAAATTCTGAAGATTAACTTTTTTTTTTTTTTTTTTTTTAAATTTGATCTGGCATTAAGGGTGGGCACCTGGATATGAAATTCAACTCTGGATCTGGGAGATGGGTTTCCTACCCATAGTTTAAGAGTGTTCTTCAGTGGAAATTGAAAGTCCAAGTTTATATAGTTCTTCCTTTTCCTTTACATAAGCACTAGGAAGCAAAATAGTCCTGAAAGTCTTGAAAGGAATATAATTATAGATAACTGACCTTAAACATCCAGACTGCTTTCAGTAAATTAAAGGAAAAGTAAAACAATGTTATTTTCATCTTCCTTTTCTTGGCACTTCATTTTCTCTGAAGAAAACTCTAAATAAAGTATGTAACTGTGTCTCACTGCTGTGTTTGAGTAATCTTTATGCTCATCCTGCTTTTCATCAGGTTAGACTACAAAACAAAAGTTATGGGGGGACATTGACATTTCTAGTGCATGGAGAAATAGTTATGCATTTATAGAATTGCATTAATTTTAGTCACAATCTGATGTTCTAGATACTTCTGGATACTTATTCTCAAGTTTGTTAATGAATGGTTATGAAATGAAGAACAGAAGAACAAACTTCATGCTTCCAAAAAAGTTGAACATTTAAATCTCAGATGTTATTCAGGAAAAGTTAAATGACAGTCTTTCTCTTGTTGTGACTTGGGACAAATTTTCTTACCAAAATCAAGAAATTAAATATTTTCTGTATGATGAAGTAAGTAAAAAGCAAAATGGTGCTACTAAAACAGAGAACTATATTAGATGCTTTTATTACAAAATAAAAGACTAATTTAATAAATGGAACAATAGGGAGTAGATAGTCTTTGAGTTTAGGGAATAGTCACTGCCCTTAGCGTGGAAAAAATATTGAATTACAAGTGCAGAACTGTTACCCTTCTTTCAGTACCCTACATGCACCTGAAAAATCCAACAGAAATATAATTTTATATCAAAAAATATTGTTCTCAGGTGGTATATATTGTAGTCACTAGTTTGAAATTTCCCTATTACTGCAACCATCATTATAGAAAATTATGTGAAGAAAAAAATCCTCAGTCTTTTTCCCCAATCTTTTTTGTTTGTCCTTTGGAACATCACATGAAAATTTAATGCTTATATACATTTATGCAGCAGAAAATGTCTGTATAAGCAATGCCTGTAAAAAAGAACTGATAAAGGTGGGAAAAAAAAAAAAAAAAAAAAAAAAAAAGGATTAAAGAGAAGGATGGGGAATCGGAAAGAATAAAAATTGGAAAGAGGTCACTGAAAAAAATCCAGACTTCATAAGCTTTACATTACTAACGACAGCATCAACAACAGTTTGATTTTTAGCCTCCCATGTGTGTGAATATCAAACTAATCTACTCTATAAAACAGAAACAAACAAACAAACAAACAAACTCTGCTTTTTGTTATGACCAATAAATTATTTAGCCAATAAATTAATTATAATTATATTTATATACTTTAGATGGGCTTTACATGAGGTGAAAAGTATCCATTAAAATAGCAAATCTTTTCTCACCGAGAGAACGCCATAGTTGAAATTATGCTCAGTCATTCAGTGAGAACTTTGTTGAACTTATCCAGCAGTTTATCAAGCCTTGCTAGAGATCTTGCTAAAAAATTTGCAAAGAATTTGTATTGAGAAGTTACTGGGATAGTCATGCTTAGACCTGCATCTATGCTTACATACTTTGTTCAATGGCACATTTAAATTGATATATCATTATTCTGTACTCTCATCTTTTCATATTTCTATTGGACACATCTCTTGAATTAAGTCATGCATTTTTAATCATATTAGCTGGTAAATTATCTGTCTACAACTTATGATTTTAAGTATTTTGACAGCTAAAAATAATTGTGTTAATTTCATAAATTTATCACTGCTTTTCAGCCACATAAGTACATTTCAATTAGCTTTTTATGGAACTGCTGAATTGCAAATCCTTTTCAAATTAAAGGGAATGGTCTACCATTTCAATTCATTCTACAGTGATAATTTCATTGATTTGACTTAATACACATGTAAGCCCAAACGTATTTGCATACAAAATGCCACAAGGCCTGGAGGCCTAATACAATTAGTTCAGTGTTTTTATCTCCTGGTACCACAGGGCTTCCACACAACAAGTTATTTTGGCAACCTTATAGTTCAATATGTGTCATGCAAGCGAGGAAGCCCTATTTTCTCTGTGGTTAAGCACTGAAAAAAACATTTTTTGGTTTTGTCCATACACTCAGTACTGCTGCCCAGTTGTTGATACTGCACATCTCGGGATAACCAACAACAGCATATCATTGACATGTGGATGGCTTCCATTTAAATCCCTTCATTTGGATTTTATTAGAATGGTACTGAGAACAGGAAAATGGTTTAGCGTAAGGAGCATTAGTGCCTGGATTTTTTAGCCACAGAAGTGATATTAACTCTAATGTGAACTGCAAATCCCTTGCATCTTGTTACAAGTAGTTTTCAGTGATTTCCAGTGATGGCTACTCATATTTTGTATTTTTCACTCAGTTTTATTTTCAGATTAGAATGGTTTTGTGTTTGATGGTGATATACAGTCAGTGAACACACTCTGCAAGCAGTCAACATGCTCAGCTTCATCAGAGCTTTGCCATGAACGTTAGCCCTGCTCCTGGAGCATGCTCAGCTGGGTTAGATGCACAGGGCTATTCCGCACATCTGTTATCTGATGACACGCAAGAGACTCCGACAGATTTGGGGAATGTAGATCACTTGACTAGTGCCATAAAAAAGTCTTGGGGTCACAATGGGGAAAGGAAGGTTTGAACTGAAAATGTGAGTGAGGGATACCAAACACTCACCCAGGGCTTTGATAATAGGAGCAGTGTCTACAGAAATATTTCTGCTGATTATATTCAGCTGACATCCGGATTCTATTTTTAGCACAAAGATGTATTTCTTGTGCGACCTTGGAAAAGACATCTCAGATAAAATTGCTGCCACATTGAAGCTGACTGTAAAATATCCATTCATTTCAATGTATTATCGTGTGAATATGGACTGCTATAGACTGACTTGGTTAGTTTACATGAAGTACAAATATAACTCCAGGGGGCAAAATAGTGCTAGTACGGCATTAATGTAGTATTATAAATGTTGACAAATAAAATAACTTTGTTTAGTGAGTAGAAGCTCTAAATGACTAATGTGTTTGTTCATTTCATAACAGCTGGCATTTCTCCAATACTCTTTCCTCAATAGCCCCTGTATGAATCTATTGTCACTACATTAAAATAATTATCCATAACTGAGCCATTTTGGCATGCAGAATAATGCAACCTGCATTTAAAATGCAAGCTAATTAAAAAACATTTTCTACCTGTAAGGTTTGCTCAGTGACATTTCCATAGTGGAGGTCTTCACGTTGTTTTAATCATGAATGATGATCACTACAGCTCCAGAGAGAGAACCAGCTGGCTGGGAAAGCACATGGAGCTACTTGGCAAAAGAAAGTACTTGCCAAACTGCACAAAATCCTTGGTAGGAAAGCAGAAAGGGGAAGAAGATACATACATAGAAAGTTAAAAGTGACAGATAGAATAAAAATAAATGGATAAGCTTGATGGTGACAGTGAAAATACCAGCTATGGCTTTAACATAAAAATTATGAAACTATGAAAAATAGGGGCAGCTGCCTCATAACACAGAGTATGGTAGGCTTGGTGGTGGAGTCATGTTTCTTGATTCCTTTGTATCTCATTCTAGTTCAGGTAGTCCACAAAAATCTGTGTATTAGTTAGATATAGATAAGGTACAGTGTTGAACAGTGTCTTTTACAACTACAAAAACAAAAGCAATTTATCATTTTTACCTACTTTTTTTTTTTTTTTTTTTTTTTGAAACAAGTCAAAGAGCAAATACAATACTCTGTATCTGATTTCCCTACTGAAAGCAGCCCTGTAGTCTGCTTGTCTGCTTTTCTGCATTAAGCTCATAAAATACTCTCTTTTCCTCTGTTTTGAAAAATTCATTCATTCTCTGAAAACCCACTGGAGAAAGCAGGCTTTCATACAAGAGCTGCTCAGACAGACTGTGATATCCAGTAGATATAACAGTGTTAGCCCAAGGAAAAAAAAGAAAAAAAAAAAAAAAAGGCAAATCAAAACCAAGAAAAGAGCACAATTTGGCATTTTGAACATTTTTTATAGAAATATATGTATGTACAACCATCAATCAAAATTTTGAATTCCCCCAAATTAAAACATGAGATAATCTGTGTCTTGACCTTAATCCACCTCTGGGATTTTATTCAATTTCTATTTCTGGAACACCATTTTTGACCTTTTTGACAATAGTGCTAAGTCTTTCTTTTGTTCTTTTGTGCCCCCCTTACACACACACACACGCTGGCCCCAAGGAGGAAAAAACCCAACAAAACAAAACAGAAAAACAAACAAAAACAAACAAACAAACAAACAAACAAAAAAAAGGGCAAACCAAAACCAAGAATACAAAGCAAATAAATGGAAGGAAGGAAGGAAGGAAGGAAGGAAGGAAGGAAGGAAGGAAGGAAGGAAGGAAGGAAGGAAGGAAGGAAGGAAGGAAGGAAGGAAGGAGGGAAAAGAAAGAAAGAGAAAGAGAGAAAGAAAGAAAGAGAGAAAGAGAGAGAGAGAAAGAAAAAGAAAGAAAGGAAGAAAGGAAGAAAGGAAGAAAGGAAGAAAGGAAGAAAGGAAGAAAGGAAGAAAGGAAGAAAGGAAGAAAGGAAGAAAGAAAAAGAAAGAAAGAAAGAAAGAAAGAAAGAAAGAAAGAAAGAAAGAAAGAAAGAAAGAAAGAAAGAAAGAAAAAGAAAGAAAGAAGGGAAAACACAAACAATTACTCTTTTTTCTTTACACATGAATCTTGTGTTTTAGGATGATACATAGCAACAAATAGTTGGACTTTTCTTTTTCCATTCTTCAATACAAAAACAAACAAAAACCAGACACACATAAAGCTCTCAAAAAAAATAAAAATAGCAGTGTGCTAGAATTAAATGATCAGTAAATTAAAAAAAAAAAAAAAAAATAGAATATTAACTTACCCACTGGACAGAACATCTGCTCACATTTTCTTTGGAAGGTCAAATTCTGAGTTAAGTACTGTGAAAAACTGTTTATATCATGATAGCTAGCCACATGTGTCTCTAAAAAAGTAAGCATAATCAAATTTCATGCCTTAACAAACAGACTGCATATACAGTTGGGATATAATTTTATAGGTGAAATATTTCAATTTGCTGTAGTAGGTATAAGCAAAACCAAAAGTATTAATGTACTGTTACAAGTTATGTATCCTCTGCTTGGCTTTCATGCATTGTTAATGCACTGTGTTTATTATCCCATTAAACTTTATAAACAAATCCTTTTGTTTCCCTTGTTAAAAGGAAGTAAGTCCATCATTAGCTTAATTAAATATACGTTTATTGCTGTTTGTCTATAGCTAAGTTAATGAAACATTTGGCAACGGAAATTCTATGATGACATTGAAATGATCACTCGCTACTGGGGAACTTTAAGACAAAATTAAAAATGGAAATGGCATTCTATCAAAGAAACACAGTTACTATTGCCAGAATGACAGCATACATGGGTGGACCAAATGAAAACAAAACAAAACAACAAAAACAACAAACCCTCTACAATGATAATAGAAATAATAGAAATGAAAATAAAAATAGAAAAATATCCATCTCAACAGTTCTGTTACACATACTTTCTGGTATCTTTCCTCGTCTGAAACATTGCTGGCAATTTCCTTGCCAATCACTTAGCATTTTACAGTTTCAATAAAACTTTTCTATGTTTACCTTCAGATTCTTTACATATTGAAGCATAATAACGAAGACAAATCATTTAAAAATATTTATACTAACAGTCTTTGTCAGACATCATAAAATTTTGATTCTCTTATATATAATAGTAATATCAGTCTTTGTATTATACAACCATTTGTTCCAAAAAAAAAAAAAAAAAAAAAAAAGACCATATTATCTGAAAACAGACTCTATTAAGTGTTTTGTTTGTTTGTTTGTTTGTTTTGTTTCGTTTTCCCCAAGGAATCATAGAATCATTGAATGGTTTGGGTTGGAAGCAACTTTAAAGATCATCATGCCATGGGCATGCACACCTGCCACTAAGTCAGGTAAATAAGGTTGCTCAAAGCCCCATCCAACCTGGCCTTGAACACTTCCAGGGATGCAGTAACCACAGCTTCTCTGGGCAACCTGTTCCAGTGCCTCACCACCCTCACAGTAAAGAATTTCTTCCTTATATCTAATCTAAATCTACCCTTGTCTAATTTCGAGCTGTTACTCCTTGTCCTATCACTACATTCCTTGATGAAGAGTCCCTCCCTAGCTTTCCTGTAGGACCACTATTGTGTCTGCTATAAGGAGTCCATGGAGCCTTCTTTTCTCTTCCTAAAGAACAACAAAAAAAAAATCAATAAACTCAATAAACATATTTTCAGCTTTATCAGTTTACAGCTAATAGCTCAGAGTTTCTTTTATATATATATATATATTTTAAACCACAACCATTATTTACTTTAATTTAAAAATTATATATTTCTTCTGGTCTTAGCCATCTTCTGTTTAGACATCAAACTGGAGAATGTAAGGAGTATGTAGCAATGAGACCCAGGGCTGGTTTGGGAGATGATGCTCGCTGAATTTTACTGAAATGATGAATTATTGACATTTGAGAAAACACAAACGCCCACTAACTCACAAATAATTTCATGAAATGATATCAAGCATTTGATACGTGTATGTTCATCTTTGCGCTTAAAGACAGAAACAGGCTAATGTGAAACTGGATATTTTGTAAAAATACATCTCCCAGGCAGTTACTTTCTATCGCAGTTACTGCAATAGAAAATCTACAAATGTCAATACCAGAAAACTGATCAGAACAAACGAGATGTTCTCCATTCATCTGGTTATTAGTTTTGGATTGTACTCTGTGAGATAAGTAATTGAGGACAAATATGCTAGGATTCAGGATTTTTGCTTCCCTGAGACCTCTGTGCAGTTTCATAAATGAAATACCACTCCTACATTATTATTAACATGCAATATAACCACATTATTTATATTGGTTATTAATACATAATTTATGAAAATGTGCAACAAGTAGTTATTAATGAACCACGTATGTGTGTCTGTATTTATACGTGCATATATTTTTTCAATTCTACTTCCAATAAATGTGGTATAACTAGTATTTTTTGCTGTTGCAGTTAAGGCCTGTTATTTATTTATTCATCTGCCTATCATGTCTCCATCTATTGTTCACCCCACAGCATATTTCAAGGCAGTTTGTGTCTCTTGCTAATTTCAGTTTTATCTGCTTGTCTTTGGCTGTCTGATCTGAGTATTTTATTTTTAATTGCAGTTAAATGGCTCTTTTCTCAAAGCCAGTATAATATGCAGTATGATGAATAAGTAGTAGTAGTAAAGTAGTACACTGATGTACATAGCGGTCCTGCTAAAAGATTTTATGGGGTAAAGACTTTTCTAATTATATTATCAAAAAAAAAAAAAAAAAGGAAAATACAATATTAATATTTAGATGTGGTATTTAAATTATCTGAGTTTTCAGCTTTATTTTTTTACACCAAAGATTAAATGTCTATTTGAGATTTTACATGCATTTTTTTTTATTTTGCTCCTGTAAAATACAGTTGAACTTTTCTTCACTGTTTTTAAAATGTTATTAATTTCTATGATCATTAAAGCATAAAATTAAAGATACAAAATATAGCTTATCAACAGCCACACTGCTCAGTTTAAGTAAAGCACTCTTAAATCTTCCCCAAATTCTTCTTAAAGATTTTAATTTAATCTCAGCTTTTCCCAGACTGCTATTTGAATTGATTTTCTAAACAGATCAGCTTCTTCAAAATATATCCCTCTACTAAACTAAGCACCATATACTTTGTATTGAGAGCTACAGTACCATAATATTTCTTAATTGGATCAGAATCTCTCTTAATACACTAAATGGATTCTAAAGACAAGGAGGGATCCTGGATCCCATTACAGCTGCTTAAAGACAAATTCAAATGGATGTGATCTCTACCAGTTTGAAGTGTCATCAATAAAACATTCATTCTTATTTTATAAACTAAGAATATTCAAATATTCACATTTCAAAAGAGTAATTCATTGCTAAATCTATGTCTTCATTTTTTTCCCCAGGACATTAAATAATCTTACTTTATAACTGCCCTGTTGTTATGTTCATATCATCACATATTGTGATTTCTGTCTGTAGTTCAAATATAGGTGTTAATTTCCTTAAAGTATTAAACAAAGAAAAGCACTTTTGAGAATATGGTTCCATCTGGAGTAAATATAATAACAAAATAGCACAACCATTTTCAATATAGATATTCAGGATGTATAATTAGTATTAGTATAATTGCAAGGAATTGCAAGTATAAATGGAGAAGGATGTCCTGTTTGACAGTTATCTGAAAAGTTATTTTCTTTTTAAGGAGAACAGTAAAAAAGTAATAACTATAATAACTGGGCAATTACTTTCAATTATTTGATAAACTACTAGATAAAATGCTAATAAAGTGCTGATAAAAATGCTAATAATTTTCAAAATATATATATCAGACAGTATCAAACCATATCTCAAAACTTCTTTCTACCATCCTACGAAACAAAACCAATTTTGTAGTGTGCCATTTGCAATTTCTCTTTTTCAGTTGTGCGAGCTTTTCTGCCTACCAATGGACACTATCATACTTCTAAGACAAAAAGTAGTCTGGGAAATGCATTGCATAAACACAGCATTGAAGCTGTCAATTTTGTTTTATAAAATTTCAGGTTGTTTCTTATGGAGAGAAACATGTTTCTTATGGAGAGAAACATATTCATCATGGAGAGACCTGGAAAGCTGCAGTTAGTTTTGTGAAACATTATTGTAATAAACAGCAATGCAGGATGCAATTAAGGCAATATATTATTAATGTTAAAATGTTGTACATCATTTACAAGTGGGAAGGTAAATAAGTAATAATTCTTGCTGAGGACTATCAATGAGTAGTAATAATATTGGCATTCTGAAGTGGTACAGTGATTGTAGTCAATTGTAGATACAACTTCATTCTCTATGATGTATAAAACATTGTTTATTTTGTTTTGCTTTTGAATGCACAGCACATGCTGCTAAGGAAGCTTGCATGGGTGTCCTACTCTTCATCTGTGTATTGAAAGAAATAGAATACCAAATATTTCTCTGCAGAAAACACTTGGTATGTGTTTTCGAACAGACTGTTGTTAAGAGATACAATCCCTCCAGCTATTTTGAAGAACAAGGCTTCAAGAAAGACCCTAAGCCCGATAAGAATAGTTTACTCAGCAAGGAAGCATCTAGAAAATTTACTGAGATGAGTGTTTCATGTTTTCAGTACACTGTATGAAATATTCAAAAGAGCCCTCTGAGAATTAGCATCTTGAGCAAGACAAAATTTTGAACTTCTTTGATGGTACACAATGAATGGAAATTACTCCAAAGAAAAAATTGCCAAATGAAAATCAGCTTTGGCTTGTAGGTATAATTGCCTTTAACCAAGATACCAGTGCACATGTGGTAAGGCTTTCTACCTGGTCAGTGAGACCCCCTGCGTCTCATAGAGTTATGAGACTTATTAAGTCTAGTATTAAACTAGAGATGAGTCTTCAATGAAAAAAATCTGAACCATTAACAACACTGTAATATTGGTCAGTTCCTAACTTTTCTTAGGAAACTCCAACAAGTGTGAAAAAGCTTCATGAATGTTCCAGCGAGAAATACATTTATCTTCAGCATTTGTTGTCATCCAATAAATGTATAAATTGTATATTCTTATACAATCCCAGCAAAAACTGAAGTAACCAGCAGAATTCTTTCACTTTCGTCATATTTGCTTGTTTGTCCTTGCTACCTGTCTGTTCAATAAACATCCAGTAATAAAGCTACAGGTGCTGTCTCCCTTTTATATGGCCTATGCATAGAATTTGCTCTTCCTAGCAACTTCAGATTTATTGCATTTAAGCTTAGAAAGTAACATATAATGTAGTTTGGAAAATGCTTTACTTTCTTAGATGAGAATAGAAAACGAATACTTAGACTTTCAGAACCTGATTTCTGTAAGGATGGGACAGATACCAATAAAAAAGAGTCAGAGTCTAGTTTTAAGTGACATATATGTTCATAAATATTCTGATAAACGTAGTCCTCACCTAGTAGTCATCACTACACAAAGAATGTATTAAAAACAAAACAAAACAAAACAAAAAACTATTCAAAGTGTATATATTCTAACTTTAAAATATGCACCCATGAGAAAACCAAAGAACGTTCTTCTTACTGTGACAGGGATTTAAAAAGCATGCTATTCTTCTGTGATCATACTCTAAGTACTACACAACATCATACTGAAAACATCATATTCAAATTTATTTTAAAGGACTCAATCTTATATGGAATTTATCTCATCTGGTTAAAAGTCTTTTTTCTAGCAGATTTTCACTCAATTTCTTGAAAACTCCACTGCTATAAAATACCTGTATTTCAGTTTTAAATATTCACAGAAGAATATTTGTATTTATCGTGACTTGTTTACAGTACAAATACTTTTACTTAAGCAAGATAATTCATGATGCTTAATACTAAATGAAAACAAAATCTTAACAGGATTAAGGCCTTGGCTATCACAAATTGATCCCACAGATATTGGAATAGCTCTCTGTTGTGCCATTTCAAATTCTGGTGTTAACATAGTGACTGGATTAAACATAAACAATAATATTAACAATAACAATAATAATAATAATGAAGTCATTAATGTGCTGGTGGACAAAGATCAGACCTTATCTTTGTAAGGTCTGATCTGCACTGATATTCAGAGGTGGGTATTATGGGTATTAGCTATGATGATTAGTCAGATAAGGTTGACACCTTAATATATTTTTCCATTTAGATGCTGAGAAAACATTAGGTACAGATAAACATAAGGATAGTAAAGGTAGTTCACTTTCAGATGTTTCCACTCAATTAATATGGTTCTAAGTATGTATTATGTACAGAACTTATACTGTTAAAAAAACAGATTCCTTAGAAACGTTCACTTAGTGTTATATAAATATTCAAGGAAACACAATTTATTTATATTTGCCATCTCAATCTCAGTTTTGGTACAGAGGATAAAATATATAGATATGTAGATAGCATCAGTGTGCTACCAGAAAGAACAGCCACTAGCTGTTTCCTAATCTTTCCTAATATTGTTCACTTTGATGAATGCATTGAGGGAAGGATGCTTTACATGTATTGTTAGAAGACAAATTCTCCTAATGCTCTAACAGAGAATGAAAGGAGATTGCTGAGCTTTGTCTTTCCATTCAAATAGGAAATAAAAACTACCAAGAGTTTACAAGCTGAACTGCAATGCGAACTTTAGCCATGTTTCTAGATAGTCCTCTGCAGCAAATCTCCAACATTACGTTTATGTCACAAAAGTTGACTTCCCCTCCACAGAGAACAAGAATAATGGTTTGAGAAAGAGCAAGTTAAGGGAGAATGGGGGAGAGTAGCTTTCATTCTTTTTATCATTTTCTGAATCCTAGTTGTATTTACAGTTAAGTTCAGCAAGGAAATCCCTAGATTTTTATGTTGATATCAGCAGCTAATTGTCTTTCTCTGACCAATGTCTCAGAAAAAAAAACGACAAAACAAAATGAAACAAAACAACAAACAAACAAAACTTTAGAGCCATCACTCAGTGTTCAGACCACCTAGCAGTTACACTGGTGTGTTTTGTATCTGCCAGTACTAGCTGACACGAATGCACTATGAATATATACCCAAAAATAGCTGATGGGGATTTATATTTACACTGAGTTTCCTTAACTCCCTGGCTTGAATTTTGAAAGCCAGCTTTATCCTGCAAGAGACTGATTGCTTTGCAAGGCAAAGCTGGTCTTTCATATGTATGTGTATATGTACTGTGCATGCCTTCAGACATTCAACAGTAACAGCGTTTTCCTCTCCATTTCTGTGGAAAATGAAAAATGATGTCAGCCTGATCCAATGGTGTCACATGTCTGGCTAGAAATTTGTATTCTTTCCTATTTTTGTATGAATTTCATTAATCTCTGCACATTTGTGCCAAATAATTGCTAAGATTACATCAACAATGGCCTTATTTCTTATTTATAGTGCACCAGTGCAGAAAATATAAAAGCTGAGGGAGTTTTTTTTACCCACATCACTTTTTGATGATGTGGGTAAAGATGTCAAGCTATGGCAAAGGGGGAGTTCAGAAATGGGATGCAGCCAGCAGGTAGTATTGTAACAGTTCTGTGGACTTTTCATTATAAGTTAAAAGACATGAGACCAACACTGTTTCCTTCAGACATAGTGGAATGAATTAATGAAGGAGTTAACATGGGAACCGAATGTGAAATGGCCATGGCTTGGCAACCCATGCTCAATAAAACACCTGGGGAACTTTTCCAGCCTTGTTGATGTGGAAAATACATAGAAATCTCTTTGAGGTGTTCTCCACCTTAGAAACAAGGGTAGATTTCATGACAAAAAGAGGAGTGTCCTTACATGGGGAAAGGTAGAATTATGCAGAATTTTTAGGATCAAAGCATCCCTTAAATTTGAACAAAGGATCATTTACTGGAACTGAGAGGTAAAGATATTATAATGGGTGACATGAATGACTGAATTTGTCTGGACTAAAGAAATGAAATTATGGGTAATACAATTAGGGTAGATGTTGCAAGAACACCTGAGCACTGGATACCTCCAAAAGTATAACAATTGTGAATGTGTAGAATTCTCTCTTCATGCTTACTTCCATAGCAAGAACTTTTCATTAAGTTCTGTGTCACTTGTTAGTGCAACTGCAGGAGGACCAGTTTTACATTTTATTTGTATCTCTCTGAAGTCTTTAAACAAGACCTTTAAAATAACAACTCGGGTGCTGAGATCAGCATAGAGCTTAAGAAGGACAAATTCTAACAAAGGGTATGAGATTTCAGAAAGTCTCAGCAAATTTTGTGTAGCATGTAGTTACATTGCTTTTGTTATGGCAGGCTTTTCTCTTTTCTTTAGGTGGTATTCATTTTAACATTTATTTTTGTTTTACACCACTCTGTATTTTTAGCTGTTAAGTTCAGACATTAGTCTTTCACCAAGTTTTTTTTTTGATGTGGCTATACTTAAGCATATCTGAGTGATTATTTACAGTTTTTAGTAAAGCCCAAACTTTTGGAGGCATGCTCTAAAATAGGAAAACAACTTTAATATGTCTCTTTTGACCAGAACTTTGGAAATAAAATTTGGGTTGTAAAAAATCATTCCAACCATTGCAATTTTGCAGTATTTTACCCAAAGTACTCTTACTGGTACAAAACTGGTACTTGTACTCTTACTGATACAAAACTGTAAAATTCCTGCATTAGACTTTTGAGAATTAATATTGAAAGTGCAATCAAAACAAATTTGCTATTTTTTTTTCCAATTTATACCAATTCCGGTACATGTAAAGTTAACCATTGTTTATCTTTAAACCTTGCTTTTCTATCTTGCTTTTACTTTGTTGATAAATCCAGCCTCCAACAAGCAGCAAAAAATAACTGGGAAGAGTATATTGAAATCACTGATATCACTAGTACTTACTGCTGCATTTTTTTGAGAATCTCATTTGCACATGTGCAACTTTTGTGGATCTGTTATCAGTAACATTGCTACTAAATTGAAATTTACAAGAATAAATCTTTATTGTTTTTGCTTCTTGACCCCTTCTGGCCTGCACAGCTTGTAAAGTGAAAGAAAGATTGCCCTGCCTTTATAAACAGTATTTATATAGAGTTTATTTTACATTTTTTCTGCATCTTAGCTTAGAGCACTACTGTCTAAATTGCACATATTTGTGAATATGTGAAGTTTATTATTAAGATATAGAACTATTTATATACTGGTTCTCTCACTTTATTTCTAAACCTTACATTTTGAATCAATTTCTATCTCACAAAATCATGCTGTTAAACACTACATATGTTCTTAACCCAGAGCATTTATTTACCAGATAATTTTTTCTAACACTTGAAATTAGACATAACACACTGAGACTTATGCAAGATGCAAAAATATTTTTCTGCAAAGTTGATCTATATTTATGCAAATAAAATTATTTGAGTATCAGACAAGTTTAATCACTTTATATGAAAATGTGTTCATGCAACAGCATAATATCCTTTAAGAATAGCACTACCTATTTATTAGAATTAAAAAATAAAATAAAAATGAAAATGGCGTTGAGTTAAAAGTTTTATAATATAATATTAAAGCATAAGTTTGTGTGATTTTACTAAACCAGTGCAACCTTTTAAGGCAAGAAAAAAATATGTGCATTCCAGCGACTTTGTAAGAGGGTCTTAACAGTTCGTAGCAACTGGTGAACGTGCTTTTGTCCTTTATTTTTTATTTTTTCTTTATGATATTGGTATGAGGGTATCTTAAAAAAGTCACTGGAAAGACGCCCATAAAGATCCATTTTCTAACTCTGTCTCATAACGTCTGATGTCTGCCCTTGACACGTAAGTACAGTCAGACGGGACAGCCTTTAGAATAATGCTGTTCTTAGTGTGAGGAGAGAAACATGGGATTGCACAAGTTATTATATATATATATATTATATTTTATTTATAATTTAAATTACTTATTTTTATTTATATATTTTATTTTATATTATATATATATATATTGTCAACTGCCTCAGACTAAGCAAGTGCAAGAATTTTAAAATATTTTTCAGTTAGAGAGAATAACCAAAGCAGGTAGACAAGAACCTCTTCAGGAAAGCTAGAGAGCTCTGTGATCCTCCCATTCAGCTGTCATTGTGCAAAGACGCGGAACCAGGGTACATTAAGCATGGACATAAGGAGACATTTTTTTAAAAGTACCAAATGAATAGCTAGATTTAACACTGGATCAGGTCCAATTATTATCATGGTTCACTTATATCATGGTTTGGCTTGCCTGTTTTTCATCTCACATCCCTGGCTGCCTTTCAATCTCTCTCAATGAAGATTCCCATGAAGTAAGTGTAGAGGTACATCAAAGTAGGGAACCAGAAAAAGCCACACTGCAAAGAGAGAGCAAAAACCAGAAGGACAGATGTCACTAATGCCAGAGGCAAGACTTCTTCAGGCAAGTTAAATCCTTTTCATAGTGTCAGCTTGACTGTAAAACACAAAGACATCGAGTAGGGCAACCTGGGAAGAAAAAAAAAACACATCAAATTTCAGGAAATCACTTTTACATGATTTGGTTACTAGTTTGCAGTTGCAGAAGACACCACTATGCTAGTGAACGAGTAAGTTGTATAATGCTGGCTAAAAATTGATTTTATGTACATTTTTGTTTGAGTGAGGAGGTGTATTTTAGAAAAATTGTCATCTTAATTTTCAATATGCTTGTGATGGAAAACTATACCACATCTCAGTAGTCTGCATTGGGATGTAATTTGAATCCTTTGAGATTTAATCCTAAGAAAAACAAGAAATGACAGGCAGACACCCTCAAAATCAAGTAGCTTGGGCAGTCAGATCTCTTTTACCTGGAGAGCTGAAATGATAGGTTCAAAATCACTCTGTAAGCTGGGAAGAAACATGCAAAGTCTTTCTGCTTATGTTGTTTGTCAGAACTGTAAGGGATATAAAATCATAGAATATCCTGAGTTAGAAGGGTCCCACAAGGGTCAATGAGTTCAACTCCTGGCTTCACACAGGACCACCCAAAAATCAAACTATATGTCTGAGAGCATTGTCCAAACATTTCTTGAATTCCCATAGGCCTGGTGTTGTGACCACTTCCCCAGGGTTCCTGTTCCAGAGCCCAAGGACCCTCTTGGGATGTTAGGAACCTTTTCCTGAAATCCAGTCTGAACCTTCCCTGTTTCAGCTTCATTCCATTCCCTTGGGTCCTCTCTATCACCAGAGAGTAGAGCTCAGTGCCTGCCCTTCCGTTCCCCTTCTGAGGAAGCTGCAGGCTGCCATGAGGCCTCCCCTCAGTCTCCTCTTCTCTAGGCTGAACAATCCAAGTGCTTTCAGCCACTAATCATATGTCTTGCCCTCAAGACCCCTCACCATCTTTGTAGCCCTTCTTTGGACACTCTCTATTAGTTTTCTGTCCTTATACTGTGGTGCTCCAAACTGCACACAGTACTCATGGGGAGACTGCACCAGTGCAGAGTAGAGCTAGACAACTACTTCCCTCAAATGGCTGGCAGTGCTCTGCCTGATGCACTCTGGGATACTGTCGGCCTGTTTGGCTGCCAGGGCACACTGCTGATTCATGCTCAACTTGCTGTCAACCAAAACCCCCGGTTCCCTTTCCACAGGGCTGCTCTCCAGCCTCTCATTCCTCAACACCTCCAGGGTTTCCCCTTTACAGAACTTGGTCTTTTTAAACTTCATATTGCTGGTGATTTCCCAGCTGATTTGTCAAGATCTCTCCACAAGGCTTCTCTACCCTTGATGGAACAAACAGCTTCTCCCAATTTAGCGTCATCCATAAACTTACTAAGTATACCTTCAAGTTCTATATCCAAGGCATTTATGAAAACATTGAAGAGAACTGGCCCTAAAACGGAGTCCTAGGGAATCCCACCAGTGAATGGCCACTAGTCTGATGTAACCCCATTTTCTATAACTCTTTGAGCCTGACTTGACAACCAATTATTCACCCATCATACCATATGTTTTTATATAGCTTTATGCTGGACATTTTATCCAGAATGATATTTTGAGAAACAGTATAGAAAGCTTTACTGAAATCCAAAAAGATGATATCAAATGGCTTTCCTTGGTCAACTAGATGGGTGACCCTGTTATAAAAGGAAATTAAGTTTGTTAAGCAGGACCTTCCTCTCATGAATCCATGTTGTCTGTGACCAGTGACCGCATTGTCCTTCAGGGGTTTCTCAGTAACTCTCAGAATAATGTTACCCATAATTTTACTTGTAAATTACTTTTTTGAAAATGAGTAATTGCCTTGATATATTCCCTTTCTAAGGACAAATGCAGTAAGCAGGCATCGAGAACTTTCCCCGGATGCAAATGCCAAATGTTAGACAAGACAAATACCAAATAATAGATATGTATAGTAAGAAAAAAATTAATCTTTTAAAAATTAATATGTTCTAGTAATTAGCCATTCAAAAATCTTTATTGCTGAAGGGGATATTTTTTCCTTTTCTGATTAATGGGTTACATAAATATTTAATTATTTTATTTTTTTTTAGCAAGAATTTTACCTGATCTGCTAAGATAATGTCATTGTGTATGAATAAAATATGTAGTTCTGTAGTTCCTCTTCTGAAATATTTTATCATATCTCTAACTTGTTTGGTTATTCTGGATTTCACCACATAAAAATGTTCTATATTGCCTTGCTGCAACATTGTGTATATCTTAACATGTAAAAATCGTATTCTTTAAAAAGTCTAGTATCTAGTGATTGTGTTTTTGCTGCACTTCACCAGCACAACACAATTCAATCTCTCAGATGTCATGACTCTTCCAGTTTTCGAATAACATCTTTATTTTCCTTGAACATCAATCACCAGCATTTCAGAGAGAAAAACCTTCTGACCAAGCTGTCAGTCATATGTTTAACATTTCAGACCTGGGGCCTGAGAGGTACTGATCCCAGTGACAGAGGGTCACCCAGAATTTCGCATCTCACTTGGCAGATAATTTTCAGAGCCTCATGGGGAAACCTGAAGAAGCCTATTTTACTAGGCTACTAAGAGATTATTTTACAAGAAACGTGATGCTTGGCAGATTCAGTGATTAAGCCAGTGATTTGTGACTCCACATGCTGGTGGCAGGTGGAGAAGCTCAGCAGCAAATATCACCATAAGAAAAGATTCTTTGCCTCAACTACCAACCAACTAGAGTATCTCCATTAATGTTGTCTGATACCACAACTGTGTGGTGAGGCATGTCCTGAAAGAGGTGGACAGGAGTTTGACACAGGTCTTTTCTTTCCAGGTCAGGTTAGAAGGTACACAGTTGAGTAAAATCAGAAAAACGTAGTCATTTTGTTGTGTACATAAGGGACTACATTTCTTTCCACATCAGCTGAGCATCCTTTGCTTGAGTAGCAAGTTTAAAAATATATCACATTAAAAATGGACTGAAAACCATATGGAAATTTGAAAGGAACTACTTTTTTGTGGTCAAATCACGGTCTTTGTGAAGTTATGGCTGAGTAAGTTAATTAGGTAACTGTAAATCTTTCACGTAGTATGTGTTTTTATTTAAAGTAGGTAGAACAGCTTATAGTTATTTCTATAAATAAAGCAAAAGGAAATATTTTGCAGAAGCAAAGACTGTTTGTGACATTTAGTGCAAGTGTTTCAGATTGTTTCTTTTAGCAATATATTGTTGCTGAAATGAGATAATTTGGCACTGACAAAGAGTGCTTTTGACTCAAGATGTAGGTTGAGGAATTTTGAAAGTAAACTCTTCTGCTTCTAATATAAGTAGGAAAATTCAAACGTGATTTGGACCTGAATTTGTAACAGCTAAAGTGACCACTAATTCTTATAGAAATTAATTTAAAACTTTATTTTTTGGTAACAAACTGCATAATTTCATGTAGTGTATGAAGTACAAATGAAAAAAGTGCATCTGAATTTTATTGTTGGTACATATAGAAGATTTTGTGGTGTTCCTGTTTTTCTTTTTTGATAATATTTTCATGTGATCCACACGAACCCATTAGACTCATGTTTTTTTTTTTTTTGTTTTTTGTTTTTTGTTTTTTTTTTCACAACCTCTGCTAAAGTAACAAGTCCTGATACAGCTGTGCACATTCTAGCATCTGCTTCGTATTCTAGCATCTGCATAAGGAAAGAGAGAAAAATAAATAGCCTTTGGTGAGTTAGAGGGTGCAGTCTGCTTTGCCATGGGATACATGCAAAAGTGAAGTGATCCAGGTTTCTGTCTTCTCAATGAGATATACCATTTCCAGGATGATAAAGCAAGCAGCATTCACAACAGCTACTTAAAATGGGTATACCCATTGTCTCTTTTTTCAATTTCTGTTTAACTAGGCCTTTCTACCACACTGCTAAGGGAGATGTCTATTTAAGACCCATGCCAGTTTGCTACCACTCAAGGTAATGAAATTAAAATACAGTCCTTGGCAATAACATTGTCACAAAGCCAGGAATAAATATTGACATCTTTTAGGCACAAAAGGTGAATAAATAAATAAATAAACACAGAGCAAATATTTTCTGCTCTGACTAAGAAAAACATTTTTCAGGGAATGAACTATATTTTCTGAATCACTACCTCTCATAGCTCAGCTACCTTTAAGAAACAGAGCTCCATGCCTCAGTGAAATCAGGCACAACATTTCACAGTATGGTAAATTCTTAGGAATATTTTAACAGAAAATTCTGTTACTTTGCACATTTGAATTTGTTTAATCTCTGAGACTGAAAATGATAACCTCTTGATCGTTTCAATTTGTTTCTTTTAAAAATTATAGATCTTGCCCGACTTGCCTCACGTGACTTGCCTGAGCTGGCTCACCAGGATTAAGAAGGAGGGACCCAGCCAGCTCCTCCACAGAGCTGTACACCCAGAAAAGTAGCATAGCTGTGAGCCTACTTTATTTCTTTTCCTCAGAGAAGACTCTAGAAAGGAGTCAGTATGGTGCTTCAGCTAAAGGACACAAACATCTTTGCACCAGCAGACAGCCCTATGGTTTTATCTAAATTCTTGAAAGCACAATGGTAATATGAAGCTAAATTTGTTTACCTACATCACATAGTCTTTACTTTCAGTATCATTCTCCCTTGAACAGACAGTTAAGTCAAAGAGCTCTATTCTGGTCTGAAAAGCTATTTTATTGCTAAGGGCCAGATTTCTGGAGCAACAAGATGTCTATGCAACAAACATTTACCATAACAACACAAATAACTGATTTATTATTCACATGTAAATATTCACACAACATTCAAATATACTACGCATGTGTATATTTCCAAAAATCTAGTCCTGATCCATATTTTAAAAGGAAACTTCTCCCAGATATTCTAATGTAATTTCCAGGCGATGGAAATGCTAACTGTATTGGGCAGCTTTCCCAGCCCTGAAGAAGAAAAAATGTTTCTCAGTGAACCTTTTTAATTCCTTAACATTGATTCATTTCTCTCTTGAAGTCAACTGTTCTCTGCTAGTCCAAGCTCCCAACCCTCTTGTTGTCCACCTCAACTGTGGAAGGTGAAAAGGTTCCGAGAACAGATATGTATTTTATATAGCTGTCTTTCCCTGGCTTCAGAGACTTCTACATCCTTAAAGACATTAACATACGACCTGTACAGATTTGTCTTTTCTTAAGACAGTTATGTGAAGAAACCTCAAAAAGAGAAGGGAGGGGGAATGGAAAGATGCAAAGGAGTGAAGAGTTTGGGCTACATACCCATCAGTGAATGCAGATGGATCAAATGTTATTTTCAGCTCTGTTATCCTCAAATCAAAGCTTTTCTAGAATCTTTGATTTTACCAGAATAACATCATGTTATGGAATTAATGGATATCAGCATGACAACATGAGTATTTTTATTTACCTTATTTTTTCTCATGTCTTATTTGATGTTGAATTTAACAAAAATATTTGAGGTAGCACAGTAAAGTCTGCTTTGCAGTAAAAACTGGAAAATATCAGAATAACCATGGTCTGCTGCTATAGGTATTGTTTGTAATGCCTAATAGCTACTAACATTTCTAGCATCCTACTTGTATTCTTTGCTGCATGAACATCCTGAAAGCATTTATATTCTATGTGAAGATCGCAGATGGCTATGTAGGAATAGAAGATAAAATCTGGAAGAAAAAAAGGAAGAAAAGCAAACACAAGGTCAAAAATTTTATTAAATATAGTTTCTGACAGTAACATAAGGTTGTCCTTTTTATAACTGTTTCTTCCTTTTTGATATATGTGCGAAAAAATAGTTGTTCTGAATTGGTAATAGGATTTTTTATTATTATTATTGATGCCGCATTCATGGTCATACAATGGTGGGGAGCATCTGGCAAGAGAAAGAACACTACAACCCACTGCAGAATTAAAAGAAATGAAGAAGGGAACTATGGCTTAATGACGAGTTTTGTTAAGGAAGGAAAGTTGTTATATTAGTAGTTTAATTAATGCAAGAATTCACAGAAACCTTATCTCATCGGAAAAGCAGAAATAATAATTTTAAGAGATGAAAATCTTCATCTATTTTATTTTTCTGTAATTAGATTTTGTCACTGTTGTTTTCCTTCTTGTCCTAGCTGCATGGGAGATTTACCAATATGCTAGAAATCTTTAAGCAACAAATGAGTGTCTGAATTGATGCTTACTGTCCAAAATTCTGGGAACAACTCCGTCTTTTTCCATGTTCATGCCCTAGAATAATCTGAACAGAGATTTCCACTTCTACCCTGTCCTTGTGAGGCCCCACTTGGAGGCCCCAGGTCTGGAGCCCCCAGCACAAAAAGTATGTTGATCTGTTAGAGTGGGTCCAGAGGAGGGCCACAAAGATGATCAAGGGGCTGGAGCACCTATCCTACAAAGAAAGGCTTACAGAGCTGGGGCTGTTCAGCCTACAGAAGAGAAGGCTCTGGGGTGATCTCATTGCAACCTTTCAGTACTTGAAGGGGACTTAAAAAAGACTCTTTGCTCAACCAGATAATGACAGAATGAGGTGGAATGGTTTTAAACTAAAAGAGGGGAAATTTAGATTAGAGGTTAGGAGGAAATTCTTCTCTGTAAGGGCGGTGAGGTACAGAAATTTGCCCAAAGAAGCTGTGGTTGTCCTTTTCTTGGAGGTGTTCAAGGCTGCATTGGATGGTACCCTGGGCAACTTGATCTAGTGGGTGGCATGGAAGGGACGTTGAAATTGTATGGTTCCTTCCAAACCGAGCTGTTCTATGATTCTATTATTCTGTAATAATATGTACCTAGCATATTTTTCTAGGTTTTATGTTTAAGATACAATCTTTTTTTTTTTTTTTTTTTTTTTTTTTCTTCCCTGTGTCATTGTCTTGAAGTGGGAAACCATTGTTCTTCTGCTGTGTGAGAGTGTGATAGTTTTTAAAAATAGCTTCAAGTGACTATTTTTATTCATGCTTTAGGATGGTTTTAACCAGTGCTTGGCTGTCTGAAACCTTTTCCTAACTACAGAAATCTCATTCTCCATTAATGACATTGTGTTTCCACATCTGTGTTTAAAGCAACATTCTTGTTTTATAACCAAAAGGTAGTGTAATAGTCCTAACCAATTCAAATGTAAAGCACTATGTTAGAGATAAGAGAAAGTCTATCATCTGCCTTTACTCATCCTCAGTATCACTCAGAATCATGTTTGCTTTCATAATAAGGTGTCCAGAAATAACAGAAATAACCTATCCTGTGGTGTTTGGGGCTGGGTTATTTTTCAGTGTGCTCTTTCTGCCCCACGTACTATGCAAACAGCTGTTCCACTGAAGTCTGAATGATGGCCATATAGCTTGAAAACAACTAGGGAATAGAGGTGAAGGGACAAAATTCAGAAATATGGATAGAAGCAAACAGAGAACAGAAAGAAAAAGGCTACACTAAAATAGATATGGATGAAATAAGTAATGCTCAGGAAGAGATGAGGTATAAAAAACAGCAAAGAAGATAAAGTGATAAAGTCAGAAAAAATGGGAAAATCTAGCCAAAAATCTAGCCAATAAATAAACTAAAATAAAACAAACAAACAAACAAAACAAAACAAACAAACAAAAAAAACAGAGAAACAAAAGACTACACAAAAATAAGAATAAACCTCTTACCTTTATATTAGAGTAGCAGAAGTATAATTTAAATAGCTATTTATTATTAGACTTTACTGAGGTTCTTTGGGTCTGACTAGTTTTGTCAATATGGAATAGAACTAAATAGAATAGAACTAAATAGAATAGAGCAGAACAGAATAGAATGTGTTATAACTGTTATTTTAATAATCTTAATCCATGTAATCCCAGTTTAATCCAATAGAGGATTCAGATGTATATCTCACTTAACTAATTCAAGAGAAAATCACATCTTCTGTATAAAGTCTATTTATGTACTCAGGAATCAAATTGCACATTGAAGTAACTAGAAAGATAGACTAAGTTATTGAGGGAACTGGAGCAAAAAGATTGAACATGAATAAATCAGAATCATTATTATGGTTGGAAACAATCATCTGGTCCAACCATCAATAAATAATAACAAATATGAACAAGAAATATATATATATATATATATTTAAGTAAAACTATTCAAGATGGTATTTCTCCAAGTAACTCAAGTCACTTAAGTCTAAATTGGCAGAATTGTTGTGAATTAAATACAAACTCTATACATGAAAACTGAATAAACAGAAAGGACGTAAATGCAATGCCTTTACATGATTTGCAGGAAAATGTGCGGACTGAAGGTTTTAATCAAAATTCAACAATAGAAAAAGGACTAATTAAGCTACTCAACATATTATAAGACATTAGGCTTTGTCTAAATTACACTTAGTTTCATATTAATCTTGAAACATTAAGTTATAGTATGATAAAACACAGGGTATCTATAGGGCTAGATCTTAGGTTTCATAGAACAATAGAGTTCTGATTGGAAAGAATTACATTTCCTCTTCTAAAACTTAATCTTTTCTGGTCCAAAATATAAAATAACATTGAAATAGCTTCCACCAAATGAAGAAAACACAGGAAAGTATAGGTCTCTGCCAGGAATTCACAGTGTCTGGATCTCACCCCTCATATAACAAGAGAATCACTGAGTTTAACACACATTATCTTACCTTAGGGAAGCTAATTTTTCCTTATAAAATTGGGCTATAATTGTAAGAGCCAAAAATGTAAAATAAGTGTGACAGTTCCCAGTAACTGAAGGAATTATAGAAAATCACATGGTCAGGATCAGACAGACATGGAGGTTTTTCCTCCTTTTTTTCATAACTAGCAACCTCACTAAAATAGTACAGTGATCTTAAGTGATCTTAAGTAACAATGTTTTCAAATGAATTTTGCTAATCTAAAATGAACTTCTTGATAATGTGTATTAAACTCAGTGATTTAGACACACAGGAAAGACACCAGGTAACTTGCTTTAAGTACACTAGTGATAGAAAACTAGATGCCTCTTGTTCTCTTTTAGCAAAGGATTAATTTTGGTACTGTTAAACAGCCTTGTACAGATTCCACCATCTCACAGTATATTTTGAGCAGTTTTTTGGGGTCTTCATTACAAGGCCATTAAAAAGAGATATTCAACAGATAGGTTGGCAGTATATGATATCCTTTAAGAAATAAAACAACAACAAAAAAACAGAAACACATTAAATAGTTACAGTTTTATTGAAAGACTTCTGAATGACATTGAATATTACTTTGTTCTCATGTATAGAGATTTTAATGTATTAATCAAAATCTGAATTACATGCTCTGTAATTAGGTTCACCATAAAAACAAAGCCCACTTGATTTTTATTTATTTATTTTTAACCTGACTTGTTCCATTGCCCCAGGATATTTTAACCTTCATCATGCATCTTATGAAAGGCACAGGTGTGTACAGTAATTAAAATGTGGTACTAAAAGATCTTCAGTGACTGAACCATGACAGAATATTACTGTATATATATGAACACCTAGTTCAAGGAGAGGTTTGTAAAACATCATTTCTTTAAAACAGCAACTGGAACATACAATCATGGACAATCATGGTGATATTATCAGCTTGCTATTTGTCACTGGAAAGCCATGATGCTATGGCTCATCTCCCTACAAGTTAATTCTTTAAGATAGCCAGAGTCCTTAGGAGGATGTGAGTTTGGGGGAATCAAACAGTAAATTCAGGTTTCAAGAAATCACATGACCTACAAATGATGTTACTACTAAATAAAAATTGTCTGTTTCTCAAAACATGTAAAAGTCCAGGAGTCCTACCATACTTCCAAGCTGGTATTTAAGTCACATATGCTTCTTCTTTGGCAAGACATTTTTAAAACAAATTACAGAAGTCTTCTGGTAAGAAATTACCTTATACCAATAAAACATAATTCTTATTAATTACATTTTAGTTTATAAGGAAATTTCTAAGACCTGTAAAATATAAACTCCATGACAGCTAAGCGTACACAAACCCCAGTAATAAAAAAATAGTTCCTTTTCAATTTAGATAGTTTAGTCATTACTTTTCTTGTCTTTCCATGCTTTCCTAAAATTTCAGGATCACAGCTAGACAACACAGACACAGTTCATAAACTGTGATTGTCAGATTTGTCAGTCAGTGCATCTATTCTAATTTCTCTTGTCATTCTGAAATCCTGATACTCTCTTGCAGAAACGCAGCAATTTTTATGCCATTTCAAACTAAATTCTGTCTTATGGAAGCATAAGTGACTTCGGTGAAAGCTTCTATTGACTTTTTATTGAATATGCATGGAAAGTGACCATAAGGGCAATGCATTTATATTATTAAACAAAACCAAACCAAACCAACAACAACAAAAAACGTTTTTCTCACTTGTGCAATGTATTTCTGAAATAAAAATATTTTAAAGATAAAAACGGAATGAGAATATGAAATCAAAGCTTTATTTTTTCTTTAGAAAAAAAAAAAAAAAGTTATTTAATAGGTGCATATTATTTAACTTCCATTAGATCTTCTGCAAAATATACTTTTGATATTTATTTTCAATTCATTTGAAAAAATATGAATGGAATATTACAATATCATTTTTATGTTTTGTTTGAATCATAATTTATGAGCAATCAACAACTGAAACTTAAAATATTCTTGGATTTCAAAGCTTTGTGCAATTAAAAATGTTCTGGTAAAAATGTTCTTGTTAGTTTTTTGGTTATGTGTTGTGGCTCAGTTTAAAGAGGGGAAATACACAAATACAGGAGTTTAGGCATTGTCTTCAAATTATGATTATTTTTTAATTGTTAAATAATATCTTAACATTATGCTAGTAAGGTTTTCTTTTTTCCTCTTTTTTTTTTTTCTTTTTTTTTTTTTTCCAGAATTGCTTAAGATCAAACAGTTGTGTACTACTAGGTTTCCCAGCAACAAAATCTACTCTGCTATGAACATGCCTTTTAGCAATAGAGTTCAAAATATGAAGTCAAATGCCACAAATTGGTGTCCAAACTTTACATCTTATCATCTGCTTGTTAATAAGTCCATCCAGACAGCAAATGATAGTCTAAACATTAATAATTCATTTTTTGTTCTGCTTCATAATCCACTTCATCTTCACAGTAGACATCGCAGAGATCTTTTTTGTATTTTCTTGAAGTGTGGAAAAGACAGAATAAATAAAGGACTTAAACTATCATGTCTAAGAAAAATACAGAAACTGAAATATTGTTCTAGAACATAAATTTAAACTCTCTGAAAGTGTTTCTGTAAACTCTCTTTCCAAACCTGATGTCAGAACAAGAGGAAGAATAAAAAAATAAAAAAAATAAAAATATTATTTATAAGCTTTTTAGCTTCCTTCAGGATGGAGCTGAAAGTACAGAAGTAATTTACCTGTCTTACTTTTTTACATAATTAAATGATGATGAAGGCTTCCTGATCAGGTCTTGTCTTGAACAGCTTTTATGATTTCATGGCATTATGTGGAGTTTAGTAAAATATTCCTTCAAGTTGTGCTCTTAGAAGCTGGTGCTTAACTGGCCTAACTATTTTAATGTTTTTTTTTTTGTTTGTTTGTTTTTTTTTTTTTTTTTTCTTTTTGAAGATCAAGATCAAGTAAAACTTTTTGTTCAGACAAAATCCCACTAGTGACCAAAACTAACTTTATGACATTAAAAAGTGCATTCTAAATCCATTTATTACACTTACAGCTTGTCAAGTGTCTTTAGCAAATAGTATCTCTAAGCAAAAATCTCATACAAAATGAACTGATCCAAAGAAGGAGACATTTCTTCTACTAATAAGAACCCAAGGCACCATTTAAGTTTAGGAAACCATCACATGGTTTAAAACTATAATTTTAAGCATGAATAGAAAAGTGTTTTAAACCAATCTATTTCACTATAATATCAACTTTTTTTTTTTTTTTTTTTTTTTTTTTTTTTTTTTTTTGCTGTCCTCCTGATAATATTTACATTAAAATTTAAGCTTTATATTATCTTACTTTTGCACAGGCTAGAAGCCTTTTATGTTGATCTTGTCAGTTCTCTGGAATTTCACTGGGCAGCCTTGCTCACCTTCCCTTCTGCCATCCTGTCAAACTTTTAAAAGGAATTAAATTGCTACCATAGTAAAATACAGAATACCTGAAAGGTTAATGCAGTACAGCAAGTGCATAATATATTGTACTTGAAAAGTTTAATGTCCTATTCACAGAACAAGAATTGTAACAAGGACAAAGAATGACAGAAAATTAATCAGTTCTCATAATGAGAGCAGAAATGGTTGCTGAAAACATAATACTTTCAAAGGGCTCATTTAAAATTGCAATCCTAAGCTCCTCCTTGTATTGTGGAAGAGTAGATGATGGTCATTATCAAATGAAAACCAGCAGGTGGGGAAAAAAAATAATTAAAAAAAAAAAAAAGGAAAAACTCAGTGCTTGAAAAGTATTCATTATAAGTTATGAATCATTCTAAGATCTTGGCTATTGTGGCAGCACTTTATTTTTATAAGAAACTTACCTTTTGGTAGGTTTTATTACAGCTTAGCATTGATGGATCCTATGCATCTTACTCTGAAAAAGAATACAGACAATATCCATTTAAATATCCATGTAGTTTAACAAGAGCAAGTGCCGGGTCCCGCACCTGGGACAGGGCAACCCTGGCAATATGTACAGACTGGGCGAAGGAATGCTGGAAAGCAGCCCTGCAGAGAGGGCTCTCGGGGTTGTGGTTGACGGCAAGCTGAATATGAGCCTGCAGTGTGCCCAGGCAGCCAGGAGGGCCAACCGTATCCTGGGGTGCATCACACATGGCATTGCTAGTCGATCGAGGGAAGGGATTGTGCCGCACTACTCTGTACTGGTGCAGCCTCACCTCGAGTACTGTGTGCAGATCTGGGCACCACAGTACAAGAAGGACATTAAACTGATGGAGAGTGTCCAGAGGAGGGCGATAAAGATGGTGAAGGGCCTAGAGGGGAAGACATATGAGGAGCAGCCGATGTCACTGAGCCTGTTCAGCCTGGAGAAGAGGAGGCTGAGGGGGGACATCATCGCAGTCTACAACTTCCTCGCAAGGCTGAGTGGAGAGGCAGGTGACCTATTCTCTGTAAACACCAGTGACAGGACCCGCGGGAACGGTGTTAAGCTGAGACGGGAAGTTTAGGCTTGACATCAGGAAGAGGTTCTTCACTGAGAGGGTGGTTGCACCCTGGAACAGGCTCACTAGGGAAGTAGTCACTGCTCCAAGCCTGTCTGAATTTAAAAAGCGATTAGGCTGTATACTTAGTAAAATGGTCTGAACTTTTGGATAGACCTGTGTGGTGCCAGGAATTGGACTTGATGATCCTTATGGGTCCCTTCCAACTTGGGATATTCTATGATTCTATGATTCATTTTAAAACAGAAAAGTAGAATGAAAGTTAGAATTTTCTGTCTTTGTTTCTAAATTTGAGTAGGTGGTGGTGTAAACCCTATATATGAGAATTGGTAAAACTATGATGTTTTATGGAGTGCTTGCTTTTTCTCTCCAAAATGAGCAGAATCTGTTTGAAACTTTGGATGCATTTGAAACAACACCAGAGGTCCAAATGCAGGAGGAAAAAAAAATGTTATTCCATTAATTGTAGAGGAACAACATCACTTTACACACAAAGCTGACTTCACAAATAAAAAAACAATAATTATATTAGAATCTTAGAATTACTTCCAAAATATCTTTTACTCCTGGTCAAAGTGTTTAGTCCCTCTAAACAGTCACTCAGTAGTAGTTGCTATTTCTGAACCTGAAGGCTGAAGACACTACCAAATCTTAATGATACAATCCATTTTTCTTTAGTCTTTGTTCCTAAATTGTCAAGTCTAAACCTGGAAACTAATAAAAATATAATAATAAAAAAAAAAAAAGGAAAGAATAAAAGGCTTTATCTTTTCCAATTCGTTCACTGAATTGAACCTTCTTTGAAAGGTAGCAACTTATCTGTACCTATATTCAGTGGAAAACCACAGTGCATATGAAAAATCAGTCACTGGTTTGGTTCAGGCATTAAAAATCTTCCATCACAACTGCTTATGGCACTCCACTCCCAGTAGAGAAATAAACAAAACTGATGGTCCATTCAAGGATGTATATTCAGCATGCTGGTGTAGCTTGTGGTTTCCTGAACATCCTTTTCATCAATAATGAAAAATGAAATAACATGAATTTATCTAGCTTTTACAGTTGTTGTTGTTGTTGTTGTTGTTGTTTTGTTTTTTAAATCTATTTTGTCTACCTCTTGCCTATACTGAAGAAAGGACCAAAACAAATTTTGGGTTTCTCTACCTCTGATTCAGATTTCTAGCAATCTGCTACTCAGAAGGTTAAAGAATATACTTAAATAAGGAGAATAGTTAAATAAGAAGAATGATGGCTTTTTCACATCTCCAGCCTTGAGTGGGGAAAGGATAGAATTATACAAGTGGAAATAAGAAATTGGAACAAATGGAATTTCCCTGTCTTGCCTCTCAATTTCTATTGCAAAACTGCTTTAGCTGCCTTGAGGCAAGTGAGAAGATCCAAGCAATTAACCGTCCCTGTAAGACAAGGGAAGGCAGAACATCTTGTTTTTCAGTAAAACTGAAGAAGTAAGGTCCTCTAAATTTACAGTTTTATGCAAAAATATCTTAAAGCTGTAAACAAGGTTGAGTATTACACTTGTCATAAATGCTTACTAGTATTTAGCAAAGCCAAATCTGATCTCTGGATTTAAGGGTATTAGGTTCTGCTGGAGATAGCAAAAGAAGTTCTCTAGTCAAAATAGCATGTACAGAAACCTTGCTGTGTCTTTGTAAATGAGATTAATAAAAACCTATCCTGCTTTCCAAGATTATGTAACTTTATATAATTGCATATATCTCTTTATACAGTGTTGGCCATAAAGTCTATCTGGAGAGCTCCTAGAGTCATTTCGACTCTGTAGCAAAGTCAACTTAAAAATTTCTTGCAGCTTACATAGTCATTTTACATAGAAAAGGACATGACACATGCTGGGGACACCAATGTCTTAATGACTTTTGAAATGGGAGATCTACAGTATTGGTTGGCCACATGGTATAAACTTCTCCTGTAGTGTTTGTGTGACACGCCAATAAATTAGGATCACTTGTTAAGATTCTGTAAATCTGTAATATCTTGAAAAAAAAGCAAAGAACAGGTAAAGTATGTCTTCAAATTACAAGTTATAATCCAAAACTTCAAGAATATGAGAATGGAAAAAAGCACTTTGTCCCTATATGAATAGGGACATGAATAAACTGAAGTATAACTACTGGAAGAGTAAAATTTGTCTAATTTTCCCTGCAGTACTGCTGTAATGCTTCCCACATACACTTTGACTAGTTTGGTGAAGGAATTGTATCAAATGAGTATAAAGCCATCCTAAGATGGATGTACTGTTCGCTGAGTAAAAAGCTGGCTGGATGTTAATCTGCCTGAGGATAGGAAGGCTGTGCAGAGGGATCTGGATAATCTAGATCTGTGGGACACATCCAATAGTATGGATTTCAACAAAGTTAAATGCCAGGTGCTACATTTGGGACATAACAACCTAATGGAGCAATATAGGCTTAGGGAAGAGTGGCTGGAAAGTTCAACTAAAATGACTATATTTTGTCTTCTTTTTATGAATTATGATTTTCAGATCAAAATTTTATATTGAAAATGAATATATATATATATATTATATATATATGTATATATATATATCGAGAGAGAAAGAGAGAGAGAGAGAGTTACAGTACCACTATCTTTAATACAAAAGGTTTAATTGTGACATTATTGGACAGGTGCTGGAGTAGAAAATGCAATGGTTCAGTTGTAATTCATGTACTGAGCCAGTTTTTTATAGTGTGTAGATTAATGACATAGTCTTGGGAAAGTACTTTTTGTTCTGATGTAAAGAGAAATAACAGCAAAAAGTAGTGTCTTATTTGAAAGAATGTTCTTAAGAAAATGAAGGATCCAAAAGCATTTGTGACGCAAATTCCACAGATTCTGGAGGGATAAAGAAAAGGGGTTAGACAAAAGGGTAAAGATAACAGTAGTCATTTCTTATTAAAAATTTTTAGGAAATTTGAATCATAGCCAAGATTTAAAAAAAAAAAAAAAAAAAAAAAGAGCTGGAGGAGGCCACTGGAAGTAATCTGGTCCAACACTCTGGTTATTGAGGACTAACTAGAAAGTGGGACCAAGTAGTGTGGAGCCTTGAACTGCTTGTCTGTCAATATATAGAAAAAGGGAGATAGCACAACCTCTTCGGGTACTTGCTCTGTGGCTTCACTCTCCTCATGGTGTAGCCACTCTATTACAAAGACAGTCTCTTGTAGATGCAGAACCTGGGGATAAGAGGCAATGGTCACAAATTGCACTGGGAGAAGTTTGAGTGGGCCCATGCAAACCTTATGAAGTTCAACAAGGCCAAGTGCAAGGTCCAGCACCTGTACTGGGGCAATCTCAAACACAAACACAGGCTGGCTGAAGAATGCATTGATAGCAACCCTGAGAAGGACTTGGAAGGGTTGGCTGATGAAAAACTCAACATAAGCTGGGAATGTGTGCTTGCAGTCCAGAAAGCCAACTGTGTCCTGGGCTGCATCAAAAGAAGTGTGGCGAAAAGGTTGAAGGAGGTGATTGTTCCCCTCTACTCTGCTATCATGAGACACCACCTAGAGTACTGAGTTCAGCTCTGGGGCCCCCAGCATAAGAATGACACAGACCTGTTGGAGTGAGTCCAGAGGAGGGGTACGAGGGTGATCAGAGGGAGGGCTGAGGGAGTTGCAGTTGTTCATACCAGAGAAGAGAAAATTCTGGCTCCCCAGAGGCCTTCTTATAATAGCCTTCCAGCACCAAAAGGGGGCCTATAGCATAGCTGTTATTAAAAGGTTCCCAGGCATAGCAAAGCAAGATGAAAAAGAGTAGAGCAAACAGCAGAAGGTAAAACCGCTAATGAGCACTGGAGTCAGTAAAGCAAGCAAGCCCTGTGGCAAACACAGGAGCCTTCCAACTAGCAACAGCTATAACATCTATAAATTTGGTCTAGCAAACTCCACACTGCAACCAAACCTGTCACCATCTTGAACACTTTGAGTCTCCTATTCAGTACCAAAAAGGACTGTTGTGGTTTAGCCCCAGCAGGCAGCTCAACACCACACAGCAGCTCACTCACTCTTCCCAGGTGGGAAGGGCAAGAAAATTGGAAAGGTAAAAGGGTAAGAACTCATGGGTTGAAATAAAGACAGTTCACTAGGGAAAGCAAAAGCCTCATGTGCAAGCAAAGCAAAACAAGGAATTCATCACTATGTCCTATTAACAGGTGCTAAGCCTGTCTGTTAATTCCCAGGAATGCAGGGCTCTTCACATGAAATGGTTTCTAAAAACATTTGTTTTACACTATAATGAAATGCCATTAAACCTACATCCCTCTATGAAACCTGTGAAGGTGTGTTGTTGTTTGTTTGTTTCCTGTTTTTTTTTTTTTTTTTTTTTTTTTCTTTTTTTTCTGGCTGTACTGATATGGTCAATCCAGAGAGCCTACAATTTAAGAAAGAATTCTGGCAAGTTTCATATTGGAGATGATGATCTTAGAATGGAGTAGAACTGTGAGCTGTTACTGTATTTAATTGTCTCATTTATTTTACTTGAGGCTTTACACAGATTAAAGGGAGAACTTGCACTACCTTGTTACTGCATTCTGCAGCTTTTACTGAGAAGCTATTCCCTACCTTACCACAGTTGATATACTTGCTTTTGTTTACTTTTCCCAAACCAATTTGCCTGTTTAAACCCAATCTTGCCTGTGTCTATTGCTGCTGCTTTCATTTCCCACTTGCCTCTTTCTTCTCCTACTGCCCTCATTCTGCCTGTTGAAATGATCAGCATTTTAATAGTCTCAATGTCATCTTTGAGTTTCCAAGCTCTTATACCACTGAGATTAATGGAGTAAAGGTGAGCTTGTTGTTTAACTGTTAGACACTATTTGTATTTGCAAGCACTGCATGAAAGAAGATGTTAGAAATTAAGTTATTTGGGACAGTATGAACAAATTCTTTTGTCAACATAAATATACCATTGGAATATATTTTCAACACTTGCCAATTCTTCCAGCTGATAGCTGACAGAATCATTAATAAACAACATCTGTGGAAAAATGAAATTCTCAATAATTGACTAATTGTTTCTTAAAGACACTATTTTCTCTATTTGATGGAACCATCAAACAACATTACAGCCTGACAAACTAGTACAAATATTATAGACTTCCTTTAGACTCCCTTATTTTTCACTGTTTTTCTCCAGAAATCAATTTAGAACTAAAGTTTTCAGGTGAATAATCCATGTGACTAACTCTGAGAAGATTGTCTTCATTATTTTGCTGTGGAGCCAGATGATTTTCTATTCCCATTTCCTAGGGTCTGCTTGAGTCCTTGCCCTAAAATTAAATGTTACTTCAACGATCTACTTTCTGAAATACTCTTTCTAAAAATTCCATATATGCACTCAGTTTATACTTATATCTAGAAGTACTATGCATTTGTATTTAGTATGTACATAGGATTAAATGTAATTTATTCCAAATTTTGCCAAATTATGTGCTGTGTTGTTCATGACCATCAGTGTTAAGTGCTGTTTTCTAGTAGCATTGACCCTGGTGTGAAAAGCATCAAATTTTCTCAAAGTAACAAGTAAACTTTCATCTAAATTCTAGGGCCAGTCTTGGGGGAAAATAACAGGTATGTTTTTCATTGAAATAAAACTTTTCATTTTCATTTAATGTTCTCAAAAAGAACTGACTCGTTTTTAGCTACATTTCTCCTATTGACACTAAAGGGAGTTGTCAAACTACTAAAGTTTACAACCCATTAAATACCCAAATGAAAATGTAAATACTTCTGTTTCCTACTGCTGTCTCTCAATTCAATAAAATTTGCTGAACTTTTGCTGCACTGATGACAGTGAAAGTTTTGCCACTGGTGTCAAAGTCTACATTTTACTCAGAATATCCTTTGCAGGAACAGTTACTCTGGTTTTGGCAAGCTCATTAGTTCTTTAGAAAGAAATGAACTGGACATGTAGACTTTTGAGCCAGGAAGACCCTGTTGCATGGTTTGCATGGTTGCAAACTCAGCCTTACTTTGGTCAGAACACTTTCAGCATCAGTTTGTGTTTACCTTACTGAAGATGTAGTAAGACCACAGGGCAAAACGCGTGAAACAAAAGTGGCCATGCTGGACAGAAATTCTGGACATGCTGGACAGTGTTTCCATAGTGCTATGTTATTTAGGATACTAAGATGGAGTTGCTATACATTCCCAATAGGAGGGGTATTCTTAATTTACTTGTCCTTTCTCTGGTTGCAGTCCACAAATTGATGCAAAGTATTGTTAAAGATGAGGTAAAATCTTGACTTTGTCCTAAATGCTCACCAATGCTTTCTGATCAAAAGAAGATAGAATATTTTCATCTATGTTTTTGAATTTATTTATTTATTTAATCTCTGCCTTACTCTTTTATTTGTCCCATTGAAAGGTATTTGCATTCAGATAGGAAGTAAGGACAATATGTTCTCAAGCATACCTGTGATTTTCTCTGTTTATCAATATCAGCAACAACCTGAAAGAATGGAGTGATTATTTTTCCATTTTGACATTACATCCCGCCGAAGAGAGAGAAGAGAGTTAACTGTAACACTTTATTCACCAGAAGAGCATGTCATTTTTGTTGGTATAGTCATATTATAATTGAAGACTAGAAAACATTTTCTTTTTAAATAATTATGAACTCAGCTTAAATCATTCCAGGTTCAAGAGGAAGATGCATTTTAGAACAATGAAGCACACATTTATTAAGTAAAGATGACTGTCATATAAGATACATTGTAAAATGCACTAATTATCATAGTTTTCAACACAAAAATATGTCTTTCATCACCTTTTCTCCTTTTAAAAGACAGGACTTGCTTCATACATAAAAAGGTACACCAACAGAGACAATTAATGTTTACATTTCAGTAAATTTTACATGGTAGATGTAATTAAGATGTAATTACATGGTAGATGTAAAAAAGACTCCTCCCTTTTCTTCAACAGTGATAACAATAGCTCCCAAATCATCCTCTCAGTTTGTCCACATAACTAGTGAAATTAAAAGGTTACAGATCAGACAAATCCCAAATGAAATCATAAAATCTAAAAACAAAAACAAAAACAAACAAACAAAAAAAACAGTGGCATCTTGATTATCATAGAAGACATTAACTATTGATTGATCTTGCAGTGGGTGGAAGTAGAAAGGAAAAGCTGCAAGTGACGTAATAGCTAAGTCATTTTCCAAATTTATGTCAGCTTTACAGATAGTTTACTCTCCTAGCCAATTTAAGCAGTGATGACTCACTGGTATTTTTGTCTCTTTCTCTCTAATACTTGAAAACATTTATCTTTAGATTGTATTAATTCCTTTATTAGTATTATTTTCTGTGCTTTTATTCTCCTGGAACAAAGATAAATTTTAGATGAAACGAGGAGAATAGAATCCTGGAAATGGTTAGAAATATAACCCAGAGGATTCATTTTACTCATGAACTAGACATAGGTATTAAAATATTTTCTGCTGTAATACCCATGATATTTGGTGTTCACAGTGAGGAATCTTCTTTTTAATCTGAAGTAACATTTTGAAAGATCTTTTCCTAAAGGAAATCTGAGAATTCATTTTGTTGCATGCTAGGTTACAGTACTGGGTGAACACTCTGCCTTTCACTGCAGTGCCAGAGGAATGCAAGAAAAAAATCTAACCTGAAACCTTTTCTATTGCAGGTAGGCTTATTGATTTTGCTTTTAAAGAGGCCTGGTGAACCATGGAAAATATACATATTTCACATTCTCTTTCTGTGCTATGGTGAAATGTCAGATGCAGAAAAAAAAAAAAAACTTTTTTTTTTTTTTTTTTTTTTTTTTCCTGAATTACAGTGTTTGCTCAAATTAAAGTACCTCTAAACCACTGGCTACTGCAGAGCATGGACAGATCAGAGATTAGCACTGGCAGCTCCATGATTTGTAATGTCTTCTGCTAGTCCAAGGCAATGAGCATGGAGAGACCAGACACAGGTCAGGTGCTCTGTCCCACACTAAAATGTGAGTAAAGAGTTAGGATGTATAACATTGTCACATTACTGAAACCAGACATGAGATTTGTATAAAGGTAGATGAAAGAGGATGATTGATTCTGATTTTGGTTAAGGACAGCCCTGGGACTGTCCCTGTGGGGAAACCAAACCAAACCAAACCAAACCAAACCAAACCAAACCAAACCAAACCAAACCAAACCAAACCAAACCAAACCAAACCAAACCAAAGGAAACAACAAAAAAATGAAGGTAAAGTTTATGTGCTCTTCAGAGTTGTGGACTCCCCTTGCCTCTATGTCTATATGTCTGTTCTCTGATGTAGAAATAAGACATGCTAGGTTACTGAATGAAAAATTAAACCGACAGGTTTTAAAACATTATTCTCCTCTTTACAAAATATACACTACAAGATCCCACAGAGAAGTAAAGAATAAATCTTTAAAAAAGTATGCAAACTTTTGTACAAATGTAAATATTTTCTGTCTGTGTAGCACCTCTAATCATGCAGTCACCAGCCAAAGCAATCTCAGAAATTTGTCAGTGGAACTGAACTGAAGATAGTATTAATTGTTGCCTTTTGTTAGCTTCTAATTATTTAGGGCAGAAAGCAACTACGCATTGTAATATAATGAACATATTTCAAATCCATTGCTTTTCTATAACAATCAGACAATAGATTTAATGTGGTTTCCATTCATCTCAAGTGAATTCTGTGTAGTTAGCTAAAATTAAGTATTTATATCACAATACCTGAATAGCTGTATTTTTAAAACCTACTCTGTATATATGGAGTATATGCCTGTTATGGAACAATGCATATATATGGAACTATTTAGTAATGTAAAGTTATCAATTTTCTATGTCCTTTCAGTCTTTCTAAAAGTTAAATATGCATACATATACCTATATACACTTTCCCATACTTACAAAAACTCTGCATGTACAATCATACGGCATAGAATATGTGCAATTGTGGGTACGCAGGTGATACATACACACACAAATCCAATGCATACTAAGTAATTATTTATATGTTTCTATAATGCATATTTACTAATTTGTACTTGTATAAGCATATATGACAACTGCACATCTATCTACACATAATTTTAAAGTTTTTATCAATCTGTAAATCCACAGCCACATAACCTTTGTCTAATATTAAAGAAACCTTTGTAACAATAATAAAACAGTCTAATTGCATTTCCTAAGCCCTTTGGACTACTTCACTTGGACTTTGACAAAACAGTAATTAAGTGACAGTCTGGTATTACCATTTCACTGTTTTGGTGCTAAGAATGTGTAAGAATATGACTGAGCTTGTCACTTTCTACACTATTCTGAATCTCTTAAAACAGACAAGTTATTCAGTAGTTTAGCCTTGTATCTTCTTATCACAATTTATGGGAGCACATACATCCTGTTTTAAAAGATGAAATAAAAATAGTAACATTAGTAACATTTTATATCCTTCTTGTCTCTTTTTGTTTGTTTGTTTATTTATTTATTTATTTATTTATTTATTTATATTTTCTTTTTTCTCCTTCTGTAAAAATATCCTGACTCATTGCCAAACATCATATGTTTGTTTATGCTTTTATTTATTTTTATTATCCTTCAATTTGCCTTTGTGAGTGAGAGTTTGTATGGGTTCAGAAAAAGGATGAGAGAGCACGGCTGAGGAAATAAGGCCCATTCTGCAAATAATGAAAGGTATAACCACTCTTTCCCCACACAGGAGCAAATTCATCAGTCCCAAATTCATCAGTCCCTTCCATGGTGCCAAGGTCAGGTAGTGTTTCACAGAGGAATCACAGTTGTTGAAAAAGCAGCTCCATTGTCACTAATTTGGTTTGGCTATCAGGAACAACATGAGAAACTGAGTTTTCCTGAAAGTGGCTGTGCTTAGCAACTAACTATTAAACTGTATGGCCTGCATTTTCCACATGCCTTTCATATTTTTCCTATTTAATATGTTCTACAGCTCGGAAAAATCTCATCTTCTCAGCCCACAGCTACAAGCTACTAGTCTGGAACCAAGATTAAATCTAAAAAATGTCAAATATAATGAAAAAGAGCAGAGGAGGAGACTGGATGGCTTAGTGGGATGGAAATGTTTTATGAAGTCTTTCACCTTTAACTCACTGTTCTGAATCATCTGCAGTCAGTAGTCACTGAGACTTTTGAGCATTTGTTAGTTGTTAGTGACCTATGCTAAATAAGTTGTTAGTCTCAGCTGAGTTCCTCATGACTGGTGTCCATAACATAGAAAAACATAACATCTGACATTGATATAATTTTATATCAACATTAGTAAATTATATTAGTATTATATTAGTAAAGAATGTAAAGGTTGAAGAATGATGTATATTTCCCTAAAAGGAATTTATATATCCATCTCACTAGGACATTATTAATGATTGTAAATTACTTATATTATTGTGCAGACATTTTCTGCCTTTAACAAATTAAGTTAAAAAGAGCTGGGAGCCATTTTCTGAATTCAACAAAAATTCAAGAACTGGATCAGATGATGATGACTGTTTATTTGTTTTCCTCTGACTCCCTAAGCAGTTTTGAACAATACACAGAAATAGAGGTAGTCATTTCCCAGAATCTCTGGACAAGAGATTTAGTATAATTTACCGATTATAATGATTCACACCATTTATTTCAGAAAAAGACTTGGTTATCTGAAATGTTTTCTGACTTATCTATTCTAATTTCAAACTTTACAAGATAAGAAAGATTATTGTTCTAAATGGAAAAACAGATTCTTCAATAGATATGATTTTTTTTCATCCTTTAATTAGGATGAAAAAAACTTTAACCAGAAATTAGTAGAAATGTCTCTTGACTCTATAGAATATTCCACTACATTTAGTTAAGTTAAGGAACAGGAAAGAAGACTGATGCCTGCATGACAATTTTTTAGCACTTTTAGAAACTTATCAAATATGCATGCAATGATTACTCCTTCCTTCCTGCCTCCTTCCTTTACTCCCTTCATTCTTTCTCTCTATATATACTAAAGTCAGGACTTCTGTCCCTGTTCCTCCTCTCACTATCTTTCTTTCTCTTTTGGTAGTCCTCTAAAGATGTAAAAATGAATCAATTTCTATGCTTTACAGACAAACTAAAATTTCAAGGAAGTTAATACAATTCTCTGCAATATGCCCAGGTAAATCTCTTTATTTACTCTGAGATTTTAAGAAGAAGCGTTTAGCAAATCTGTAGCATAAAAACAGGAAACATTTTATCAGGCAGACATTAGTGTAGTTTCATCAAAAGGATAATAGAGAGATTTTTTTTTTCCTTTCTTTAACAAAAAACAAATTTGCTGTGTGCATTCATCCACTTTAAAGTCTATTTGTTTCAGTAATTGAAACAGATCTCTGGATGCTATGATAAGCCCAGAGGCCCTCTTAAGGAAATTAACCTTTAAATTGCAGATCTGTCATTTTGCTGTCATATCTGGTGTGTCAAAGCAAATTACATTTATTATTATTATTATTATTATTATTATTATTATTATTATTAATAATAATAATAATAATAATGGACAAGAAGAGCCTGAAGGTCAGAAAGCCAAAAGTACTGCAAGCAACTGCAATAAGAATTTTTTAGAAACTTACCAAATATGCATGCGAAGATTGCTCCTTCCTTCCTGCCTCCCTCCTTTACTCCCTTCATGTATGAAGTTAAATTAAATACACCCCCTAAAATAAGTGTATTTATATACTTTTTTTTTTTTTTTGGAACATATCATAATGTAAAAATTTATAATGTCTGTGAAAAAAATGTAAAATATAGTGTTTTACACATCAACATGTGTTGATGTCTCTAATATGTGTCCAGAAGAAAGGCTTTCCCATTTTCCTGGGGAAAATGTCTTCAAGAAGTGGCTATCAGTTATACCTATAGAGATCAGATTTAAAACAAAATAAAACAAACAAACAAAAAACCCACAAACAAACAAACAAACAAGCAAAAAAACACTTCATGTCTAAAATAGATAAATAAATAAATTATTCACAAATGTTAAGGAAATACTTCTCTGTCACACAATCTGTTATTCACTATTTGTTAAAGCAAGACTGAGTTATGCAATCTGAGTTATGCAAAATCCTGATGTGGTCTGTAAAATCCTGAAGTGGTCTGTAAAAACAGCACTGGGGGTAGCATAAGTTTTCAAAGGCAACATCACTTCAGAAGTTAAAATCCTGTCTTTCTTTTCTCCTCTTTTCCCTTTCCCTTTTCCCCCTTCTATTTTCCTCCCTTTCCTGTTTCCTTCTGTCTTTGCTTTCCCATTTTCCCTTTTCTTCACACGTTCAACTCATTAGTTGACAGGAGAATAACTCCCTGTATTTTTCATCTTTTTCATAAGATTAGCACCCCCTTGTTGGCTTCTCCTGAATCTTTCAAAGACATTAAGTGTTTGTTCTTTGTTTTTGTTTGTTATTGTTTTGATTTTATCTTGTTTGGGTTTTATTTGTTTGTTGTAGGAGAATTGTAGTTGTTTTATCTCCAGCACTAACAATTTTATTATTTCTCTCTTGTGTTTCAAGTTATTTTTTGGTCTATTGTTAAAAAGATAAAGGGGTTGACCTTAAGAAAAAGTAAGAAGTAGAAAAATAGAAAACACCCATCAAAGAATTAGTTCTGGTGGACGTTGCATGGTAGCAGTAGGAAATAAGTCGCATATAATGAAATATAAAAAGAAGGTCAGGATTTTTTCCTACCCCAAAGATTAATATGTAGGAGAGCATTAAGACAGCAAGGACAGCTCCTTTTCTTGCTGAGTTGGTGTTATTGGTTGACTTATTTTCTTTCTGGTCTTTAATCTTTTCTTTCTTGCAGATTGTATACTCTTTTCTATTACAGATAATAAATATAATTATGCAATATAGAATGTACGTACTCTAACCAGGTCCTTGAAAAACTTCTGATCTAACAGCTTCCGAAAAATCTGTAATTTACAAGCTCTTTTTACGAAAAAGAATAAACAGGATGACTCATCATAAATACTAGAGTACAATTCATTCCCATACTTCAACAAAGGCAGGGCAGTTTAGTGAATATATAAACTAAGCTAAAGGATCAGTTGTATCAGATTTTAATGCCAAGGCTGGACTGGAACACAGAGTGGAATATGGAATATTAAAGTTATTTTCATCTATATTAATACTTGGTCTATGTGTTACTGTATGTTCCCTGAGGAAATCAAGGGTAAATGAAATAATTTGCCCAGAAGTTTATACGTTCACATTTGTGCATGTGATATTTTTCAGTCTATTAAATGATATTTTAAAAATGTGTTGCTATTCTCTTGCGTGTTTCTTTGTTCAAACTTATCACTTGTAGAAAATATTTGACTAAGCTTCATTAAGTAGAATATTCAAGAATCAATTAACATGACAGTTTTAGAAATAACTTGTGAAATGAAGCAGAAACATCCTTTTTGAATGAAAAAGATGATCAACACTAACAGTCAACTCACACTATTTCTTATTCCTTGTATTTTACATTGTCTCATCACTTCCCTTCCTCTTGTGTTATTGAAGGATTCAGAGATTATCTCAGTATTGTGATCTGGAATATTCAAAGAAAATGCATGATGCTTTGCATGCAGAAAACAGAATATTGCTGACAGGTTGTAGATATTTATGTGATACTGTGCTAAGAACTAACATTGAATATTTATCTATAAGTAAAATAAGCCATAAAAACTGACAATTTATATCACAATATTTTAACATTATTATATCATCTTGTGATGTAGAAATAGACTGTTACATATTTAGATTGTGTTATGTGCATTTAGCTTTTAATCTTCACATGACAGCTGACATATCAGAGCCATCCATACCCCTGTGCCGAACAGTAAGAAAAAATTGAAATTCTAGTTAAGTGCTGGGTAAACATTTCCATGTGGCCTGACTCCAATATCAGCACTTCATTTTAATGATAACAGCAGCTCTGGTGTTCATTCTAAAATCCTTAAATGTACTTAACAACCTGTTTATGCTTGGAGTGTATTGAGTTTATGGGGACAGCCAAATGAAACAGATAAGTGTATTATGTAAAACCATATTCTGAAATGCTTATTCTAGTGGTTAGTATGCATCTGGAGTAAATCCATAGACAGTTATTCTCAGGTTTCATGCATTTTAAATAAAACATATTTATTTTGATTTAGAAGCAGACAACTATGTGGGAAATAGAAAGGTTTTGAAAGCACAGTGGTAGAATAAGCATTGTTTGACAAGGTATAGTCATCTTAAAATCATCATTAATATTTAATGTGTCTAAATTTCTCTTGCATGCAGGTTGTCTGCTGTTTCAGCCATGGATCAGCAGCTGCAGTTACTAAGGCTCTCTACTCATTCATATATTAAAACTTGGTTTAACACAATAGCACTATTTCCCCTGTTATTCAACAAACCACTTTCTGGAATGAAATCAAAGAATCAAAGTCTGGCTTATTCTGAATATGTATGTATGTAGCAATGCATCTATTTTCTTTTTGTCACCTGTAGCACTTCAAAATAGTCTACCACCATTGCATTTACAAATGCTATTTTTAAATGGCCAGTCCCTATTAAAGGCACCGTCTGTCTCATTTTTCTATACATGTAATCATTTCTAGATGATTTATAATAATATTTGGGATCTCATAAAAGAAATTGTTTTTCTGTGTAAATGCTTTCTTTACACAAGACTTTTACGACACCTGGATTCCTCTAGCAGATAAATTCAGCTCTTCTGATAGCAAGTTTTTTAACAGTAAAAAAAAAAAAAAAAAAAAAAAAGATATACTTTTACCAAAATAATATTGTGAAGAGATATAAGGAAAGGGACTGGTAATATCTGTAATACTATTGTCCTAGTTCAAGTGCCTTTAATTGTGGAAAAGGAAAAAAAAATGAAATTAGTTTTTAAGACATTTTGACTCAAGCAGGAGGTTTCAGACTACATTTTATTACCAAGTCCAGAGTTGTACTTCTTGATGTGAGCAGCAGATTGATTAAAAACACACAAGCAAGAAAACAAACAAACATACAAACAAAAATAAAAACTTGCATCGGTACAAAGAAACAAGTCTCCCACCTCTCGCTTTCATCACACTCTGTCCCAATCTTACTACTTCTGTCATTTATATACGTGTCCAGATAGAATAAGTTTAAGTTACTAGTACTTTAAAGCTGAAATCAAATATTATGCTCGTTAAACCCTGTTATAAAACAAAACCACTAATCTTTTGTCAATATATCCTGTCCTGAAGCAAGTAGAAGGAATTTTATTAGCTAGATTTATTTATATTTTTTTTAATAATTTTTATTTTTTTAAGGAAGCAGATTTATGACCTTCAATAAGAACACAGAGAAGTCTGAATTATAGATGCAGGTATGTTACCTGGGGCATAATTGCATGGCAAATATCTGCAGGAAAACAATCATGTGAGCTAAACAAACAGTAAGTAGGGAGAATCATGAGAACACAACTTTTGATTCACGTCTGCTTGCCTTTCAAGAGAGAACTAACATGACAAAACCAAAACTCTCTTTCTCACTCTCCCTCTTTCTCTCTCTGTTTGATTTTATGGTACAGAAACTGTGACTTTTACCCTTTAGGCACAAAACGGTCTTGATATACAAGAGAAAATACAAATGCTTAAAGGGAAGAACAGCAAGTTCCCTTTCATTAAGAAACTGTCATGCATATCATGCAAATCCCCTGCAGGTTTGCACACATCTTGTTCTCAACAGGAAGAAAGTGTGCAAGCTCCTTCGAATGAAAATAAATAAATAAATAAATAAATAAATAAATAAATAAATAAATCTGAGTGTAATGATGTAATGATGGGTAGCAGAGACAGCTCATCAGCAGCCATAAATTACAAGATAAATTCAAAAAATTTGAATCAGCCTGACTACTTTCCCTTCTAAGTAGGACTGGTGCTACTAACTACCCAACTCTACAATACTGGAAATAATAATAATAATAATAAATAATAATAACAAAAAAAGACTTTTACTCCCCTAGTTACGTATTCATAGCCTTGCAAATCATCTGTGGATTTCAGTAAGGTTACTGTTATCAGCATTAAGGGAAACACAACCTGTTCCAAAGCTAAAAGCAAAAAACAAGCCCTTTTAAAACAAAAATCCTTTATGCACTTTACTGAAGTAGATTCTGATTCCACTTTCAGGTTCATGAAATAATTCAGTGGATAAATTCTGGAATTCACCTTCAAGGAAAATCATAGTGTGGTATCAACAAATTTTCACAGATTTTTGTAAAACAATATACTGTTATTTTGATTATCAGATGTACTTAAATAATTTTAAATCATGACTTCTTTTAAACAAACAAACAAAAAAATCAACACAACAACATCAACAGAACACTCTTAATACCATACGATTTGGAAGGGATCAGCTAAGGACAAAAGTTTCAAGAAGGTTTGCGATCAAAGCTCTTTAATGTTCAGTGCTTTCCAGATGTCAAAGATTTTAGAAAATGTTTTATGAACTCACAACATGAGTTTAAATTTTGTGAATCTTTTCCTCCTTTGTTGTGTTCCAGGGATACTGAATTGAAAAACATGCTGTATACCGAGGAAAATACATGTTATGCAAAAAATGAGGAATACCAAGAAAGAAAACTTTGCATGCTGTTGTTCTTCCCTCCTGAAACATAAATAATCTCAGGCTATTCACCAGTTACCTTAGAGATGAACTAGCTACTAAACCATAGTTTATTAAGAAAATTAATTATCCTCTTGTAGGAAGAAAGCACCGGGAGGGAATGTACTACAGCATCTGGAGTGGTGAGACAAGTTTCCTACCTGCTGCATTAAAAGAAAACAAAAGTATTTTATATATTTTACTATTAGAGTATGGGAAGCCATATTTTCTTCATACAGTAAGGCCAGGGAACAACAACTGGCTTCACACAGGAGACATTTTCTGTGACTGATTCAAGCCAAACACCTGTAGTAGGATAGCACCTACAAGACTGTTTTGGTGCAGTATGAAATTAGAGTCCAAAGAAGAAGAGAATATCTTGCTGGTCCAGAGAATATTTTCCTACCGTGATATTGAAAAAGCTAGCTTGAGTTTATCAATCACAGAAGGGAAAGAATGATTTGTCTCTTTACCAGTGACAAAGCAACCAAAACACTGACAAAGAGAATTTAAACCTGGTAGAAATTACTGACATGAATCAACTCAGCAGTTGATTAAAGTTACTTCTGTAACTAACCAAATGCTGAGAAATATAATATTGGACTTGTCCAAAGTTATTTCTCCATCCTTAGTTTGTACAGAAGTAACTTTGCATTCTTGAAGGTAGGGCATACCATTGGCAGGCCTTGATTCAAAATTGCACATAAATGTATTTGTACAACAATGCAATATCAAACTATCTATATCTATTAGTACCATTAAAATGTTCTAGGTTGAAATTAAATTATAATTTAGAAAATTATGTGTATCTTCTAGTTTTCTCTGATTTTTGTTGTTCTTCCTTCAGAATCCTACAGTTCAAGAGATTTTTTTCCTTCAATTCTTAACCTTTGTTGTGAACACTAAATTACTGTGTGGAAATCTAGTGATTTAAATTAAGAAAACAGGCAGCAGTCAGACTGACCTTTTCCCTCCAATGTAAAATGAATACATCCTTAAGAATCTCAAGTTGTTCACTGAGATAGGAGAAACACTGAACGATGAGCCCTTGACTGCATTTCTAATTTCTCGCACAAGCTCTTCAACTTTCCTAAATAGTCAAGAACAAAGCTGCAACTTGAGCACCCAGCAATTGTTCTGCCTTAAAACCTAGAAAAAATAGGTATTTGCTTAGCACAATATACCACTGAGAAGGCATCATACACAAATATAACACTGTGCCGCCACCACCACCCCTTCCTTGTTTTCGTGATTCAAGAAAATATGGAGAGTGGGTAATTTGAAGACAGCCAAACAGTAGTAGTGTTGAGCAAGAAGAGATGTGTGCTCAAAGTTTTTTTTTAGGGATCATCTTTTCCTTAGCATCATCAGTCACTGCCATTCCCCTTATCTTCTCCAACCACAGCAGGAGTGATGGGTCTGATTCCCAACCTGATAGTGCAGCTTGGCAATGGCACAGATTGTTTTGTCTGTAAAACAGAAATTTGTGGCTCAGGAATAAAAGAAAGAAGGGTAGATTTTGCATATTGTTGGGAAAGCATGTGGATTCCGAAAAAAAAAAAAAAAGGATCTTGCACCTGGAGATCAGACAAGTGTAGCAGGGGAACATAAGAAGGCTATTGGGGAGAGGATAGAAAAAGGTCTCCAGTTACTCTGTGCATTCCAAATTTCAAACATCTTTCTCTTTTCTTTTCTTTTCTTTTCTCTTCTTTTCTTTTCTCTTCTTTTCTTTTCTTTTTTCTTTTCTTTTCTTTTCTTTTCTTTTCTTTTCTTTTCTTTTCTTTTCTTTTCTTTTCTTTTCTTTTCTTTTCTTTTCTTTTCTTTTCTTTTCTTTTCCTTTCTTTTCCTTTCTTTTCTTTTCTTTTCTTTTCTTTTCTTTTCTTTTCTTTTCTTTTCTTTTCTTTTCTTTTCTTTTCTTTTCTTTTCTTTTCTTCTTTTCTTTTCCTCTTCTCTTCTCTTCTCTTCTCTTCTCTTCTCTTCTCTTCTCTTCTCTTCTCTTCTCTTCTCTTCTCTTCTCTTCTCTTCTCTTCTCTTCTCTTCTCTTCTCTTCTCTTCTCTTCTCTTCTCTTCTCTTCTCTTCTCTTCTCTTCTCTTCTCTTCTCTTCTCTTCTCTTCTCTTCTCTTCTCTTCTTTCTTTCCCTTTTTTTTCTTTTATTTTTCCCTTCCCTTCCCTTCCCTTCCCTTCCCTTCCCTTCCCTTCCCTTCCCTTCCCTTCCCTTCCCTTCCCTTCCCTTCCCTTCCCTTCCCTTCCCTTCCCTTCCCTTCCCTTCCCTTCCCTTCCCTTCCCTTCCCTTCCCTTCCCTTCCCTTCCCTTCCCTTCCCTTCCCTTCTTTCCCTTCCTCGTTTCCCTTTCCCACATTGTTTTTTTTTTTTTTTTCTGTTTTGTTTGTTGGTTTATTTGTTGTTTTGTTTTGCTTTTAATCTAGTGTTCCAAATAAAACACTGTAAAATAAACTGTAATCCAAGACTCATGGTAAACATTGTTTACAGTTCAGAATATGGAGTACATGCTGATGAAGTGACCATTCTTCATTGCTTTGAATTGCTGAAGGGAATAGAAATAAAATGAGATGACATTCTACGGTTTTATATTAATTGCAACTCAAGATGGTCTTACCACAATCAAAATAAGACCAATATGATGGAATTTCTAAATAGACAATATTGAAAACATATTTCAAGCCTCATTTTATGTCAAGGTAAAAAAATCAGATTTCAGATCAATGGCATAATAAAACAGTACAAAGTAGCTGATGAAAGCTAACTTTGTTCCAACACAAGAATTCATCATGATAAACATATCTCTCATTTCCACATCTGTCATCCATTTTTAAAACCAATAAATCATTTAAATATGGATTTAACTATTCCTACAAGCAGTTATAGCAACATGAACTGCTCTGAAGAACTTTAATAATAATACACTTATCTGAATTTAAAATTATAAAAAATGGATTAAAAGGGTAAATTATGCTCACATAATTACTGTGCACAAACACAACTGACAGCAAAACAACTGGTCTTTTTCTAACTGGCATTTTTATCTTCTAGATACTTGATGTTGATAGATACTCTGTTTTTATAGGAATGGGTGAATAATTCAGATTAAATTCTCCCCATATAAGCAAAAGAATCTGAGAGCAAAAACAGGTATCTGTAAACTGGATTGGATTGCAACCAGAACACTGCAGGCTGAGCTGCAGGTACTGCTGAGACTTGTTGCATCCTCAGCACAGTTTGGGGCCCTGTGAGGAATGGCAGGAATGTTGGTAGCCTGGCCTTTAATAAGCACAAACACCCAGCGGAAGGGACTTAAATACCTCACCAAAGCCCCTGCACAAAAACATGGGGCAGCTGCTGGACTGATCTTTCTTTTTTTTTTTTTTTTTTCTTTTTTTCTTCTGGTTCTCATACATGGCTTGGAGGAGGGGGAAAGAGCTCTGAAGGAAAGCAAAAAGAGTGAGGTGTTGGACAAGCTAAAAGTTCATATAATTTTCATTCTTGATCATAAGTCGAAGGCAAAGTCAGAAGGATTGCAAGTCCCAGCAAACACAAACAGATTCTGATTTCATTACTAAGCTTTGCATAGTCTTGATAAGGAAGGTGATTAGAGAGGGAGACAGCAGAAAAATCACTTTATGAATTCTTATTTCAAAACTTTAATTCATTTACCCTAGCAAATAACATTGTCATATATAGTTCTAAGAGAAGCTCCTTGGAAATTCTCCAAACCCTTATCAGAATTACACTAACATTTTAGAATACTGTGACAGTGAATCTAAAGTGGAAACATTTTTATACTGATTTAATATAAATATTTAATAATTTGGCAATACACTAGCTGTATTTATTTTTAATTTTGCAATGATTGCACTTTTAACTATTTAACATGCTATTTTTACATTAAAATCAGGAAGTCAGTCTAAGCATTATAAACAGCACTGTAGACAGCATTCATCACTGTAAAAGCTAGTGGAAAAAATCCCACAATCTCTCTAGTTGCTATAATAACGATGTTAGTTTCCTGTTCACTACAAGGGTAATTAATGAAGAATTTGGCTAAACTGCACATACCAGGCAGCTAAGGTAATACTTCATGTACACATTTCACTACTGCATAACACACAATGCAGGGTTTGTTTTCTTATTTCTTACTTTGAAAATCAATCAGGTTACTAGGCACCTAAAATATTGAACTATAACTACTAGTACTTTGCTGATCTGTGTGTAATTTCATTAATTCTTCTGCTAGTGCTGTCCATCTGATATAGTGATAATTTCATTACGGTCTCTGAATATGTTTCATGCATAACAAATGAACGATCAATTGAACATGATTCTTTTTTTTATTCTCTTTGTTCCATTTGTCCCTAAACTTTATTAATGTTCTACATGATATTCTCTCTTCTCTTCAGATTTTAAGTAACCAATGGTCTTTTAATAATAATCACCTTTCCGTAACCTAGAACAAACTGACAAATTAAAAAAGAAAATACTATCTGTTATTCACATGATACTCTGAACGGCTTCCAGATCTGTGATGTGCTACAAGAATTTGGATTTTGGTTTGTTTCTAGTATCTGGTTACATACCTAGCATAACCACCTACTTAAAATGCAAAGACTGACTATTATGGGAAAAAAAAAAAAAAAAAAAAAAAAAAAAAAAAAAAAAAAAAAAAAAAAAAAAAAAAAAACCTTTTTAAAGGGGGATTAGCAAACACTTTGATTCTGGTCAAGAGCAAATATGAGTGACTTGGGTCTTTCTGTTCAAATGAGATCATACCTGATTTTCATCTCATGTAAAGAATTTCTATTTTTATTTTCTGTTGTGTAGCAGCAAGGATCTTCCTTACACACTCATGTGCAAGTGGTAAAGGAGAGGTCCAGAAAGTATTTTCTTTGCACACCTATAGACTGCTTGATATGATTAGCAAATACTTCACACTTTAATCCTCTAGAGTAAAATGTCAGAGATAGTCGCACACTGAGACTGGTAAATCTGGAAACTAGACGGATTTCACTTCAACAACCTAATAGTCTCTGTAATATCATTTATATATAAGGAAGAGACAAAAAAAAAAAAAACCAACAAACAACCAAACAAATAATATCTCATGCAAGTCTATGCCTTTGGCATGGAATACAGATACAGAAAAAATCCTGTTCAGTATTCTGGACCCTTTTTTATTTTTATTTATTTATTTATTTTTTCCTTAAAAAATACACTATTAATAAGCAAAGCTGCCAATTAGTTTAAGTATCTGACACCAGCCTGGACTTAAGACAAACTAACCTGTCTCCAAATACAATCACCCACAGGATCCAATCAACTATCTTCTCTGGTACAATTGAGAAATCAAGGACCATATACAATGTTCTAAAAGGAAACAAAGTCTACTTACAAATGACTTATTAACACTTATAGTTAAAAACACTTATTAAATAATTAAAAGTCGATTTACTAGTGGCCAGAACAAATCAGAACAAAAATGCACATGCAATGCAGATAAATCCAGATAGACTGCCTATCAGTGGAATTCATTCAAAATATTGAAATAATAATTAAGGTTGTGTAATGTTTGAATTCAATCATGCATGTACATTTCCAGTACAACCAATATAAAATATTTACATCTAGACAAGAAAGAAAAACATAAGCAAATCTAAGTGCTAAACGTCATTACCCTGTTTCTGTGTGACTTTCTAGTTTGTCTGATGCATACTCTGGTCCAAGTTCCATGAGTTGTAAAACCCTGGTCTTCAAGAGCTTCTTTTCATTTTTTTTCCCCAGTTCTTTTCAAACTGTTTAGGATGGGTGAAACACATAGCATGCGTTGCATGAAAGAGAATTATGTTGCTGGGACAAGTTATACATTTTAGACCACAGTTAAACAGACAGTAAAACACCATATCTAGCTTCTTCAATAACGTAATGCTAAGTTGCTTTTAAGGACTTGTTGGTGATGAGATTGCTTTGCAAATATGTATGTTGGGCCATTTTGCCAAAACTAGCATCTCATTTCATTTTCAACTCTTCTCCACTGTAAATGCACACGTTTACAGGCACATCTAAGTGGTCTGTGAACTATCAGTCCCACATCAAGCAACCCCACTTCACATAAAATTATTCCATTTGCTTGTAATAGAGTACATGCCATGCCCAGCCATGGTGGAACACCCCTTTTCCTCTTTTTATTTTCCTTTCCAAAATCTCCCTTTTCCACCATCTCCAGATGGAAGGAAGGTTTTGCCCTGAGCGAATGGAGCAGCTGCTGTACAGAAAAGTTGGAAAGTGGTAAGTCAGTGTTTGGCAGAAGCATCCTGCTCATTGCTGTTACCCAGCACAGGCAGCTACAGCTTCTCTGCTAGGCAGCAAGCATTTGTCATGCAGAAAGACTTCTTTTGGGTGGAGACGTGATGGACACCGTGTTGCAAGAGTTATTCAAAGGTAATCATTACTATATCATTGTACCAGCTATATTATCTATAGAGACCTCAATGGAGAGGAGTCAACTTCAGCTTTCAGACCAAATATTTCTTGAGGGACATTCTCTCCCATCGCTGTGATTATCAAAAGGGAGGTGAATAATGCATCAGTTCTTTCACTTCCTAGCGGTTTTTTGTTTGTTTTTGTTTTTAAATGAAAGTAAACTGACTTTAGTTCATCATTTTATTTCAGAAATTAACTAAAGCTCTTCATAAGCTGCTGGCTAATGCAGTTTCCTTGTACTGTCTGTACTACTACCTTCTGAAAAGCTCTTTGACTCGTATAAAGAAAGCTAAAATAACATATTTTCATTTTATTCTGGCCTAATTTAAGATAGTATGTTTTAGTACTGATTGCTTGCATCACTAATTTAGTATTTAAGGAAAAGAAGAGGGAATGATTTGTTTACTATATTTTGGTTTTCTGCTGAAACCAGGAGGTGAAGAAAATATTATCTATGTGAACACATTTCATGTTTAAAGAAGAAGAGGTGAAAAGCCCATTATATTGGCCAAACAAAATGGACAAAGTAGCAAAGCAAAAAAGCCTGGCAACTTAGAGCTCTGCACTGCTTTGTCTGTTCTGTGTTGGTTAAAACATGCAGCTGGTAGATGGGATCAGAGAAAGGAAGACTGGCCATGTATCTGGTATAAGGGGTAACAATCCCCCACCACCAGAAAATTAAGAGGACAATTTTGTTCTTTAGATCTGTTAATTGTGGAAAGGGAGGTTTGGAATGTCTAATCAGAAAGCTTGATTAAGTTAAAAATGTAAGTTATTCCTTGCATGTTCAAAATTCCCACTGACTTTAATGGGATCTTTGCATAAGTAAGGGCTGCAAACTAAGACATGAATTTTCATTCTCAGAGTAAAGATAGGAGAGTGAAGGAGGGCAGGAGGTGCTCCAGGCATTGAATAGAAGTTCCCCTGTGGCCTGTGGCGAGGCCCCTGGTGGAGCAGGCTGTCCCCCTGCAGCCCATGGGTCCCACATGGAGCAGATCTCCATGCTACAGCCTGTGGAGGAGCCCCCAGTGGAGCAGGCAGATGCTGCCTGGAAGAGGCTGCGGCCCATGGAGAGCCCCCGTAGGAGCAGGCCCCGGGCCGGAGCTGCAGCCTGTGGAGAGGAGCCCACGCAGGAGCAGGAGCTCTGGGGGGAAGCTGCTGCCTACCCATGGTGGACCCATGCTGGACCCATGCTGGAGCAGTTTGCTTCTGGGGGATGGACGCTATGGAGCTATGTGGGAGCAGTTCCTGAAGAGCAGCTGCCTGAGGGAAGGCCCCGCAGGATCAGTTCGGGAAGGATGGTATCCCGTGTGACAGACCCCACATGGAGCAGGGACAGAAGGTGACTGTGAAGGAGCAGTGGAAATGAACCTTCAGGGACTGACCACAGCCCTATTCCCTATTCCCCTGTGCTGCTCACATGGAGGACAGAAGGAGGTGGATGGGGAGGAGGTGTTTTTAGTTTGTTTTTAGTTTTTTGCTGCTCTGGCTTGTTAGTAATAGGTAATAAATTGCATGACTCTCCCTTTGCTGACTCTGTTTCAAGATCTCCCTGTCCTTATCTCAACCCATGAGCCCTTTTTCATCATATTTTCTCCCCCTCTTCCTTTCAGGAGAGGAATGAAGAAAGTGGTGTGGTGGAGTTTATCTGCCCACCAGAGTGAAACCACCACACTCCAATATACAATTTTAATCTATGTATAATCTCTTTTGTAAAATGTGTGGCTAGCAAAGCTTTATCTGCATATATTACACCAATTTGAAAAAAGCAGTGTAAATTCACAGTATCTTTTTAATGCTTTCAGCTGTAATAATTTTGAATGCGATAAAATGTCACATATGGGAATAAATTATTCATTCCCTTTTCCATCCAGATTTCTAAAGGTCCTGGAAGGCTGCTATTTTTGCTGTATTCTTCCAAGAGTTAAATGGAAGATTGGAAGATGTTCCAAACAGATCAAATGCAAATGAGATAGAGGAATACTGCAGGGAATTAATTGATTTTTCCAGGGGGGGAAATTCCTGTGTCTTCCATATCCACATTATTCTACTTGCTATCAGCAGTATTCTGGGATCCACAGACTAGAAGGACTACAATTTCTTCACACTCTCTAATCTTATTTTAACACTCTCTAGCAATAAGTTTTATGTACTTTGTATTAAACACTACACTTGCTTATAGGAAGACAATCATACCTATATGTTCATGTTTATTCATTTTTTTTTCCTAATACTGGGGGTGTTTGTTTTATTTGTAGCTCACCTATATTTAAAATTCTTCTTGCAGTACCAAACCCTGGTTTTATCATTTTTCAACTCCAGTTGCATTCATAGTTTCAGTAGTATTTTTTCACACAGCTCACCTATTTGATCACAGCATTTGAAAATATCTACCAACTAGTGTAGCCAATTTGCTAAGTTAACCAACAAGCATTTTCCAAAAGATTCTCCTAAGCTTGATTAAACAGAGAAAAATACCATGAATGTTTAAAATTTTTGCATTATTAGTAATCTGTTAACTTATACAATTCTCCTAGAGATGAATAAAGACTATCTCCATGTTTCAAAATAAATTCTTTAAGTTGAAGGACAGAACTTTTAAATGCAAGGATGAAAACTGAATAACAGAGGTATGTGATCATATTATGTACATCTAAGATAAAAACAAATAATATTTTATGATCAAGATAAAGGTCTAATAAAAAAAAAAAAGTGTGAACAAATGATTTTTGCAAGGTTCTGATTGTAGGCCTGCTGGCTAGGGCTTGGTTTTATGCTACCCCAGCACAGAGCAGCCTGAAATGCATTGTGTGCAAGCCTCTGCAGGATTCTCAAGAGTAACTTGAGCAGCTGTCGAAACTGCAAAATACAGCAGCCATAGCTGGGCCAGCAGCGTGTCACCTGTGAAAGCTAAAGCCTCTGTAGAGCTGACTGCTTCAGCCAGGGAGCCGGGGACTCTGCTAATTGGCTAATGCTGAATAAAATGATGAAGCCAAAAAAGGAATGAGTAGATATGCTTAGTAACATGTCCAGACATTCCATTATAAAATGCTGATTTTGTACTTTTCGATTTGCCAATTGGTAGATACTTGGGCTCAAATGTTCCTTAGTTTCTGCTTAAAGGTGACTAAAATGTGATATATATATATATATATATATTTTTTTTTTTTTTTTTTTTCTTTTTCCCAAAACTTTACTGTCATTTCTGACAAAGAATCAAGACGTTGTTTTGCTCATGATAATAAATCAAAAGGGAGAGGGAAGGGAGGAAGATGATAAGGGAAGCAATTTAAATAGTTAATATAATTTGAAGCTGCAGACTGATATTTGGCAGCTGGGGATAACAATGTGGGATGAAAATTAAAATTTGGCTTTTGTTGCCACTGTAAATTAAAGGTTCTGGAAAATAAAAATCATGCTCTGCAGAGATTTCGTATGTCTTAAGCACAGAATATTAATCAGAAAAGGAGTGGAGAGGTTCCACTTCGGACTAAGCAACATTATTGTATATGCAGATCTGTAATATTTTAAACCAAAGCCACAAGAAAAGAAAGCAGGAAGAGTCTGTTGAGCGTAGCAGCATGAACACCTATTAGAGTCGCTCAGGGACAAAGGACAGATCTGTGGGGAGTGGGTACAGTGGGAAAGGGATTCAAATGGCTCAGGCAGTGGGAAACTAGGATTCTGCAATGTAGACAAAGGGGAAAAGTTGGGATTTGTATTGGGGAATTTGTCAGAGGTACATAAGTAATAAAGATTGTAATTGATAGACATAATAGAGAGAATGGGGCTTAGATGAGAACCCAAGACTTTGGAAGAGAACAAGTTCAACAGAGGAGGCTGAGGGGAGACCTCATCATAGTCTACAACTTCCTCGTAAGGGGGTGTCGAGAGGCAGGAGACCTTTTCTCTATTAATGCCAGTGACAGGACCCATGGGAATGGGGTTAAGCTGAGGCAGGGGAAATTTAGGCTTGACATCAGGAGGGGGTTCTTCACAGAGAGGGTGGTTGCACACTGGAACAGGCTCCCCAGGGAAGTGGTCACTGCACCGAGCCTGTCTGAATTTAAGAAGAGATTGGACTGTGCACTTAGTCACATGGTCTGAACTTTTGGGTAGACCTGTGCGGTGTCAAGAGTTGGACTTGATGATCCTTAAGGGTCCCTTCCAACTCAGGATATTCTATGATTCTATGAAATAAAGTGTTTGAGGAACTGGCAGAAGTACCTGTTGCAATAAAAACATACTGTCTCCCTGCACTTGGAAAGGATCCCAAAAGTCTTGAACCATTATTATATTAGCTCAAGTATCAGTGGTCTGTATATTAGTATTATTAATAAATGTGTGGGAGACTTTTTTAGTGGCATGTTACAGTTAGTCATGCTATAAATCCATATTTGGTAATACTTCATTAGAAATTGGTAGAGCAACCTTAATTGTGCAATCCTTATGTGCACATAGTATGGGGAAAAAAAAGTTACGTAATAGCATGCAGTTTTTCCTTCAGGAAGTATACCTGTGTCAGTACCTGAGATGGGATACTTCTAGATCTGAAACAAGATTGTGCAGTAAAGATTACTGTCGCCTGGATCCTCCACTTGCTGCAGAAATTGGTAAATATAGTGTGACTGAAGCAAAGACTGTAGGGAAGAAAAAAAAAAAAAAAAAAAAAAAAGTGTGTTAGTGATTACCTCAGACAATAAGACCTTGGAGAATAAGGTAAGCCTCTGTTAACCAGGTGGCCGTAAACTATGTTTTTCTGTTTCTGGTTGCCTGACTTAAGACAGTGGCCTGCTTTGCAGAAGTATTCTCAAACTCCCTCAGTGGCAGAAGAAGTAACAGAAGAAGATATATGAGTATAGCAGATGCTATGTAATGCCAGCTTCTGTAAAAAATGTGTCCTGTTTATCTTAAACAAGTGCAATTGAAACATCAGTCTTTAATGAATCTCTCATTCCATCAGCTCTTTTCCTGTCTATGCTGGGCCCAGACATGTAGATGAAGTAACCTAACTGTGGAGAACTCAGAGGAAGAAAACTGATATACCTTAGCCACTGTATTTGATGCTTTTTGTGATGGTCATACTATAAAATACCTACAAATACTAAAATTAACTTCTATCTTCTTCATAGAAGGGGAAATGTCCAATGTCTTTTATTCTGAATTTTTAAACCTGACTCACGTGCATTCACGTGCATTTATTTGCTCCAGAGAAGACATGATCAAAGAGCAGAAAGTGTGGAGCTACAGATGATTTTGCATTCTTCAGGTTATGCACAGTCTAACACAGATCTTAGCACATCTGTACCCAGTGCAAAAAAAGGTTTTGTAATCTACAGAGAATTGTCTCAATTTGAAGCAGCTATATTTCTTCTCTTGTCCATATCTTCACCTAGAAGTTCACAGTGTATTTTAAAAGTACTGTATATGTGGTGGTGTACACGAAGACCTCATCTCCATTCTCCCTTCTCCTCTCTGGGTAGAATGCACAGGCTGTATAGCCTGTATAGCCTGATCAGGTTTCTTTCCCATATAAGTCTGAGCACTGCAGAATAAGGAGATTTAGCTCAGTGCTGAAAATCGTTTGTATTCTGTGTCCCAGCTGCAAACCAAAGCAAAGGACTGCATGTGTGGGAGGGCAGTGCAAAGGGATAGCTCAGCAAGCTGCACTTCTGAAGAAATGCACTGGATGAGTCTTTATAAATCTGAAAAACTTTAAGACCACATCCACAGCATTGCTACAGTTCATCTGGAAGAGACAGAAGATGACTATTCCAGGGCAGGAAAAATGCTAAACTATGTAATCTTTAGTAACGTTCTGCAGGAATTAACAAAATGAATAAATAAATAAATAAATAAAGAGGTAAAGCAGCAAAGATCAATGGATTACTCTGGAAGCTGGTGCTAGAAGGAAAGTTTAGACAGGTTTGTCATTTGGAAAATATTTTCTGGGTGGATTGTTTTTTTCTGTTGGTATTATCTTTCTTAAGCTATGGCCAACACTAACGATAACTGGATCATGAGACTAAAGCACTGAGAATCTTGGAGTATTTTAACATAGATAATATGTTTTAATAGAGTGAAGTAGAGTTTTAATAAAGCTACAAGAAACAAAAAGAAATAAGGTAAATAAGAATTCAGACGATGGTTAAAGGAACACTACACACTAGATAAAATATACGAAAAGAAAAATATTTTTCACGTATCAAATGTAGTAATGAAAATAGTTGCCAAATAATTAATTGTTATCCTTAGAAATGGAAGTGGTTGTCAAATAGTTAAAAGTTAAAATTAAATCTTTTGTGGTTATATTATTGGATATTGCTACAAACAAGTGAAATATTTAAGTCCCACCTTAAGAAATGCAAAGAATGTTAAGATACTTAAAATATTGATATAGTGTGAAGCTGGATAGCAAATGGACAATGGGAGTACAGAGAACAAGAAAATATGAGAGGTACATATTTCTCAATAGTAGGCATTTGTTCAAATCAAAATGAAGAGTAAGAGTGTGAGAGTAATGTTGCACATTTAGAATGTGGCAACTTTAAAGTGAGCAAGAATAACTTAGATAAATTATCATTTTGATTTTTTAGAAAGGATGGAAACAATTTTTATATGTATTGGAAGGGAAAGAGAGAAACTGAATGGGGTCCACTACAGAATCACAAACATATATTTGCATACAGAAAGACATCTGGAAATACTACCAGAAACTCTATCACTAAGACAGTCTATAACTTCTCACATACATACTGAAGAATAAATGCTACAAAAGAAGTTAAGATAGCCTTAGACTCAGTAAACAGCAGGTTTATTTGCCAGATAGAATTGCATGCAAGATAGAATAACCTTATTATTGCAGGCTATGTTTATTTGACTTTGGTAAGTAGCAAGCATGTTGCATAAAAGCTAGCTGTAGAAAAAGACCTTGTAATGTATTACTATGTGATAATTTGCTTTAGATTAAATAGAAAGAAAAACAAAAACTAGTCTTTAAGCTTCTGATTCCAAAGTAAAGTCCTGAGTAAAATAATTTCATATTTAGTCAAGTTAACCAGAAAGATCAGTTCCTCATTCACATTATAGAAAGAACCTGGATATTTTTAAAAGGAAAAAGTGCAGAAACAAGATGGAACAGATTAAAATAAAGATGAATGAACTGATTTCAAGCTCAGTAGTTTTGGGGTTGGGAAGGTCTGTCCAAAGTCAAAATTAGATAGATCTTAAAAAAAAAAAAAAAAAAAAAAAAAAAAAAAAGATTGAAGTGAAAATACTATGTGGTGAGAATAGGATAAATATTAATAAATGTCCACCTTTGGCCTTATGCTGAACTTCAGTTTTCTGTGACATTAAAGGAAAAATATGGGATACAAACTATCAACTGATACACAGAAAAAAATGTTAAAGTGCTTCAAGTATGAAAATTGAGAGAGATTATGACCAGTTCAGAATCCCAACAGTCTTGGCACAGTAACAGAAGAACTAAATACACCAAGTTTCAAGAAGAGAAAAAGAGAAAACTATTGAATATTATGTTTATTAAAAGGAAAAAAAAAAAAAAAAAAAAGTGATCCAATGACTCTGTGGTCAGAGCTGTGTTTTACAACACAAAAGAATGAAGGTACAGAGGTAAAAAGAAAATGTTATATAATGAAACCTACATTTGACAAAGACAAATTGTGCCAGCCTAACCTGATATCCTTCACTGAGGAGATAATTGCTTTTCTAGACAAAGGAAATAGGTATAATCTAGATGTAATCTACTTGGAAGCCAGGAATTTAGGAATTATATTTTTTTTAGGTATTTTTTTAGGATTTATTTTTAGGAAATTTCTAGGAATTATAACAGGAATTATAATATTTTAGGATTATAATAGGAAATTATTAGTCAAACTACAGAAGACAATGATTAGGGAAGGAACTGAGAAGTGGATAAAGAAGCTGGAGAGTCGCTGACAACAGCATGACGCAGAGCAGCTGCAGTGCAACATATGAAGATCAGTCATGAGCTGGTATAGTTTCAGTTGAGATTTTGCCTTAAAAGTGAGAAAATATTGGTGAAATTTGCTGATGGCATGTCTGAAAATGCTAAATAAAAAATGGGTGTCAAATACAAGAAGACTGTATTTCCAGATGAATTTTGGAAAGAAATCTAAAGATTTTAACAATTATCTGAACTGAACCTACAAAGATTTTGATTTTGGATTGACACGAATGGGTCCATTTTATGTCTGTCAACCCCACTAACAGTGACAAAATTGCTCATATAGCCAACTAACTGTACAGTAGCAGATGTATATGTTCTGTGACAAATAATGTCGTAAAATAATTAAGTGACAACATTACCAGATATACTTCAGTCCATTTCAGTTTAATTAGGTTCTCTTTATTATTTGTTATTGTTTGCATTTGTTCTGGTACATCCCATGAGTCAGAACTCCTACAAATGAATTTTTTATTTTATTTTATTTTTTTTTTTTGCTTCCTAGTTGTATTAAATTTCTACATTTTTAGCTTCCACGGATTCTAACTCTCAGTACAAATGCATTCCAGATATTTAAGAACATTTCCAATTTGGAAAAAAAAAAAATAATGAAAAAAGTAAAACCATTCAGCTGGCAAGCAATCCATTGTGTAAGTCACTTTTGGTCATTTCTATGGTATTTTTATATATACATCTATAAATCTTTAAATGTTTTTAAATGAGATAATACTTTTCTGTAACAAAATTGCCATTATCAAGTAATACAATCTATTCTTTAGAAGCAGGTGCATTTCTTTGATATAGAAGATAAGACACGTGCTTATAGATTCCATGGAGTAACAATGTAACTAAGCCTCAAAAACAGGTCGCTCATTTATATAAACTGTAATAGTGAGGTCCAAAGCACCCTAGTAAACCTAGATGCCCAGTTAATTTTAGTGAGTATTAGGCTTCCAGCTCCCTTAGGCAGCTTTCAAAATGTCAGCCTATAATTACAAACAGCTTGGACTGACGCCCATTGAATTTAATGGAAAGTATCCCATTGATTTCAATGAACTTTTGGATCATTGACTTTACTCTTTGCACAAACATTTCTAAAGGATTTTGATAGTAAACACCACATACTTTAGAAACACTAAATTGTAAAGAATATCTTCACATTTCTGTGTGTTGCACTATTTACAAAATACAGTAAAAAATGTAAGACTACGTCAAGTCATACAATTTTAGAAGTGTTATAAACTTTAGTGGGAAATATAGCACTAAAAGCAAATTAAAGTAATTCCAATGCAGAGCTGGTCAGGACTGCTTTGCAAAATCATTTCAGCTGAAAAAGAAAAAAAAAAGGCAAATGAACCAAAAGAGAAACTTTTTGCAAAGAATGACTGACTTTGAAGAATGTAACTGTTGGTAAGGAATGTTTTTATTAAATTTCGAAATGGTCAGGATAGTTCCTGTAAACACTGGTGAAGTAATAAATACTGTCTTTGATTTCTTTTACATGGAACTTAAATGTAATTATAGAAATAGAGATAATTCAAAAGAGTGTTTTGAAATTATTGAAAGGAAACTTTTTTTTTCTGAACTGAAAGTATTTTCCTATCTTTGACTTGATAAAAATTTGTAAAGCTTCAGCTATGCATCGTAAAGTTACCCTGTATAGCACTCTTCAAAATTTTAGCTGTATCTATCTATTACTAAGCAATATTTTAGCAGTTTACAAGTTTGCCTTTTCATCCCTAGATATTCAGGTATCATTTTGCTACAGACACACTAAAAGCCTTAGGCATGAATTGTTGGCAAAGTCACAGATAATGCAAACAAAGGTGATTATACTGTGGAGCTCCTTGTGAGACAGCAATCCAAGCAGGTGGCTTAGCCTCAGGAACACAAAATGAGAGCATGACACCTGGTTTATCACTGTGCTATATTAAAAAGCTGGTAGCCAAATGCAGAGACCCAAACAAGGAGTTCAAAGGAAGGAGAGGGTTTCACATAATTTTGAGGGAGAGAGAGGAACAAAAAAAAAAAAAACACAACAGGAGACAGAGTGAAAACAGAACAAGAATTACTTAAATACAGTTGATATTGAAATAAACTGTAAAGTATGAATCATAAATCTCATGCGATCACTGTGAAAAAGCACTCACGGTTGGAAATTAGTTGATATAGTGAAATGTAGTATGGTCCAGCAGAGGGGAGTTAAGGAGAAGTTGTCTTCAGGTGCTCTCCCTCTGGAAGTGGTAATTCCGAGATCAATCGCAGAATCACAGAATCACAGAATCACAGAACCACAGAACTGTAGGGGTTGGAAGGGACCTCAAAAGATCATTGGGTCCAAACCCCCTGCCAAAGCAGGTTCCTCAGAGCAGGCTGCCCAGGTAGGCGTCCAGACAGGCCTTGAATATCTCCAGAGAAGGAGACTCCACAACCTCCCTAGGCAGCCTGTTCCAATGCTCCGTCACCCTCACTGTGAAGAAGCATGTCAGTGTGGAACTTCCTGTGCTCTAACTTGTAGCCATTGCCCCTTGTCCTATCCCCACAAACCACTGAGAAGAGGTTGGCTACATCTTTCTGTCTCCCACCCCTCAGATATTTGCATATGCTAAGGAGATCCCCTCTCAGTCTTCTCCAAGCTGAACAGACCCAGGTCTCTCAGCCTTTCTTCATAGGGAAGATGCTCCAGGCCCCGCATCATCTTTGTGGCCCTCTGCTGGACTCTTTCCAGGAGATCCCTGTCCTTCTTGTACCGGGGAGCCCAGAACTGGACACAGTACTCCAGGTAAGGCCTGACCAGGGCAGAGTAGAGGGCGAGGATCACCTCCCTTGACCTGCTGGCCAAGCTCCTTTTAATGCATGCCAGGATCCCATTAGCCCTCTTGGCCACAAGGGCACACTTCTGGCTCATGGTCAACCTGTCGTCCACCAGGACCCACAGGGGCCTTTTCGTCAGAGCTCCTCTCCAGCAGGTCATCCCCCAGCCTGTACTGATACTTCAGGTTGTTTCTTCCCAGGTGCAGGACTCTACACTTGCTCTTATTAAATCTCATTTGGTTTCTTCCTGCCCATCTCTCCAGCTGGTCCAGGTCTCGCTGAATGGCAGCACAGCCTTCTGGAGTGTCAGCCACTCTTCCCAGCTTTGTGTCATCAGCGTACTTGCTGAGGGCAGACACTATTCCCTCATCAAGGTCATCGATGAAGATGTTGAACAAGACCGGACCCAGCACCGACCCCTGGGGAACACAGCTAGCCACAGGCCTCCAGCCAGACTCTGCTCCGCCGATCACCACCCTCTGAACTCGGCCAGTCAGCCAGTTCTCAACCCACCTTGCCGTCCACTCATCTATCCCACACTTTCTCAGCTTTGCTAGTAGGATGTCATGGGAGACAGTATCAAAAGCCTTGCTAAAGTCAAGGTAGATAACATCCGCTGCTCTCTCCCCATTGACCCAGCTGGTGATGCCATCATAGAAGGCAACAAGGTTGGTCGAGCACGACTTCCCCTTGGAGAATCCATGCTGACTACTCCTCATAAACTTCTTCTCTTCCAATTGCTTGGAGATGGCATCCAGAACAAGCTGCTCCAATACCTTTCCAGGGACAGAGGTGAGAATGACTGGCCTGTAGTTTCCTGGATCGTCCTTCCTGCCCTTCTTGAAGACTGGAGTGACATTGGCTATCCTCCAGTCTTCAGGCACCTCACCCATTCTCCAGGACCTTTCAAAGATGATAGAGAGCGGTTCGGCGATCACATCTGCCAGCTTCCTTAGCACACATGGATGCATCCCATCGAGACCCATGGATTTGTGTGCATTGAGCCCACTTAGACGCTCCCAAACCACTCTCACATCCACCAGGGGGGAGCCCTCCATTTCCCAGACCCTTTGTCTTATTGCCAGGGGCCAGGAGTCCCGGGGGAGTGTCCTTGAAGCAAAGACTGAAGCAAAGAAAGCATTCAGTATCTCTGCCTTCTCAGTGTCTCCCTTGACCAGGACACCCCCCTCATTCAGCAACAGACCCACATTATCCCTAGTCTTCCTCTTGCTGTTTACATACTTGAAAAAACCCTCTTATTATCCTTTATCTCTTTTGCAAGCCTCATCTCTAGGTGGGCTTTAGCCTTCCTTGTCACGTCCCTGCAGGCCCTGACAACACATCTATACTCCTCCCAAGAGGACAGGCCCTTTTTCCACATTTCATAGACCTTCCTCTTCCTTTTCATCTTATTGAAGATTGAATCCTAAGGAAAAAAATAACTCAGACAAATGTTGACATCTCTTCTAAAGCTCAGTCTTATAATTAGCTCTGCCTTGTAATTATTTTATACAGACACACACAGACAAAACTGCATCAAAACAAAATAATTGTGATGAGGCAACTTAAGCTGACAAACCTGGGAGGTTCAACCAGTGACTGTCATTTAACACAGCCATAATAGACCCTGAAGCTATATTTCTTCCCCACACAAAGTGAAATGCCGATCTGCCAAGAAACTGAAACTCTGGTCTGGAATTATGCTGGGAAGGGAGGACAGAAGTCATGTACACAAAATGAGTTCACTAAATAAGATTTAAAGTTGCTCTTCAGTATCACTGAATCTCAGTGTGGGTGTGGGGCTGACTACTCACTATGAGTGGGACTAAGTGAAGCCTAAGCATCTATGAATGCATAACTTAAAGAACAAGGAAACACTACAGTCTGCGATAGCAGTTTTCTTTCAAGAATGATGAAACTGAAAAAGATCATATGAGGTGTTTCTCTTCTCCTGTGCCTAATCTGCTATCCCTTTTTTGTTTGTTTTACTAAGAAAATATCTTAACTGGTATACCAAACAAATGTCCTAAATTTTGTCAGCTCAAAAGTTTAAGAAACTGAAGAAATCATCATTTTGAAAGTGATATTGCAAGCCAAATGTTTGTTTCTAAGTAGTAATGGAAAAGTAAGAAATTTCTGCTCTTTGAAAACAAAACAAAAGAAAAACCAAAGACTTGCTTCATAAAACGAAAGCAAACTAAAACACGAAACTTAAAACAAACTAAACAAGAAAGTCTGCAACCCACCTTATCGGTAATTTTTTAGCAGTTCAGAGCAGTGATCATCTTTTCTGCTGGGCAGACAGAAAATGGTAAGTTTTTGTTTGTTTGTTTGTTTGTTTGAGACTTTGTGATATTATATCAGCACAAACAATGCATATTAACAGTGAATTCAAAGCTAATATTGAGCTAAAGGATGATTTGATAGAGGATAGCAGCTGGACAACTTCATGGTCATCCAATAACATGCAATTGCTTCACAATCTTGGCACTTCCATAAGGAACAGCATTAGCATTTTAAACTGGATCAGGCTTGTGCTTTTGAAACGAAGCTCCTTAATTCTCCCCCCATACAGCATTTAGCTGTGTGTTGTGGAGTGCAGGAGTTGATAAAGCTGAACCAAAAGCATCTCCCTGGGAGGGTGCACAGTGTTTTAAAACAGCAAGCAGGTGCTCTGTCCTTGCAAGCAGGATAGAGCCTGCTCAAATGTTACCAAAACTCAGGCAGTTGGATGACTGATCCACTACATCAAATGTCCTCAGAATGGCTCCTATTATTTCACTTTACTTAGTGAAATCTGTTAGAAAAATCTATAGCCATAGAAATCCACTGGTACAACCATTAAACTAATCATGTTATTCAGCAAAGAATATATGCAGATTATTGCTTTATTCTGTGCAAACTTCAGTGAGTTATCTTTCTGTCTTGCACAAAGATGCTGGAGGTATTTGTGTGTGTATGTGTTTTTGCAATGTTTTTGGCATTGCTCCTCAGTAGGAATAATACAGTAAGAAACAATAACCTAAGCTTACATTATTGCTTTTTATGGTTCACATGAAAGAAATGGATAGCAGATTAACTCTGAACATTAGGCAAGTCAAATACAAATTAACTGAATTTGGAATATTTATCTTATTTGGTTGTCTAAGTACTGTTCTTATTTGTCTTTACCAGCTGTGAAACAAGAAAGTCATTGTATCTACACTTGTGTCTGTGAGAGGAGAAGAGCAAGATGAGTTTTCCAAGTGAGTGTTTTCAGTTCTTTAGGTAAGGACAAAAACACCAAACCTGATCTTACAATGATGGATCTCAACAGTTTCAACCTAATCACAATAATTCACAACTAGACAAATGATGACAGTTGATTAGATTTTTATTTTTGTCAGGTAGAAAGTAGCATGTTCTCATAATTATATCTTTGTAGTAGACTGTCAATTTTGTCTTATTTTCTTTAAGAAAATCAAAACAATAAAAACTAGATGTTCCAAACATCATAAAATGGATTTTTTCTATTTCTCTTGAAAACCTGTTTGAAAAATTTTTGTAGATATTAATAATATAGGTAAAATAAACAAATCAGTGATAAAATATTCATTTACAGAAAAAAAAAAAAAAAAGTAACATCTGGTTCACATAGAAGATCCTTTTTTTTTCTTTTTTTCTTTTTTTTTCTTTTTTTTTTTCTTTTTTTCTTTTTTTCTTTTTTTCTTTTTTTAATTCTTCATAAAGAATAAAGTGGGAATTGTTTCAGTCTTATTCCAGTTTGGAATGAAACTACATATCAAAATAATGGAATTTTCCATGGTGTAGAAATACTGATTTCCTTTACAGGCATGTTAAAATGCAATTTTCATTGCAGTCATATATTTTAATTGTTCTGTTTAAAAGTGCATTGTTTTGAGATCCTCACATGAGAAGTTTATTCTGTGCTAAATTATTATTTAATGTTTATATATCAGCATAGTAGTTCTACATACAAACTAGTAGTTGACCATCATGACTTCTAGTGAATTCTTTTATTCCAAATTTTTCCTGTTCATTTTGGTCATGGACTAGAAATTTAGCTAGGGTATAGTATTTTTTTTTTTCAGTTTTTCAATTCACTTTATTGCTTTCTACCCACTGAGGAGGTACTCTGCATAGTTTAGTGATTGAAAGCTTAACATTTTCATAGAATGAAGGTGATTAAACTGGATATCTTAACCTGCAGGAGAAAAATACAGCCATTGACTAATAATTTTCTTGTCTGTGTTCACTGAAAAATCATAATGTATATTAAAATCAACTAATTCACAGAGTCTCAGAATAGTTGAGGAAGGAAGGGACCTATGGATATCATCTGGTCCAACTCTACTATCCAAACAAGGCTATCTAACTCTGTCCAAGTGACTTTTGAAGATCAAAATGTGCTTTTTTTAATTTTTATTTTTTCTTTCTGACATTCAGTGACTTTTATTTTATTTTATTTTATTTTATTTTTTACATCTATTCCATCTTTTGTTTGTGTGATGACACCCATTATGGCTTCGAGACTGCATCATAAGTAGCCTGATCTCTTCTCAGCTCCCTCTCCTAAATTTACAGAATCACAGAATCATCTAGGTTGGAGGAGACCTCCAAGATCACCTAGTCCAACCTCTGACCTAACACTAACAAGTCCTATACTAAACCATGTCACGAAGCTCTACATCTAAATGTCTTTTAAAGACCTCCAGGGATGGTGACTCAACCACTTCCCTGGCCAGCCCATTCCAACGCCTAACAACCCTTTCAGTAAAGAAGTTCTTCCTAATATCCAACCTGAACCTCTCCTGGCCCATCCCCCCTCATCCTGTCACCAGGCACGTGGGAGAATAGACCAAACCCAACCTATAAGCACAAGTTCCACCATTGTACAGGTGTTCCTCACTGTGCAGGCTCTATTTATCCCCAAAGTTTTCTTCTAATCCAAAACATTTAAATCCCTTCTGCCTTACCAGGATTTTCTCTTCCTTGGATACTAGGACCATGAAGAAACCACCATAGTGATTCAACTTTCTCACTCTTATAGAAAGGTGTATTATGTTTTTCTCAATATCTGTTCTTTTTTTCTGGTATTAGTAACTATATGTGTATAATCACTATATCTTCTCAAGTACTCCCCAGGGATTAACTAGATTCCTTAAGAGCTTTTGCTTGTAACAGAAGCATCATTATGTGCATAAGCCTCTATGCAGCCCTCACTGGCATTTTACAGTCTGTTCTTCATATACCTTTTAGTCACTCTGGGCTGGCTTTTTATGTCATTGCATATATTAAGATCATGACATCTCTATCAGATACTATTGCTTTTTATACTTTTTGTATATTGCATATCAAAAATCAAACTGTCTGGAAGTTTTACAAAATGTTTGTGTGCATTCTGTGTACATTGGCTGGCTGTGAACATGCTAACTGATATCATATTTAAGAATTGCAGTCTTGGTTTGTCTTTTAATACTCTGCTAGAATTGACTTTGCTTTACTTTATAATATGTGCTTTTGCTTCATATTTACTATGAGCTGATTTTCTCTCTCAAATGTCAATAGTTGTTATTTTTTATAATTTAATATTTTTTGGGGTCTTCTTTTCCAAACACTTTGATTGTTTCTGGCAAGTCATTTCCCTGTGTAGCATGAAATACCGAAACTATCCCTGATGATTTTACAGAAGAGATGAATCTGCTTTGCCTCCCTATGTGTAGGTAACATAGTTTAATTGATTAATTATTTAAAAGCCCCCACATTTTTCTAGACAATGTGCCGCCTTTAAACTTTAAGGTGTGATTTTATAGTTTTAGACTTAGGGCTTTTATCCTTCTGAAGAAAATTCCATGCTTAGAAATTAATGTCCTTAGGCATATTATTAAACATTTCTGTTAGTTATTCCTAAGACTAATACTCTATTCCTAGGATTCCTGGACCATATGTATTACCCAGTATTGCTAACACCAAACCAACTAGAGCTTGCATACTTGTCTTTTTTTTATGAGCTCACTTTAATATGTCAATTTAAAGATAAAACAAGAAAAAAAATCTCTTTCTTACTGCCATTTCACTGGCGGAAACTTTGCATCTACTTATTGTTACAACAAGGAATTTAGACAGCTCAGTGGGATATAAAACATATCTAGCGGGATATGTTAGACAGCTCAGTGGGATATAAAACATTATCCTTCAAATGCAATATTTTATTTAGAACTACTTTTTACTCTGTTTTGTAGTTTAAATACATATTATATCATTATCCTCCTGCATAATGACTACACCCATACAGTGTCTTTATTGTTTTTGAGAATACTGGTTTCTATGAATATTTGCCGTACAAAATAGCAATAATTTTCCAAACTTATGAAAAATGTGATATCTGATTCCACCTGATTTTAAATGGTGACAGTAGATACAGAAAACTGCTTCAGTAACTAAGTTCCTATTCCAAAATAACTGAAAAGCAATGACAATTAAGCTCCAAGGCATGACATCTGTTAGCAACTTGGATTCTGCACCACTGAGTTTCAAAGAGAAATAAAGGACAGAAGTTGCTCTAATATCACTGTATTTTGACCATGATGACAACAAATATAAGACAAATTTCAGTGCTCTGCACAAACTTGGTTTAACAGTCCTACTAAACCAGCTGTTTCATGTACTGAAAATAATGAAATTTCCCTGTGTAGTTTGCAATTCTTCGTAGACTATGCAAACTAAATGCTAATCTGGATTTACAGTTCCTGTTTTGCAAAAGTAAATCAGGGAATATGGACCATTTTGTGTAACCAACTTTCAGAATCAAAAAGTATTTGAGAAAACACCATGTACTCTCAGTGAAAGTACTTTCATTGTACTCTCATCTTCCAGTCATGCAACACTGCTATATCATATTTCTCAAGGGGGAACCCACACCAATCTCTTGAATGATGGACTTATTTTAAGTAAATCCAAATGACCTGGGATACATACAACCTTGGAATAGTGAAGAGAAGAGGAAGTTAGTTATGACGTTAATTTTTCAGCAGAGGAATTTTCTATATTGCTTGTTAAAAATATGTTCTGCCTCAAAGACTGCATAGATGCATCTGCTGAGTATATTCTATTTAATAAAGCCAACTAATCTTGCTGGCTCGCTAATCAGCTAATCTAAACTAATCATTTAAGATGATCCTCTTCAAATAATATAGTAAATCCTTTGGGCAGAGGTTGCTGTCCCAAGAACAGAGCAGAGGAACTGAACATGTTCATGTGCTCAGCTACTTTGGAAATACTTCTCACATCACATCTCAAAGGGGTAGTGCAGGTAAATTTGTTATCAAAAGACAAGCTTTTGCATTGAGGTTGTATTGAGATTGTATTGAGAAATGTGAGACACATATAAAAAAAGAGTCTGGTAACTCTTTTGTGCCTGACTGGTGTTTCTGCAGTGGCAAAATCTGAGATGGCAACTACCTGACCTTTAGGTCAGCTTAAGATTCATGGAGTCTGTCTATCAAAGCCTTTACTTTCAGCAATGCAACAATTGCTGAAAGTTCTATGCTTGACTGGAGCTAAAACATCAAGTCTGTATACAAGATAGCTAGGAGAGAATTTTGAAGGGAGCTATATCCAATTCATCAATGAGGAAGAGAAGAGAGAGTTTTCACTCCATCAATTTCTGAAGAACCCAGCAAGTATAAGAGTCACTTTACTTCAAGCATATGTGGAGTCCCCCTAAGAGAAGTAGCTCAGCAGTACAGTACATCAGAAACCACTTGTGAACATGACCTAAAAGAGAAAAGTAGAAGTCCTGGGAATTTTGAGGACATTACTCAAATAGACTTCTTTGCATACAAAACTAAAAAAAAACTCTTAAAAAAAAAAAAAAGGTCGAATGATGTGATTTCTGTTTAAGAAATCAACCACTCAGAATATCAGACTGAAGTACAAAACAGTTTGAAAATTAGTAGTGGAAACACTGACAGATTTGATAATCTGTCACAGATTCAGTGAAGTAGAGGAATGATCAAGCATATGCTTTGAGCCAGAAAAAGTGGAATTAGGTATGAATAACACAAATGTAGAGCTAGCCATATTTTGATAAGTCACACTGGTCTACGTATACACATTTTAACTGTTTGATTTAACTGATTTAATGACAACTGAATCCAGTCTTTGCCACATTCACAAAGACTTAGCTCCTGGTAACCCCAAGTTCCTTAAATTCCTCTCAAGTGTCTGGACTTTGGGTGCACAGGATTTGCTCCAGAGTCCAGTCAGGTCTTATGCTGAACATTCTTATAAGTTTCCCTGATTCCAAGTTGCTTCTGTGAAAACTCACTTGAAAATTTCTGAGAGCACCCTTCTCATGTCTTTTAGTAACTTTAAAATCCAATGCATTCATCATCTGATTCATCCTAATTTTTGATTATCCTCAATAACTAGCAATCTGTGTGCATGTGTATTCAAATGCATACTTTACCCAAGATAATCAGTTAAATTTGTATCTTGATTAAAAGATATTAATATAAAATATAACATTCAGAATATTCAGTTTAACATTCTTTTCCATCATAACAATTCATTTCCTACATTCTGAAAGTTAATACTAGGTATTTTCGAGGGGCAGTTGTATCTTTTTAGATCCATTACAAGAGAGAACCCTGAGCCAAGAAGAAAAAATAAGGCAGTAGCATACTCTTTTCTGAATGGGAGCAGGACAGAATGCAAATAATGTGGTAAGCAATTAACGGTCAAAGGGACGAAGTGAGAAGAAATTCTTGATACTGTGAATTAAGGGTTAACAGTTAAATTGCTTCTCATAATGTCATTGAAAATAAATCTGGTAACATTTATAAATCAAATTCATGTAGGTAAAAAGATTAATCTACTGATTTCAGAAAAAGTAGGAAAAGCTCCAGAAATTTGAAAATCTCTCTCTATATAACAGGAACTTGATAAATAACATACACTTCATTACATTATTTACTGTAATATTTACTGTATTTACCATACCCCAGTGCTTCCAAATGATTATTGCTCTCAGCAGGCTGGAAGTACAGGGTCAGCCTATACACATTGCAGTATGGTAAATACCGAGCATATTGATTTGAAAACGCTATCTTTTGGCACTCTCTTAGAGCTAATTTAACATAAAAGGCTAGTTCTGCTCTCAGTTACTTAGCTGTAAATCAGAGGAGTATCGTGGCACTGAGGTGGTCTTAAAGCTTGAACTAACTTATGTCAATATCCTCAGATTTGTTTTTGAACTTATCTGAGGAATTTTTCTGAGGAGTAGAGGAAATATGTTTTCAAAATAAAGTAACATGTTCTGTGAAATAGAGTTAATGTTCATTTCCCTCATTAAGAAATCACTAGTTAAAAAAGTTCCTGTTTATGTAAAAGATTCCAGTCCAGTACAAAAACATTATTTGTTTTACTTTCAGTAGTGCCTTTGACTTTGATTGGAATAATCCTGTGAATGGAGTGAAGAGTGAAGTAGGAATGTATTAGTGTATTTCTCCGTTTCAGTTTTAGCCAAAACTCATTAAAATCAGATGAAGCTTTTTCACTGAGGTAAAGAGATTTTGGACCAAGGTCCACTTATGGCAACAAGTATTGTAACTATCAAGAGAAAGATAAACATAAGATGTACTTAAAACTGAAATCTTCAAGTTGCCTGGCTACCTGCATTTTGAACTGATTTCCAACATAGTTAATGTAAGTTTTCCAAAGATGTTTTTTAATTTTTTTATTTTTTTAAGATCATATTGTTAGTTGTATGACAAATCAGATATCCAGAATCTTTGTCAGGCTAATGCTCAGCTTTTATGAAGCTTGATATTCCACCGCGATGTATTTGGTGTTTCAGACTACAGGAAGACAGAAAGAAAATTAGAGATGGCTCGTAGCATGTAGTCAGCATACTCTTAATAGAAACTAATATTTCAGCTGCTGAGATTAATGTACTCGTTCTTTTATATTTTGTTTTGGATACTGATAAAGTGCCTTAGGCCTGGAAGATCTGACAATGAAGGGAAAGAAAATACAGAATAACTGTATTTTATTATAACAGGTGGAATACCATTTCATCATTTCTTCCTCACAGGAAAAGTCAGAGGCAAAATAAAACCCTGCCATTGAACAAACTGACCAATGTATTTGTGTATCCACAGAATAGCACTTATAAATGTCAGCACAGGGTACTTTTTTTTTTTTTTTTTTTTTTTTTATCTTGTTTCTTTCTGTTTCTGATTTGTCAGAGACAAATCAGACCACTCTCTGAGATAAATTTACCGAACAGAGGAAAAATTTCAGATATACCAATCTTAGAAGTTCACAAAGCTGGAATGTAGTCACAGTATTTATATTGTGAATTAATCTTTTTTAATATATATATATATATTATTAATAGTAATAGTAATAGCAATAGCAATAGCAATAGCAATAGTAATATATCTAAGGTCCAACAGCCTGTTATCTACTGGATCAAATACCACTGGTATTTCTTGCTGACTTTTTCTTTCCTGTCCTACTGGACAAGACTTTATTCTTCTAACAAATGTGCTATCGTGTAGCACCTGCTGAATTTCTATACATTCTATAGGTACTGTCCTGACTCCTGTTTCCATCTGCTTTCCCACAAGCGTTAATTTTTATAAAATGCACTGCAGAATCCAGAATTTCTTGAAACTATGGAGTATACAGGGAATTTTCAGATGGCTGCAAATCTACTCTATTCATTTTGCCAGACCCAGCAAACCAATTAAAATTGCCTTGAAATAAAAATCATACAAGAACAGATGGGCACCATTCATATTGTTTTCCTACTTATGAAGAAGTGTGGGAAAGCACTTAGCAAGCAATGAAAACTACTGTGTTAAAATGGATTTGAATAATAGTTATGAAATAGCTTTTCATATTTGCATGAGCTAAAATTCACACACTTGACAATTTACGTTCAAAATACAAGCCATTTACAGGATGTACATGTATATGGCTCATAGAGAAAAAGCACAAACACACAGTAATCTGCAAATGGTATGATTTACAGTGGCTGCATCTTATAGAAAATATCATCTGTCCATTGGGACTTTTGCCATTTTATTGCTCAGACTACTCTCATATAATATAACTTCTGCAGAAAGAAATAAGATTTTCTCCTGGGGACAAATATGCTAAGATATTCACTTATTTAAATTTACTGGCAGTGTATGCACACATTTTGTCAATAGGAAATTATAAGGCTTATGGGTGGTTTTTTTATGTTTGTTTTGTTTTGTTTTGTTTTTAAGCTGGTGTTAAACTAGGTGTCATCTGTCATCTGCTGACAACTTCTGCTTTCTGCTTCAGATTAATTATTTACACTTGAAACCTTTCTTATCTGAATGAACATTTTTGCCTAGAAGTTGTGTCCTGTTCTTTGCTGGCATAATCCTAGGCTTTGATGCATATAAATAACAATAAAAATAATGGAAACTGCATTTATTATTTGAAAGCATGGTGAATTTCAGTATCCAGGCTGCATTTAATGGAGGATCATAGAATTTCTGAGATTTGTAGAATTCTTTCAATGTATGATTGGGTAAGGATGACTTGATACTATAAATAATTGTGATTCCCATTTCATAGCCATGGAATAATAAAAGCCAGAAAATATTGACACAATCCATATGCTTGAATATTGAAATAATTACAAGACATACAATTCTTATTTACTTCCCATTTGGTTGTTACAAATTCAATGGAAACATGCACCTAAGTTCTAAGTCATTTTTATCATTGAATAGTTGCAACTCTGGACTGTGGTGAAAATATTTTTAATATCTATGAATCTTAAAACCTTGTCATCCTTTTCTTTCCTTTCCAGTCACATCTATTTTATCCATAGCTTTACACTGTGATGTTGCAATGACAAATCTGTAGATTAACCCTAGTACCTCTGAAGGACAGTATTGATCTCAATAGTTCTACTTGCCTGGGAATCTGTCTGCTGATAAATTATTATGGAGCTAGTACCATTAACTGCCTGAATAGATGTCACTAACTAATTATTAACTAGTCATTAACTAGCTAATGACATTAATATATGCCATTAACTAGTTCTATTAACAACCTGAATGATTCCATGAATTACATTTTACTATGAATTACTGGTGTAATAATGATAACCTATGGGCCCTATAAATTATAACTATTTTAAAGGTATCATTTAAGAAATAATGCCTTTAATCAAAGAGATGGTCATTATCAGAGTTATAAAAATGACCCTAGATCATCACTGATAAGTAAGTCTACTCCTTGTCCAGAAATTTTGTTATTAACAAAATTCACTACTTTTTCTGTTCTTTTCTGTGATTTCTGTTCTTTTCTTGTTACATCAGTGAACTGGCACCTTCCTCTAATTTCATTTTTATGAAATCATAAAATTTCAATTTTATGAAATGATTCATTGCTGGATGTAATGGAAGCAGTGGGCACTTGCAAATGAAATGGTGTGTGTTTAAAAGAGCAAATACCTCTTCTGGTAGGCAGAAACTGTAGTGTAGTCTGAATGAAAAAAAAAAAAAATGTATCCAGAAGTCAAAATATTCCTTAATTGTTTATTTATGATACATATATTAATTGCCTTATGCTTTACATGGACTGTACAATTGGACTAGTTAATTGGGCTGAGAAATGGCTAGCTCTGAAGGTGCAAGCTCAGGATAATTAAAATGCTCCAACCACGTTAACAGAACTCTCCTGTTGTGTGTGCTCAGAGGATAATATTTTTTTGTTGTTGTTTTTTCCCCTCTCTCTCCTGTTAAAAATATGTGGTTTCTACTGTAAATGAAGAAAGTCATGGACAGACCTTTGGCTACCTACCGATATCATGTGAGACAGATTTTCATGTGGATTTGAATGCATTGTGGGGAATGAAAGGACTAAATCAGTCTGAATGACTTACAGTGATCCATTCAAAGCCTTATTTGCATCTGCCAGTACTAAACCAGACAGCAGGAGCCCATAGTACTGCCAGGAAATAAAGTGCCCTCTAATTGCTTATATCTTGATTGCAAGCTTTTCAGAACAAATCCATCACAGATAATATACCCTAGTTCGCTGAACAGTGCAATGGTCACATACCAACTTTTAAGAAGGGTAACTGAAGAGAAATCTGGGGGCATACTGGGTTATCTATGCAGGAAAAAAAAAAAAAAAAAGTGAATTTTCATTCTCACTTATCCTTATTCACATCAAGGTGGTTTTACTGCACACCAAAAGCATAAAAAGGGATGAAGTAGGTGTAAATTACAGTTATAACTACGGTGCAGCAATTCAGTAGTGTCAAAGCGTCATAAAAGGCCTTTATTGCAGGCAAGATTTTGACGGCTGCTGGTTGTACCTGAACAGACCTGAAACTGCCACAAAACAGAGCTCAGGGAGACTATGCAAGCCACTTACCAGGCAGCATTCCACTAGTGCTGTTTGCAGTAATTCACCTCCTGCTTGCTGTTGTAACTTTGTTTGAAGCAAATACAAGCTGCATTATCCAAGCTATAACCAAATTATGTTCAAAAGCAGGTTTGACCTAAATATGTATAAGGACCAGGCCCATTAGGTGAGAAAAAAAACAGTTGAGCTGGAGAGGCATAAAGAAGAAACTTGGAATGAAGGGAAAAACAACAAAAAGCTTGGGACCAAAAAATAAATGGAAAAAAAAAATAAATCAAAAGAAAATAAAGTAAATGAGGGAAGTGCTTTGATGAAGAAGATCTGCAGAAAGGTCAACTGTTTCCCATAGGACTTTCTATATCTGATGAGTTCACCTTGATTAACAGGGGGATGTCATTCGTTCTCTGGGAGTTTAATTCTCTCAGAGACTGAATGTGAATCCCTTAGAGAGATAAGATGGCGTAAGGCACTTAATTAGAAGATTTTAAACCTTTCCTGTCCAGTGTTTCCACAAGACAGAGCATTCAGAAATATTCTGGTTAAACATAAATCAAAAAATATCTTCCTTCTGGAAAGGACAGAGAGAGAAGCTCGATATATAAGTTGCTGAGAAAAATACATATTCTCCTGTCACATTAAGAGAAAGTCATTGTGTTTGTATGTTTTTGTTCCTTCCTGCTGCTGAAGGATGTAGTTACATTGCATTTTCTTCTTCATTTAGTTAATTAACTCACTGTTCAAGAGTTCTTCTCAAAAGACAAAACATCATGAGGAATCACTGTGTCCAGCAAACACTTTTGTACATAGCAATATTCCATGCACAAAATTATGCATTTGCAAATTTGATGTCCTGACTGTATTCAGAAAAATCACTTTCTCAGTTTTCTTTTCATGTGTGTGACTGGGCTTGTAAACTGAGATAATGTTCACATTTTAGTTTGCCATTTTTGATCAAAGCAAGTTACCGGTAGGCCGATGTGTACAGAATATTTTCTGGACCCTGTTCTTGTCAGTATAAATCATCTGGTGATCATCCAAAGCTTAAAATTGTTAAGAGTATTGACTCCTGACTGTATTAACCTGCAAACTTCCCCACAGCTCCTAACTTAGTAAAAATTGGGAATAAGTTACATCTTTTCAGTAGTTTCTATAGGCTATAATTCCTCTTCGACATCCATGTACAGTCTTGTTGGATCACTTTTTCAGGTACATGGTGCATGAATTTATTAAGATTGTTTTGTATTTCCCATCTCTTCATCACACATATTAGAAATGGTCACTTTGCTGTGAATTCTCTTTTTCCTGCAGGCAAGCTTTCTCCTCCTAGGAGAATCAAAACATGGAAGAAAGGATGATGCTTGATTGCATTTTTCCAACATAGCATTGCAATCAGGCTAGTTTTTTTGTTTGTTTGTTTGTTTGTTTGTTTTCTTGTTTTCCTTTTTTTTTTTTTTTTTTTTTGAAACATGTATGCTCTCTAGAGAGGGACCCTAAAAATAGATTCTGATAGATTCTGGTGATATTGCCAAATATGTAAGTACACCAAATATGAGGTATTAATAATGAAGTTCAGGACTAGGAAGTGGTTCCTCTTGTAGTCAAGTTTCAGAACCTTTTAGTTAAACTCCCTCCCTCACAAACATACATACACACACTTGTTCTCTCTGGAATGCTTCGGTAGGAAGGCATGTACTTTATGTACAGTGTCAGTGCAGCATCCACATTCTGTTTATATTAATCATTTAGACAAAGTCTCCATTTACTTTATAGTTTTGCAGCAGATACACACCTGTCTCTGTGCTTGGGAGGTGTGAGCTATTCATTTTCCATAGAAGCCCCAGTTGTACAGATTTTGTTGTACAGATAAAGGTTTCAAATCATAATGCACATATGGGCATTCCAGAAAGACTGAGTTTTCTGCATTATAGGTTCAATTCAAAGGGAAAATAATTGCTTCCATAACAAAATGTTAACCAAAAGCTTCATCTAAGTTTACAGAGGTACCATCCTGATTAAAAAATAAAAATAAATAAATAAAAATTACCCTGCAGTCTATGGTCAGTTAGAGAATATCTTTGATGCTTGTTTATAATTTTTTCTACCTACCTGAATGTCCATGCAGTGCAACTTAGCAATTTACCACTCATCCAATTCTAGCTCAGATTTTCTCGCATAGAGACAGTAACCTAGAGCACGGAATGTTGCTTTTACCCATTCCTAAATATAAAAAAAGGAGAAGAAAGAGGTACATTCAAGGCCTCTGTCCTCAGGGGCAGAATATAAATGAAGGACACATTTAAAATAATGGTGAGGGCTTTTCCTGTTTATTTCATACCAGTATCTATTTGTGAAATAAAATGCAAAGTGAGCTAGAAATAGTGGATTATATAAACACGTGATTAGTTACTATGTCTTTAAAATACTGAAATTAGAAATACTTAATTAGAAATGCAACTTTAATTTTAGCAACTTTAATTTTAAACAGCATTAATTTTCATGGTGAAAGACTTCAGTGGTTTGTCTTATGCAAGGATGTTGATATTAAATTTTGTATTTAATAAAGACTGATGAACAAATGGAGGGAAGTTTGTCAATGATGGTTTGTCAGTTTTGCTTCCTTTCCTTGTAAGTTAACAACACAGAATGTTTCTAATGATGCAAAGGAGATCTGGCTTTGCGCAAGATGCTGTTGCAGTCTTAGTTCAGCAGCATTAGGTAACCATACAAGTGTGGTACATTAGAAAGAGATAAGCAAGACCTATTGGACTAAAATAAAAAGTTATCAATGTGTTAAATAAAATGAAAGGCCATCTATGTGTATATTCTTTCCTTCCTTTACTTCTTCTCCCCCCCCCCCTTTTTTTTTTTTTAGGGGGTTGGGTGGAGAGATGAGTCATGAGTCACACCACAGGAAAACCTCCACATTTCAGAGGTAGCAGAAAATGAATAAATAAATAAATAAATATTTAGGAACAACATAACAGCAATGCACTCTATACTAGCTGAACATGAAAGACCACAAAGTGTGCCAATGATTTTTCTGTTGTAACCACAGATTATGAAATTAAAATTAAAATCACAGAATCATGGTGAAAACAAATAAAAACAATCAATCAATCAATCAAACAAACAAAAAACTTTGGCTTGTTTGGTTTATGTCTTTGCCAAGATCAATGACACACAAACTGTTGTTGATGTAAGTTCACTTTAGGTGGGCAAAAAGTAAATAAATAAATAAATAAAATGTATTTAGGTTTTATATCCAAAAGGTCTTACTGTGTGTACTTTCAAATCAACTATCAACAGGGAAAAAAGGATAACTCTTCCCATGTGAACTTAATCCTAGACAGTTGAAACCTCACATGATTTTTTTCATTGATTGTATCCTGTTTTGGCCATAACTCTTCAAAGAACACTTGTGAGCTTCTGACCCTGTCAAAAACAGACTAAAAACAATTCTCTAATTGTTATGCATTGGACAGATTGAAAACTTATTTTGGAGCTCACTTGATTGATCTTCAATGAGATTACTATTCTATCAGCATGTAGTATACATACTTTGATTGCCATTTCTTTCCTCCAGGAAGGTAAGATAAGAAGATATCATAGCAAGCCTTTGAGACTGTGTTATAAAGGTATTCTTTCAGGAGGGCCTACTAGGCACCATCTCTAGTGTTAGATTCATAAAAAAATAGATAACAAGGTATTGCAAATACAACAAATGATATTAGAAGATCATATTTTGGTCCTTAAAGAATAATTTTCTCAGTGACACATAGCAGAAGTTCCACACCATGGAAGTATACACCACATCGGTGCCTGGAATTTGTCTCACTACTAGCATAATATTTACTTTCACACTGCATGCCAAAACAGAGAAAATGCTACAATTTTTCCTACAAGGTTTTATTATATGCTGACCCTTCATTTTTATTTAAATTAGCTTTGTTATTCTGATCATATAAACTGCTCCTATAATGTCCGTATTATATAATTTCTTTAAAGAGATAGTCACATATTTCTCCCTAGTAAACTCAGAAACTTTGTAAATAAGCTGCAATATAATGGTTTCCTTCTGCAAGAGTCAGTTTATGACAAGATCATAAAATTAGAATAAACTGAACCTCTTATCTTTCATCTGAAATGACAGAAAAAATGATGCTTGTTTTCCTATCCTTAATTGTATAATGTCAACTCAATAATTATGTGATACACTTATTTTTTTCAGGCCGTTCCAGAATGAAGATGTTCAAGCAGTTAAGAAAATATATTAATTTCCCTCTTTTTAGACTGTTCTCATCCTACTAGAATGCAGAATGAGAATTTGAGAATGTAACATAACTCATACACGTGAGCCAAATATAGTGGCTATGCACTAGACAGATGTGTGGAAAGAAGGTAATGCTTTAAACTCTTGGGTGGCAGAGATTAACCAGACAGTTCTTATACAATGTACTGCTATCGAGCTAACATATCACAGGACTGTTGCACAACTTCTGAGTAACAGGACATTATGCAGATATATTACATAAAGAAAAAAAAAAAAAAAAAGATAGATTAAAAGAAGTTTTAAAAGAGGAATTCAAACTTTTTTCCTATCTGTATGAAAAAGAAACTCCCTGATGCTGAGGTTATTCATTGCAGAAAGACAGAAGCAATTTGTTCAACTATAGCTTAGGTAGTGTCAGCAGTTTCATTATAAAACCATTTTAAGAGGGCTAAAGCCTAACTGTAATAATTTTTTCAGGGCTGAACCATTTCCTTAAAAGTCTCTCTGTGAGCATCAAAAGATATCGTAGACTTATGTATACTTATTTCTCTCCTTTTCTAGTTCAGAGAAAAAAAATAAAATAAATCAATTTTAATGATAACACTTCACAGCATTTAGAGAATTTCCTACATTCATTCTTTTAAATTTGTTTCAGCTTATACAAGTTCCTTTCCTTATTGAGCTGCCCAATGGCTTCATTTTTTCAGAACTATTTAGAAATAAGGAACAGCTGAACTTTCCTTTACCCAATTCTCCTCCTTCACCTTCTTCACAGACCCTCTAACTTTAGACTCCTGTAAGCAGGTAGATTACAATGACTTTTTAACTCTGTGTTTTGGTGTGGTCACTCACCTTCTGCTCCTAAAAATTCAAAAGCAGCAGAGATTATTCCTGTAGTTTCATTGGGTTACTCTCAATGTTACAACTGTAAAACCCTCCATCACAGTATTTGCTCTCTCTGCTATGCCACTATATCTAAAAGATAGTAGAGGCTAGCAGTAGTAGAATGAGATTGTTATTCCATCAGGTTAACATCTGAAGTTCTTAAAAATGTTTTTGTTGTTTCATTTTGGTTTTCTTTGTTTGTTTTTCTTAGAACATCTTTTTGGACCTAGAGTAATGTAGAATTCTGCACACCTAGAAAAGCTATTCTTAAGCTTCCTATCTTTCCCTTTTCTTTATTCTACAACTTTTATCCAAAATCTTCCCCAGAAAAAAATGTCAAGTGAATTTGTCTCACTTGTTTAAAGAAACATCACACACAGTTTTAACATGCTTTTAGGTAAGTGTGTACTCCACATCTACCTACAGGTAACTGTTTTTCAGCTCAGGGAGATTTATTCATATGTTCTATTTTCCACCGCTTTGCAGAAAAGCAGCCATAATAAAGTATGGCAGTTTCACAAAACACTACCAAAAGAAAGCCATCAATGTAAAGGATAATTAAAAAAAAAAAAATCTGTTAGCATAGCAGCCCACTATTGCTTTATCTTGTTGTAGTTCCTGTGACACCTGAGTTCTGCATTACAGTACTGACAATTAAATTTTCCTACAGCAAATTTTCCATTTCTTGTGAAATTATCCTCTCTTTTTGGCTTTGCATACTTTCTTCATACTCTTATACATTTGTCAGCTAATGGAAATTTAGATTATGTGCATTTAATAGGACACAGTTTGATGATGTTAAAAGTGTAGGTATTGCTTTCTGGAACTTTAAATTAAAAATTTTCTATAGCAATTACTTTCAACAGACTATTACTTTAACTTGTATAACAGTTAAACAGATTTAAAATTAATTAGTTCCCAAGCAGCTTAGAAATTAATGTGAGATATTTCATTGAAATAAAATGTCACAGAAACATGATCTATTTAAGCAGAGACATTCTAGCTAAAGTTATTGAAACTTTAGAACCACTCAATATCATGTGGTGATATAGTACAGCAGGACATTTTGTGCAATTTTTCATAAAAAAATGTTAACATTAGAAATAAATTTCATAACTAGAAATAACCCATGCAGAAATAATTGGTCATTTGTGTCATTTCATAGGATTGGACAGTGCAGAATGGTAGAGGAAAATTTACCACATTATTTACCACATGCTTTTTATTTGAAATTAGTGTGAGAGTAGTATAAGTAATACATCCCTTCCTCGAAGATCCACAGAGCATCAGGGATTGTGTACTAGAACACCAGACATACTGAGAACTAGTGAGTGTACTACAGAATCTTCTGAGTATGTCAACCCCAAACTTCTTTTCCAACGAATTAGACTTCACTTCTCTTTGTTTCAAACACCCTGAGGTCCACATAACCTTCAAAAATTAGCTTCCTTGGTTAGCAAACTGAATTTCTTCCAAAAGGTCATTAAAAAAAAATTTTTGCCTTTTTCCGCAGTTAAAAAATAAAAATAAAAATCGTGGCAAAATTTGAGAGGAGAGTAATTAAGTCCTTCCTTTTCCTGATCCCTTTCCTGATTTTAATTGATGGCATTTCAAAACTAAATTCCAATGGAATGAACTGTGTCAGTTACTGATGCATTCAAGAGCAGTTTGGCTAGTATGCAGACTATCCACACTGCATTAAGCTCCCTTAGCAGTGCCAAGTATAGCATAGAAAATTCCAGCGTGGGACCAGATTGGGATTCCAGACTTATGCTTTCTGGGAGCTGAAGGCCAGGTGGGTTTTTGTTTGCTTGTTGATATGCATGTATGTTTATATACATGTATACATATACATATACATATGTATATGTATATATAATGTATACTATATATATGTATATGTATATATATTGTATATATATACATATATATTGTCTATATATGTATATATATAAGTAAATATATATACACATGTATATATACACATACATACATACATATATACACACACACATATAAATATTTTTCCATAAAAGGCAGAGCTTATGAGTCATTACAAAACTATGTGTGACACTTCTGTGTGATTTTTCAAGTGCTTCTAAATGGGTTATCCGGTTAACAGCAGAAACAGAGTATCTTGGTGCAAATTTAGCAAATTGGGTATATGTGCATTTCAAAGAGGGATAATGCTGTAGATTTCATTGAGTTTTGCTTCCCTGCCACAGACCTGTTCATGGAGGTGCATTCCCCTAGGGTTAGCTGGTTTTCATACCAAGCCCTGCATAATCAAAGCAGCAGTCTCCAGCTATGTATATTGAAAACTTGCAAAACCGTGAATGTCAGGTGATTTCGAAACATTAGTACAGGCTCAGGTTAAGTGCCCCCCTTTGATGAACACAGTCTGGGATTCAACTTTAAGAGAGAATACAAAAGAGCCTGATTACTTATACTCTGCATACAAATATTGTGTGCAGACCAGATTCACTGTGTCTGTTATTTCTGACAGCATGTACCAGTGGTAACTCCATGTCTTGTTCCTTTACCTTACTTTGTATTTCCTCCTGGAAAAACATTAACTTCTTTAACGCCTTGCTCCAACTTTTGCTCAGAGATAGTTAAGCTTGCTATAATGCATACTTATATATAAATATAAGTATTATATAAATAGCAAGTATTGTTTTGCATGTTAGAGTGTTAGCTTATTTTTATTATAAGCACAAAACAGAAGGGAGACTAATGATTGCTGATCATTATGCACAGAGGAAAGGATGCTGTGAGTGCTTCCAAAGTTTATCATACTAGAACATTGAACATTATCACACTAATATTTTATCATGTTATCACATTAATATTTTATCACATTAATATTTTATCATGGCAAACTTTTTCACTGAAACACAAATGCAATCTTCCCAATCTACTGGATACATGACAACCACAATAGTTTGCTGAAATACTGCTGAAACTACTACTTTTTTTCTGTGATGGTTATGTCATTGTCTGATTTCCTTATAAGAAAGTACAATTGTGTCTCTTTGAAATAGTGGTACTTGTCTTTATAGTTCAAGTACTTATTTTACTGTCTGATTTTTATGTGAAGATTTTATTAAAAATATAGCATGTGCCCAACCTAGAGAAGAAGAAGAAAAAAAAAAACACTGTGTAATTGACTATTAATATAAGAAGAAAAAGGGACTTCTCTCATTTAAAATCCAACTTACTCTAACTAATACTAATTCAGACAATGGGAAGGGTCAATGGAAAGTCACTATCTTAATTTGTAGTAGTCAAGACATAAAATTAAAAAAAAAAAAAAAAAAAGTAAAGCATAGTTAAAAGAAATAATAATTTTAGGTAATTCACAGAACAAATGAGCCCCTACCAAAAATTCAGTATGCTCAGACTCCTCTATGCCAATTGTATTGTAAGTATTTGCAGGTATTATTAATTACCATTAAAAAAAGAAAGAAAGGAAAAAAAAAAAAAAAAGAAGATCCTAAACCAACAAACGCTGTAAATGAACAATGGATTTGATAACCTTTCAACTATTTCTCTTTCATGTTTCCATTGTCCCTTCACAGCCAATCATTCTGTGCATAACTTTATTAAACAAACTCTAGAGAAAAAAATAAAAGTGACTATAAAGTGGGGAACAGCTGGGTTAGGTAGCAACAGGTAATGATATTAAATAGAAGAAGAGTAGGATTAGAAAACAGAGATTGTTGTGTGAATAAACAATGGATCAAAAATTGCCTTCATATGTGAATAAAAGAAGTGCAGTGGTTTATACAAGTTAAGCCTTAGGAAATACTTTGCTTTACTCAGCATGGGGAATATTTAAACCGAATGACTGTGATGACTTTTGATGCAAGAAGTAAAAAGGAGAGAAGTTTGGAAAACATGACCTGTGTTAAAGATACTATTTTTAAAAAGGTCTTAATTAGTCCAAGAATACTAAGAAGGGTGTAGCAATATTTGAGTACTTAAAAGCCTGATGTTCATTGCCCTTTCTTGCCCAAAGGCAAGAAAGAAGATCCTGGCAATTACAGGCCTGTCAGTCTCACATCAGTGTCTGGTAAAACTATGGAGAAGATTATTCTAAGAGTTATTGAAAAATACCTAAAGGACAATGCGGTTACTGGTCAGAGTTCACTAGGGGAGAAGGTCATGTCTAACAAACAATTTCCTTCTACAAGATCACCCAGTTAGCTGGACAAAGGAAGCCAGTCTTAATGTTTATGGATTCGTCTTTCCGGATTACAAATTTTCTGTAATCTTTCTGGATTTCAGTAAAGCTTTTGATACTGTCTCTCACAGTATCCTTCTGGACAAAATGACCAGAACACAGTTAGATAAAAATATGGGTGAACAATTGACTGATGGGTCAGGCCCAGAGTGTTCTTTTAAATGGGGTTACATCAGGCTGGCAACCTGTAGATTGCCAGTGGGGTTCTCCTGAGCTCCATTTTAGGATCAGTCCTCTTCAATGTTTTCATAAAAAATTTTGGATAAAGGGCTTGAAAGTCATTTGAGAATGTTCGTGGACAATACCAAATTGGGTGCGGCTGTTGATTCCGTTGAGGTTGGTGAGACCTTGCAGAGAGATCTGAACAAATCAGAGAGCTGGCCAATCAGCAACAATACAAAGTTTAACAAGTGTAAGTGCCAGCTTCTACACCTGGGAAGGGACAACCCTGGCTATACATGTAGGAAGTAAGATGCTGGAGAACAGCCCTGCAGAAAAGGATCTGGGGGTTTTGGTCAACAGCAAGATGAGACAGCAGTATGCTTTGCTGGCCAGGAAAGCCAACGGTATCCTGGGGTACATCAAGAATGACATTGCTAGCCAGTCAAGGGAAATGATTGTCCCACTGTACTAGTTGATATTTTTCCACATACTAAAGTCATATGAATCTGATTGTCATCTACATATAAGGCTCCTTCTACACCTTTTAATTGTGTACAAGGGCCTAGAGGTGAGTAGAGATTTATTTTAGGAGCAGTTTAATATCTCATTTCTATGTCAGCATAGGATAAAGTGTTTAAAAGTGGAAGTTCAATTCTCAAAGAAGGAAATAAACTATTCTTAACACTCATATTATCCTTTACTTGTTACATTGGCTTGGGGAAAATTTGGAAAGGAATTTGTGGGTCTATGCTACTAGTTTTCCTACTGAGAGATGGTTTGTCCTAAATGGATTTCAGACATTTTTATTTCTTCAAGATTTATCCAAATATAGGTGAGATAGGTGAGATGATTACATTTTTCCCCTGTGATTCTCTACAGCCTCTCTGAATAGTTGGGTTGTTTCTGTTTGTTTGTGAACTTGTTTGTTTCAAATGTGGATTCATCTCTGCTGTTTCTCAATGTTTTCTTGATGGCCATACTATCTTATAAATCTATATCTTATATTTATATATATATATATATATATAAGAGATTTATATATATATAAATTTTATAAATACTATCATAAGATGCATGTATTGCATGAGCATCTTAAGTGCTATATCTTTTTCCTTGTTTTTCAGTTTTCCATAGGGATTTGAAAAATACGTATGCTGTATTAATAGTATAGATGACAGACATTTAGCATCCTTTTTCTAAATATTCATGCTTTCATTTTCTTTATTTTCTTTGATTCTATTCCTAGATTTATAGCATAATAAGTAAATGCTCTGGATGAAATTTTTAATTACTTTTAGTTTGAACTTACTCATAGTACCATGAAGTCCTGTTGTGAGTATCCAAAATATTTGAAGATGCTAAGATGAAAGAATTCATTATTAATATACATTTCTTTTAGTATCAGCTTAGATTGACAGTAGGTATTACATCCAGTCCTGGAAAATTAGAATTAATTACAGTTTTATCTCCTGTAAAGATAGTGTTTTGTTTCCCAGGTTTAGCTAAGCACTTAAAACTATATTTTCCATTCCATTTATAAATGGTGCTGCAAAACAATGAAACACATCCCTTTTCTGGCTTTCATAAGGGGGTTTAAAGCCCATGACACTGTGAAGACTACAGAGCTGCCCTCTTGAAGAGAGATGACAAATTGAGTTAATTACAACACATGTCGGTTGTTGAAATGATTTATGGCATGAACAATGATCAGTTGGTTATACACTGCAGAATGGAGGTTATGCAAGACTGCTTCATATGAATGCAAGCAAATTCTATTCACAATTTCAGAAACGAAGTTGGTTATAATAGCTTTGTAGGCCACTTGATATGGTAATACAGATAATATAATATTAAATACTTAACATACTGCTCCTGCAAGTATCGTGTTTATTTAGATAAAATAAATAGGAATCAGAGGGATGTAGCTAGGCTACCGCATGTTTTAAGGATGTTTTCAAGTTTCAAATATGTATGCTTACTGTGCTTCATTCCAGTGCAAGCAACCAACATTCAGTATATTGTGATTGTATTAAAATATATTTTAATGTGAAAATGTATTAAAAGTTAATAAGAAAATATGTTATTAGTTTATTATTTTTTTTCTTAATTTGAGGAATTTTTTCAAAGGGGAAACACCTTGCTCAACAGGCATTTTGATGGCATTAATGGTATTAATTGCCTTCTATGTGGAAAGAGGAAAAGTTATTTGAAGTGGGTTTGAAGCTATTATCTGTGCTGTTTTTTTGAGGTTAATCTTATTTCCTTAAAGACAAAACATGTTAAAACTACATACATAAAGGAAAAAGAAAGAACTAGGATGACATAAATTGTAACTCTGTTTCTTTGCTGACTTACTTACAGCCTTGCTGCTGAAAGAAAACAGAATCAAAGCATTGTCAAAGCATATCAACATATGCATATCAACATGTGCTCAGAGGCCTGGCACATTTGTATCAACATCAGACTGCCTAAAGCCTTGTTTTTATCTACCTTTTAACTCCATATTACAGAGGTGCTGCAGAAGTAGGGTGTTAGCTAGTCTAGTAAGTTATTTCTAACAGCAGGCAACAAAGACAAAGATGGGAGAAAAAAAAAAAATAGAAAGAAAGAAAAAAGGAAAAAGGTGACAAAAAGAAAATAAAAGGAAGATGAGGAATAGGGATGTAAGCAAACACAAAAAGTTTTGTATTGTACATTCGTGTCCAAAATTGTTCCTCAGAGAAGAGGAGGAATCTTTCATTCAGTCCAGTCAGAATATCTTGCAGAAAGTGGATAATAAATGTTCAGATACAGTCAGATGTACCAGTGCCCCACACAATTGAGGGCATGACAGCTATAACAAGAAACTCAATGTTTCAATTCACTTCAACTTCCAGTACCAATATCACATTATGAGCCTCAAGCTGCAAGATCTCTCCTATTATTTTATCTGTCACTTGGATATAATTTACAGCATCTAATGCCCACCTAACCACCAGGATCTAGGACATGTGAGATGATATAAAGTATCCAGTTCTCTCTCCAGAAAGGTTTTCTGCAGGTCCTGTATCAAATGATGCAGCATTGTAGAATCAGACAGCAATAAAATGGCACTAGATGCCTCTGTTTGGATACCCGAATGTCTCACATAATTTCCATTCTTTCATGGGTATTAGTGTCCATTGCATTTTGCTTCAGTAGAGTCAGGTTTTCTATCTCCATTTTCTGCTGATTTCTTCAAACAGTATTTTATAAGAAGGCGAGTTGGGCCTTCACTAGAGTCAAAGCCACTAAATATAAGCCTGTGACAGACCTTCATCTGTAGGGCATACTACACTTCACAGATACACCTCAAGTTTCATCCCTGGAAGTGGTAATACATGATCAGGAATTTTGTCAACTATTCTAAGAACTCAAAAAGAGAGAAATGTGATGAATAAACTGAGGATTTTTTTTTTTTTTTCCCAAAGACTTTAGTAAACTGAAACCGATTAATCTTTTTGCTTAACCAAATGGAAATGTACAGTTTGGATGGCTTTAGCTGACATTAAATGTGATTTCTGCCCTTTTCTTAATCTTACAGAAATCTCTTCAAACACTGTTTTGGGAGAGGAAGATAAGAGAAAAGAGCAGAGAAATAAAAATCTACCTCATCTATAACCTGAAAGAAACAAAATTTGTTTCAGTTTTATCAGCTGGGCCCTCTTTCTTTATTGATATTGGAGTAGACAAAGAGGGGATGACAGCAATTCTGGAGTTACTAGCTAGATTACTTACAGGAAGTATTCATGCTCTACTGAGAATAGCCCATGCAAAGGAAGTTTTGACCTTAACATTTCTTTTATTAAAATGTAATGAATATTGATAGGAATGAAAATTATGCTCTTTTTTATAGGTTTCAAGAAACGATGTAGGATTCCTTTTTCCCCCAGTGCCAAGAACAGTTAGAATAAAGAAGCAACAAAAAATGCTCTCTCCAATACCCAAATCCCAGTTGCCACTTATTTTCAAAAAAGGTTTTAGATGGCCATTAACATTTCATAAAACTCACCATTAATATTTCACAAAACTCACCTTCTATGCTGAGATAATTTATTTCTTGTTAGGATGGCAATTCATTCTAATTAAGATAAACTGTTTCCAATTAATTGAAACCTGGCATTTGTAGACTGAATTCTAAATGTGTGCAGAGAACACAGGAATCACAGTCAGATAAATGTTATTGATTTAATAAGTGTCTGATTTAAATTCCTGGATATGGATTACTCTTATGCTTATTTCAGTAATAGGGTTTCAGAAATTAGTAATAAGTTAAAATCACTTGCTAACCCTTAGAGTGGTTGAAAATTAGGATTAGTTGGACTACACCCACTAAAAATCACTAGGTAGTACCTAGACATGTCTGAGTAGGGCTTATTTTGAGTTGATATTGACTATTTGACTCAAAAAGAGAAAGTGTATGGTGGAAAAAGTCACAATAGGTAGGTGGAGCTGATGCTAAAGTAGCTTCATACAATCTACCTTTTGACCATTTGAAGCTTAATATGATATTTCAAGCTTGTTCTTCTCCTTTCCTTCCATCAAGTTACCCAGTCTCCTAACTTTATTCTACTCTTTCTCTCAAATTCCATCTATTTAACAAAAGAAATTGAAATTCATAAATCCTAACCCCTAAAAACAATACTGTTCAGGACACCCAAAGAGACTGACCTTTTTGTTGAGAAAACAAAGACTAATCATTATTTACCTTGCATATATTATTGTATCAACAAAAGGATGTGCATTCATTAGAATCCTACAGATCTTTCTTTCTTAAGAGTGTCTTCCTCAGGGCTACTATTTTTCTCACAAGGCAAAGAGACAGGAATTAATCTGTAGCTTGCTTGTTAACTTATTCAAAAGCAGAAAAAGAAACAAGAAATGCTTAGCAACCGAAGTTATACACAGTGAGATTCTGGCTCATGAAAATATATACCACAACCACAGCCTTCACCGTTTTTCTCCCACTGAAGGTACTAGTATCCCATTTCATATTTTTCAGGAATAATTTCTGCTTTCAAACACTGCCATCATAGATGAGTCTGGAAATAAATTTTATATGTTTAAGTTTTAAATATATTTAGTCACTTAAATTACAAATAGCTGTTCTAGTGATATTCTGTTATCATAAAACACCTTACAGCAGCATTCAGCACCTCTTTATCTGTATTTCTTACTAGCTTTACTTCTAGTTGACCCGGTAAGTTAAAAATCTCAAACTGTGTCAGCCCTCCAAAAATTCAGATTGACAGGTCCAAGCAACCACAAGGGAAGAATGAGCTTGACTTCAAAAGTGAAGAGTTAAAGATGAGTATTTGCTTGCTTCTGACCTTGTTCCTTGTTCCTTCCTTGGTCTCTCCCAAGGCGTGCAAGACATGATAAATCCACATTGGTATTTAGGGTTCTCTTTGAACTTGGACTAAAGTCTGTAAATACCACTTCTCTGCTGTAGTACCTAGTTTTATCAGTAGTCTACATAAACCCTAGAAAATCCTGAGGCTACCAGACTGGCCCTGCACACAGTGACCTCCAAGGCATGTTGTATGTTGTATGTTGTATGTTGTATGTTGCATATCCGAAGCACAGGCAGTTGTCTAGTGGGACTTTCTTGGGTTTTCTCTGTCTTCCTCTCTGCTCCCCCTGTGTAGAGGTAGAATGGGAGGCAAAGATCATGTAACAAAACTCCAAGAAAGGCACTAGTTCACACAGCACAAGGGAATATTGTTGTAATGTCTGACTATCACAGGGACTGCTAAATTATATACGCATTGGGGGATGGCTTTTGAGTGGGTTTCAAATTACAGGGTCAGAGGGTTACTCATGAGTACAGTAATATTTCAAGATCAACCCTAGAATGAGAAATTTGAAACTTGTGTATTTCCTAAGAAAACGGTGATTTTTTGTTGTTGTTGTTGTTGTTGTTGTTGTTGGGGGTGGGAGGAATATAGTTAATAAATTAGTAGGAGACTGTTCTTTTTGATGAGTAGCAGGATTGATGGTGTGGGTCCAATGGAGCCACTGATCTCTGATATTACAAGAGATTCCTTCGCCTACTTTCCTTTGTAATAGAGGTTCAAGGAAAGGATGCAACCACAATTTACATTTCAAGTGAAGTTGAGCTCACAGAAGCATTTAGTTTGACATGTTCTACATGCCATATGGGTTTCTTCATTTAACTCTTCTCTAAAGTGCTTGCTTTCCAAGAATGTACTGTAAGGTCACTCACTTGGCCTAGGTCACTTCAGCTCTTACATTCTGTGGAATTGTTTGTTTTCTTGTAGAGTCACAAAAACAGTTCTTTTAGAAGTCAAGATAATCATGAATGAGGAAGAGAAACTAAAGAAATCCTTGCTTGAATAGAGAAGTACTAACAGTGTTTTAAGCTGTTACTACAAATAGAAATGAGCTCATTTGTGCTGGTAGTTAATGTTCATTATGATGACTTTCAGAAAGAACTGTATTTCGTTATGGGAGTAGTCCAGTAATCCTTCTGTGAGCAACCCTTCCCCCCACTTATTAATGGAACGTTGCCTGAATAACATCTCCAACATCTAGCCATCTATTTCCAACAGGAAAATCAATTAAAACACTACAAAGATACACGGTACACAACGTTTCTCTAAAAACAGCAGATAAATAAATAATCCAAAGCATATCTGAAGGCTACTTACACTAGTAAATGGGGATTACAGTTCAACTACATGTGCCATAAGTTATTTATTATAATGTATTACAACATGGAACAAATATATATTTATTTCAGACACCTATTTACAAAGGAGATAAATACGGACAAAGAAAACTTTTATTATGCCAATATGCAATGAGGTAAGGACTTTCACAAAACAAATACAGAGCCAGTTCCCCTAATCAAGTTCTACTGGAGAAATAAGAGAATGTTTTAATATCTTACCTCGAATATACTGAAAATCTTTCATCTCACAGCACAGAATCGTTCCCTTTTGTGGTATGGACCACAACTTTAAAATTTAAATTTGTGCAAATTTAAAACAAAACAAAACAAAACAAAAAACTGTCAATTTTCTGAAGAACTGCAGTTTTTTTGTTGTTGTTGTTTTGTTTGTTTGTTTTTGAATCAAAAGTGAAAATGACAGACATTCAGTGAAATGAAAGCCCGCTAAAACAGATTAATCTATTTAGGGATCCGTGCAGGCTTCTTAAAATTCAGTCAGGCTTTCTGTCAATGTGTCAAAGTATGCACACTATTGAACAGAAGACATTTGTGTGGGAAATGGTGGAAAAATGAGAATCTAACCACATTTTTCTGGCATCATCTGTACATAGCATTCATTCAGTAATGAACTATCAGATGATTTCATGCAGGGCTGTAAGAAGTTTCCATTAAACCCTTGGGCCTTACATTGAAGAAAATCTCACTTTTTTTTTTTTTTTTTTTTTCCAGATGGCAAAACAGGTGTTCTACCAAACTGAAAGAGCAATTTGCAGATCTATAGCTAGACGTTTTAAATTCTCAGGCATTCAGGGAAAGAGTATGCCTTTAGCTTAATGGTTCAAGACACTGGAGTGTGCATAGTCAGGACCAAGTCCAATTGCAATTTCTGCACTTACAGGATGCAGCCTGACAGTTATGGGGTCATTTGCCTCAGAAAGAGTCATAAGGAGCTTGAGGTCCCCCTTTAGCCTTTGTATCCTAGTTAGCTGAATATCCTTCTGCAGGTGCGAAAGGTTACTTTCCTCTGTGGAGGTGACATAAGAGCATCATTCCTGAAAAATAAGGGATTTTGTGATTTGTTTCCTGAATGTCCTATGAGATCCTCAAGCTCCTGTGAATAGTGCTGGGGAGGCAGTGGGAGACTAAAGATTGGTTCATTGTCACCAACTTGAATCAGCAACAGTTAAGTCCTCAGTCTTTAGACTTTTTCTATAATTTTGTTGTAATCCTAAAATCCACTTATTAATCGCTTTGTAAATGAAACATACAGTTAATGTCACAGCAGAAGGTGACATTTAGTAAGAAGGTATTACATTTAGTAAGCTAAATGTAACAAAATCAATACATTAATCTTTGAAATACAGTCATTTGGTTGTAAAAAAAAAAAAAAAAAAGTAATTTTATCGGTTCAAAAGTAGTCATATTTTTCATCTTTAGCAGACTTCCGGATGCAAGAACTCTGTAATGATAAATCCATGTTTTAAAACATTACATATTATATACAAAATTTTAATTTAAAACAAACATATTGTTAAGTGACACTTTAAATCTCTATAGCAAATGCAAGCGATAGAAAAGACATAAAATCATACTGTTTTCTCTGGCTCAAAAGAATGTTTTCCTACAAATGTATTAGCAGTGAAATAAATAGTTGCTTAAAACAGAATCATAGGAGAACCACAGAATTACAGTTAGTCTGAGAATGGTTTGCTGTGAAAGAGTCTTTCTTAGATAAAATCTAAATTATTTCTGCCAGCTATGTTTTAATCTCCTTGAGATAAGTAGTAAACTGGTAAAAGCAGAGCTAAAATTATAACACAGGCCTAAAGGGAACAAAATAATTATTGAAGAAGTTGGTTTCCTGTTTCTTGAGCTATCATAATCTATTTTTAATTTTAAAAATTTCAGCATTTCTAAATATCGATTCTATCTTCACTCTCTTTTGTTATGCAAATTTGGATTTTATACAACGTTTTACTCTGGAGTAAAACACACATAAAATGATAAAGTTAAAACTAATAGCTCAGAGGATTAAATACTGAAATAGGTAGGTACACCAAGTCTGTAGAGTGAATGAATTGAAACTCCATGAGCAGCCATTTTATCCAAGAAAAAAAGATATTCACTATTTTCTGTGTGATCATTTCACACAGATCACACAGAATTTCTAGGTTGGAAGAGACCTCAAGATCATCGAGTCCAACCTCTGACCTAACGCTAACAGTCCCCACTAAACCATATCCCTAAGCTCTACATCTAAACGTCTTTTGAAGACTTCCAGGGATGGTGACTCCACCACTTCCCTGGGCAGCCTGTTCCAATGCCTCACAACCCTTTCAGTGAAGAAGTTCTTCCTAACATCTAACCTAAAACTCCCCTGGTGCAACTTAAGCCCATTCCCCCTCGTCCTGTCACCAGGCACGTGGGAGAACAGACCAACCCCCACCTCGCTACAGCCTCCCTTGAGGTACCTATAGAGAGCGATAAGGTCGCCCCTGAGCCTCCTCTTCTCCAGGCTGAACAAGCCCAGCTCCCTCAGCCGATTATCAGCAGTACCACTCCAACTATTAAAGAAAGAAAATATTGTACATTAATTAACACAATTATTTTAATAGAATAAGCATTCATATATGCTGAAGCCAAATCTCAGCAAAATATCTTTAAGCACAGACAACTTAAACACATTGGCTTCTCAGCACATCACTAAGGATTATTCATATGCTTCGCATGCCTTTCTACCTTAAAATAAACAGGACAAACTTTGTTTGAGAGTTTGCAGTGTATCAAACTACCATTCTCAATCAGAAGATTAAGTTGATTCCTTATATTTCCATACAGATTTGCCAATAAAGACATGTACTATAGGGATATTAATCCTGATTCTGTCTAATTATGACAATTCTGAACAAAACTTTGTGTCATTACTGGGGCTGATTCTTTTTTAACAAACTTGCAGGAGCTGAAACATTGTGGTGTCCACAGACCTGAAAATGACACAAGGTTCTCAAATTAGCTACGGTAACTTGGCACATCTTTAGAGGTCACTACTGCTATTTTCAGTGCTCAGGTCCTTGGCAGCAAATGACGAACAAAAGCAACCAATGCCTAGAACATTTATCATTATAAAACAGTCCTGAGACAGCTTTTCCAAAGGTGTGTTTTTATTAATGGAGGGTCAAGGCAATAAAGAATAACCCAAATTCAGCAGACACTGAAGTATAGGTAGAACCTTGCAGATACATGTTTATTATTAAAATTTATTTTTTTAAGGTCACTGTGTGAAAACAAACAAACAAACAAAAATACTTTGGGGAGGTAATTCAGTAATATTTGTTCTGTCTAAGAAGCAGAGGTGATATTCTTATGAAGTATTATTTTGTTAGTAGTACTCATGCTTTTTGCCTCACTAGAACTGCAATCTCCAGAAAACACGTTTCAGAGGGGCAAAATGTGTTGAAGCTATCTTTCATCGTAAAAGTAACAAGCATCAGCAGTAGGGAAGAATTAATTAATCTGTTCTACTTCCATTGCTAGTGTAGAATTAATCTCAACAAATCTGCCAAAACCTCTCTCGCCAATCTATGTGATGGTGACTTGGAGAATAATAAAGAACAGTTTTATCTTATCCAAACTTTATCAACACTGCAGTAGAATCTGGCCAAAAAAAATAAAAAAAATAAAATTATATACATTCAAGTTATATATATATAACTTATTTGTTTTAGACTGTTTTAGATGTAGGTCCAGCATGGAAAACTAAGGGAAAATTTGGCAGGATCTGTGGTGAAATTTTCAGGTGCTATCTCTAGGTCTAAAAATGTTTTGAAATATCAGTAACCTGCCCTTGTGCTAGAGCCACCAAGAACATTTTGCTATTTTAAACCAACTAGAATTTAATGTCCTAGCTGTGCATACAAAGAAGTTCTATATATACGTGTGTGTTTATCAAACCCTTTACTGAATTGCAAAATATACAGTAATCGTTGTTTTCACTGTAATTGTGCTATATTTTCTCCCTCTCAAAAAAAAAAGTCAAAAAAAAAAAAAAAGTTTTTTGAATATATGTTAAATGACAATTCTTTCCTTAAAAAAGACTGATGTATAAGTTTCAAACAGCAAAACCCAAAACAATTATATTAAATATTCTACCTTGAAATGAAACAATTAATCTCTGGAATACCATTAATAATGAATATTTCTGTGATAATACAAACAATCTACAGATCTTTTTCTCAGTTATGTAGTGTTAAAACTAGAAAGCACTAAACAGGCAGGTCTTATAAGTGAGAAATATTTCAAAGGAAATATGGTGTTTAGATTTCCTGTCATCAATTTTTGCCAGTGGTAACAAGAAAAAAATAAATAAAACTTTCTTAGATTAAAAATATTAGGTGTCTAACAAAGTTTTTTTGGGGGTTGTTTGTTTGTTTTGTAACAAAATATTTGTAAACATATTCTATACAATATGTAAGTACTCGTGAGTTTCATTCTATTTGCTCGTAGATAAAATAAGCATATAATTATAATTAAAAACATACTACTATTTTTTAAAGGAATATGTATTTCTGTTAAAAAAATTAAAATCGTAATACAAACTGGTACATTTTTAAATTACATTCATTTCAAAGTGAGTTTAAATTGAATGGTTGATCTTTAACCATCAAAATTGGATCTTTTCTCCAATTTTCTATTCCAAAACACCTCAATTTTCTAATTAGAAAATGAATGCTGCTGAGTTCTCCAGAAGTTTGTGCTGTAATTTCAAATTGATTAAATAACTATTTAATCTAGTAGAAATTCAATATAACATTAATAATTATCATGAATTCTACTGACAGGTAGTTTAATTCAAAATGAAAATGCAAAATATATTGCACATCCTATAGAAAAACATAGGGTTTCTTGTGATATCTGAGGTATAGAGAATATTCACTATATTATATATATTCACTATAGAGAAATAAGGGGTATAAACTTGTTCCCAGGAGAAGCAGCTAAAAGAATGTAACAACAAGCAAAAATATTCAGATGCTAACTTATCCATAATTACCCAAACAGAATTTTTACAGGCATCGAAGGCCTTCTGTCTGCCAGACCTGATAAATGTGTGTTGGACAATAGGTTATCATGTGCCCAGAGTGATGTTTTGTTAGTACATACATTGATCACCAAAAATGTTGGTGATTGCTACTGACACTGCAAATGCTGAAAGAGGAACATGGTTCATTCAGAACAAAGATATAATTATGGTACATGCTAGATGGAAATAACTATAATTTACAGATTAATTATGAAAATATTAAATGTTTTAAGCACTCATACTCTGTGGTTCAGTTATACTGAATTATTATCTGTTCAAACTGGAACTAAAATTGACTAAATATCAGATTCAGTTTGCTAGTTTGCAAGTTATTAAGAAAACCTTAGAAGTAGTTTGACCAAGCTAACAAAAACCATGTGCTTGTTATACCTGTGAGCACAGTCAATGTGAAAGATGCTGTTAGAAACCAGAGCTTAACTGGACTCTTTGTACATTTTACAAGACTCTGCTAATATTTCCCTTGGAAACCTAATTATTTTGATGCCTATGTGACAAAAGATTTTTCTATTTTCTATTTGTTCATGAAACATCTGGCAAGCTGGTGATTCTATAATAATACCTCAATAAAGTCAGTTTTTCTAGGGTAATTTTTGAGGAAGGTGGTATTAGGGTTTGGAAATAGCCAGCTTAAGTTTAAAGTGTGCCCAGAACTTGCTGTTAATGTGATTTAAAACCAAAACAAATCCTGCAAACTAATATATCATATACCTGCAAAGTGTTAAAAGTACTGTATTTGTTGTAAAACAAATTTATTTTTATATTGGAATTATTTTAAGTACAAACAATTTGCAAAACACCTAAAAATGATTAATAATACATTCACCTTCTTTCTATGAATTTTAGAGTTCCATTTTTGGGAGGGAAGAAAGAGTTCCATATTTTGGGAGGAAAGAACTTCTTCTTTCCTCAATGCTTAACTAGTACTTCTACTTGCCTAGTTAGTGCAAACAGATCACAGAAGCACCATGAGCAGAAATAGGCAGGGCCTGTGCATTCTCTTGTGAGACAAAATGCACTGGTCTAGTACAAACATCCTGCAAATCCCACACATTGCTTTTCATAGAATCTTTAATCTTTAAGACCTCCAAAATCATCTGGTCAAACCATCCCCTGATTTCCTGAGCCTTCAGACCAGCAGGATACATTTTCTTAGGTCTCTGATAAGCTAATGTTAACATCCTTCCCTCAAAATTAGAAGCCAGAACTTTTCATTTTCAATGTTATTCTATCTTAGCACAATATGAAACCAGCTAGTGAACTTGAGTTTGAATATTTGAGTATGTTGCATATTTTTGCCTGTGCTTATGAAGATAAGAGAAGGATAGTACTTTGTCTGATTATTTCAGATATTTTATGGATACTTAGATGCTAGTACTTTTCACCTCTAGACCCTTACATATTTTGTTTTTTTGGTAACTTATCTTTTGATGTCCCTATGGGATTTGCATGCGAACAATGTACAATTTACCTTCATTTTAATGCAAATATTTTAACCACATGAAATTCTCACAAGACTGCAAAATGTAAAGCACCTTATTAAACTGTGGCAAGCACTAAAAATGTTCATAACCCAAGTCCATAATTAATGTAGTGTTAATGCTTACAAGCTCTATTCTCCAGTATTTTTTCAGTACTTATTTTTTAAAATTGAAAACGAAAAAATGACATGCATTGAAGGCTGGCAAAATATGATCATACAGTCAAAGCTGATTAAAGAAAAATGAAAAGGTTGTTTATAGGAGTTCTGTTTTGTTTCTTTTGCCCCCAGTATATGACATGCTATACTGACAAATATGGCACACTCATGGAAATGATCATGCAAATAAAAGAGTTTGGAAAAGAAATTCCTCACATCTTTCCCATCCAACTCTTCTAGTGAGTGTTCTATTCTAGTGAGTGATCTTCTATTGTGTGTATCACTATTTGTGTGGTGGGAGGTGTGCATTCAACTCTAAACAGAACAAATATTTAGGCAGTTTACATACTGACTAATAATTAGAACATTAAATCATCCCATTCTGTATATGTAGTCCCAAATAAATTCTGCTTATTTCTTTGACTAAACATTACATTGCATGGAGTAAAAACTCCATCATTTTTTTCCAAGAATGGATCAATATCATCTAATGAGCAAATAGGGTCTAACATGGCCAAGACCAGAAATTCATACAAATGGCACACAAAAATTTTGTACCTAAGCATATAATGCTTCTTGGAATTAAGAAATAATTTATTTATTTATTTATTTATTTATTTTACAGATTTCTAGGTGGCATTGCTAGCTGGTTGAGGGACATAATTTTCCCACTCTGCTCTGCACTGGTGTGGCCTTACTATACTGCATGTAGTTTTGGGCACTACGAAGTAAGAAGGACATAAAACTATTAGAGAGTGTTCAAAGGAGGGCAACAAAGACAGTGAAAAGCAAGAGAGCAAGATTTATGTGGAGCAGCTGAAGTCACTTGGATTGTTCACCCTACAGAAAAGGCTAAAGGGTGACCTCATGGTGGCCTACATCTTCCTCACAAGGGGAGTGTGGATCTCTTCTCTCTGGTGACAGTGACAGAACCTGAGGGAATGACATGGTTCAGATTGGGTATTAGGAAAAGGTTCTTCACCAAGAGGGCACAGGAACAGCCTTTGAAAGGAAGTGGTCATGGCCCCATGTTTGCTGGAGTTCAAGAAGCATTTGGACAACACTCTTAGAAATATGGTTTGATTTTTGTGGAGCCAGGAGATAGAGTCGATGATCCTTGTAGGTCCCTTCCAAGTCAGGTCCCTTCGATTCTATTTTAATCTTTGCAGATGTAACTGCAAAGTATGAAATTACTTTTTAACTTATTTGTTTATTTATTTTATAAATATTTGATATTATATTTTATGTTGTTTATATATATTATATTGTATATTTTGATATTTTATTTATTTATTTATTTTTATTTTTGCTGTTGGCAACCTGAAATTATTATTATTATTATTATTATTTCAGATGCTGCAATGAAGATTATGTAGGATCCCTAACTCACCAACTGAAGCATATTGAGAACTGATTATTACTTCCCATGTTTGCTGTCCTGCAGGTCCAGACAGCTCTTACTGGCATACTGAGTTTTTGAGGATGTAACTTCTCAATGGCTGATCTCAAAGAATTGCTGGAAAACCTGTTTCTTTCACATCTTTTCATGCCCAAAAGTTATTTAACTTTACTCAGCTATATAACTTATCCTGACATTGAATTTATTACACATTTCTTTACTGAAGGGGGCTGCAAATGGTGTAACGTACATGGGTGGTACATCAGCTGACAGTGGAGCCTATACGTTCAGTAGTTTGAATCTAGAAGTTGGTTTATCTAAGTTTCAATAAGATATTTAATACTGACAACAAGTTATTAATTGCAATGAAGGAAATATGGATTAATTCAAATGAAAAGAAAGAAGATGCCTAGAAAGATGAATAGAGTAGATGGTTTTGAAATGAAAATTATTGGATTGTAGAGAGGCTTTCAGAGAAGCTCCCCTAAATTTATTTTAGGATTAGTTTTATCTAATATCTTGCAACAAAGAGAGAGAAAAAAGATCTAGTGGCATAATGACATAGTGGTCTTAATGACATAAAGCATCAAAGATAATCATAAAAATGTACAAAGACCTACTAAATGATCTAAGGACCATGATCAGAAATTATGGTTGTGTATTAGTTACTTAGCAAGAAATGTGGCTATAAACAATAATTTTAAATAATAAGACATCTTGGAATAGTAGGCAATTATAAGATTATTTTCTCCCCCAAATGTGATAAAACCATGAAGAAAAAATAATAATTCAATATAGATACAGTAAACAAAGTTGCAAATAACATCTCAGGTTTTAAAGCACATCCAATACTAACGATGCTCTTATCTCCTCATAGATTGCTGCCAGCTTTATTTCTGCAGTCATACATATTCTTTGACCCATGATAAAATTTGATTTGGCGTATTACCCTAAGAGTGACAATTCTTCAAGCTGCACTTTGTATGGCTATGTGGGAAAGAGAGAATATACTGTCCATTTCTGTATCTATGAGCACTTTTACTTCATTCATTATTTGTTTTATTTTTCTATGTACTGTTGTACAGCTGGAATGCACTCTTCCATGTGAATTATCTTTCTGAGAAGAGTATGCATTACTTTTATTTGAAGTCTTCTTTGTCTGCAAGAATTACTTTTATTTTTTTTCTGTAACAGTCTGTGTTCTCTTTTGCTTATTGTTAACATGGCATGAGTTTTTTACCTACTTCTGACTAATTTGACTCATCTCTTGGCATTTTTGATTTTTCATATTTTCCTAACTTCATGTTGCTTTACAAAATAAATAATTCTGTTGTATATTTGTTTTCAAAACCAATTAGAAACAGATTTAAACAGAATTTAAACAGAATTAAAGCTAAATGGGGCAAATATCTACGTATTTTCTAATAAAATTAACATCTTAATGTTGTTCATGTATCAAAAATGGGTCCAAGAAAATTTATCATCATCATTGATGTCCTGGACAATAGGACAGAATTAACCCTTAACAATTTGCAAATGATACCAAACTGGGGGAGGGGGGCAATTTTTCTCACTACACTCACTACTAGGTTATCATTCATGTCATAAGCTAGAGGATAGAGCTGTGTGAAACTTGATAAAATGAATATAAGAGAAATGGGAAGTGTTGCACCAAGAATGGAACAACCCTAGAATGCAGACTAGGCTGCAAATGTGGAGCAGCTTTGTAGAAAAGGGTCTTGGGCATCTGGAAGGAAAAAAAAAAAAAAAGACTGTACAGTCAGCAGTATGCTCTTACATTATAGCAATATGTATCATTGTATTCAATTATATATTAAATTCAATTAATATAATAACAAATTACTTGATTTTCTTCCTATTTTCTTAGGAATGAAAACTAAAACATCTCAGGGAACTCTAGGCTTGTTGATATTAGAGCTGTCACACTGAAATCCAGGAAATTCTGCCAGTTCACATCAGCTCAAAACTCATTCAAATGAGAAACTCCTGTCTGCTGGTAGCAATTTTCAACTAGAAATAGTGAACTAAGTCCTAATTCATTCTGATTTCAGTTGTTTTCATGTAATTCTGCTCTGATTTTCAAAATTTCCTTATTTCCTTCATTCTCTCTACTGTATTTCCACAAGCAGAAATTAGGCTGATCTGGAGTTTACCATCTCCAGTGGATCAAACTGCCAATGCTTCATTTCTGTATTCAACAAGATTCTCAAACTGATACCTTGAAATATTATGGCACTACTGTTTGTTGTTTTTTTTTTTTGAGAAGTGAATGAGGAGTCTTGATCTAGGAGTGCTGAGGTAATCCCCCTTAAGACCACCTTCTCTGTTTCCCCTGATATCTACCAAACTGTGTTGGCTCTTTCTTACTACATCTAACACTGAGACAAGTAATAGCAAATCAGCAATCATCTGTAATTATACTGTGACTGTAGTCCATACAAACTACTTCTAATCCAATATCTTATCCAATAACCATATCTATGGTTACAGGCTCTTCAGGAGGGACAGGCAGGGTAGGCGAGGTGGTGGGGTGGCGATGTATGTGAAGCAGGGGCTGGACTGTGTGGAACTTCAGGTCGGCGATGGCAAAGTTGAGAGCCTCTGGGTAAGGATCAAGGGACGAACGAATAAAGGGGATGTCGTTGTGGGAGTCTATTACAGACCGCCTGGCCAGGATGATAGCGCCGATAAATTATTCTTTACAGAACTAAGAGAGGCCTCGAGATTAACTCCCCTTGTCCTTATGGGGGACTTCAACTTGCCAGACGTTAACTGGGAGTGCCACACGGCTGACACGAGCAAGTCCAGGAGGTTCATGAAGCACCTAGATGATAACTTCTTGGTACAGGTGCTAACGGAGCCAACTAGGAAAGGTGCCCTCCTAGACCTGTTGCTAGAAAACAGAGAGGGTCTGGTGGGAGATGTGGTGATTGGTGGCCGCCTCGGTCATAGCGACCATGAAGTGGTTGAGTTCAAAATTTATGGTGACAGAAGGAAAAGTGCCACCAAAACCTCATCCCTAGATATGGGGAAAGCGGACTTCAGGCTGCTCAGGGAACTAGTCAGTAAGGTCCCCTGGGAAACTGCTCTTGAAGGCCTCGATGTCCACCAGTGCTGGTCACTCTTTAGGCGATGCCTCCTAGAAGCACAAGATAAGGCAATTCCAAAATATCGCAAGTCAGGCAGGCGGGGCAGGAGGCCGGCGTGGCTAACCAGGAATGTTCTAATGGAGATTAGGCGGAAACAGAGAGTGTTTCGCTACTGGAAGGAGGGCCAGGCGTCATGGAAAGAATACAGGGATGCTGTTCGTGTTTGTAGGGAGAAAGTTCGAGTGGCCAAAGCACAGCTAGAGTTGAAGCTGGCTGTGTCTGTGAGAGAAAATAAAAAGGGTTTTTTTAGATATGTAAATGGAAAAAGGAAAACTAAAGAATACATAGGGCTGCTCCTTGATAGGGAAGGTCTCCTCACAGACGATGACGTAGGCAAAGCAGAGACGCTTAACGCCTTCTTTGCCTCTGTCTTCAATGCCGATGATGGGCTTCGGAACCCAGGGTGCCCTGAGCTGGAGGACCGGGACGGTGGGGATGACAAACTCCCAACTGACCCTGAACGTGTGCGGGACTTGCTACTCCACCTGGATCCCTACAAGTCCATGGGTCCGGATGGGATTCATCCCCGGGTGCTGAAAGAGCTGGCGGATGTCATCGCGGAACCTCTTTCAATTATTTTTCAACGATCCTGGGAATTTGGAGAGGTCCCGGTAGACTGGAAGCTGGCAAATGTTGTGCCAATTTTCAAGAAGGGTCAGAAAGAAGACCCTAGCAATTACAGGCCTGTCAGTCTTACGTCAGTGCCTGGTAAAATCATGGAGAAGTTGGTTCTCAGACTTATTGAGGCGCACCTGGGGGACAAAGCAGTCATTGGTCCCAGCCAGCATGGGTTTGTGAAGGGTAGGTCCTGCCTAGCTAACCTGATTTCCTTTTATGATAAGATCACCCGTATGGTGGACCAAGGGAAACCAGCTGATGTGATTTTTTTGGACTTCAGCAAGGCTTTTGACACGGTTTCCCATAGGATCCTACTGGACAAAATGTCCACCATACAGCTAAATAAAAACATCATACGATGGGTGAGCAATTGGCTAACGGGCAGGGCCCAAAGGGTTATGGTAAATGGGGCTGCGTCAGGCTGGCGGGCGGTCACCAGTGGGGTCCCTCAAGGCTCCATTTTAGGGCCGGTACTTTTCAATATTTTTATAAACGATCTGGATGTAGGAATAGAGGGTATTTTGAGCAAGTTTGCTGATGACACCAAACTTGAAGGAGTTGTGGACTCAAATGAGGGCGTAAAGGCCTTGCAGAGGGATCTGGACAGGTTGGAGAGCTGGGCGATCACCAACCGCATGAAGTTCAATAAGAGCAAGTGCCGGGTCCTGCACCTGGGACGGGGAAACCCTGGCTGCATGTACAGACTGGGCGATGAGACGCTGGAGAGCAGCCTAGAAGAGAGGGATCTGGGGGTCATGGTAGACAGCAAGTTGAATATGAGCCAGCAGTGTGCCCTGGCAGCCAGGAGGGCCAATCGTATCCTGGGGTGCATCAAGCACGGCATCGCTAGTAGGTCAAGGGAGGTGATTGTCCCGCTCTACTCTGCGCTGGTGCGGCCTCACCTCGAGTACTGTGTGCAGTTCTGGGCACCACAGTATAAAAAGGACATGAAACTGTTGGAAAGTGTCCAGAGGAGGGCTACGAAGATGGTGAAAGGCCTTGAGGGGAAGACGTACGAGGAACGGCTGAGGTCACTGGGCCTGTTCAGCCTGGAGAAGAGGAGGCTGAGGGGGGACCTCATCACAGTCTACAACTTCCTCGTAAGGGGTTGTCGAGAGGCAGGAGACCTTTTCTCCATTAACACTAGTGACAGGACCCGCGGGAACGGGGTTAAGCTGAGGCAGGGGAAATTTAGGCTTGACATCAGGAGGGGGTTCTTCACAGAGAGGGTGGTTGCACACTGGAACAGGCTTCCCAGGGAAGTGGTCACTGCACCGAGCCTGTCTGAATTTAAGAAGAGATTGGACTGTGAACTTAGGCACATGGTCTGAACTTTTGGGTAGACCTGTGCGGTGTCAAGAGTTGGACTTGATGATCCTTAAGGGTCCCTTCCAACTCAGGATATTCTATGATTCTATGATTCTATGATCTTGAATCATAAAGCTCATACTGTATCTTAGAGGAACTTTTATCAGTGGAGGGCAAGGTCTATTGTGTCAGCCCTTCAGTCAGTAATTTCAGTGAGAATTCCTTTTGAGACTTCACTCCCTCACCAGTCCATCTCTTTTCTGTTGTGCACTTTATACCCCAGACTCCAGAAAGCCACAAAACCTACCTACTATCTTTCTGGTAGTAATATATAAGCTGGTGTCACTCCAGGAGAAGGTAGTGCTACAGTCTGATCCCACTGACCCTAACGGTTAATTTCTTGAAACCTCATAAGGTTTATCTAAGGTTTTTTTTGTGTGTGTTTGTTTTGTTTTATTTTTCCTAATTTGTCATTTTTTTTGCTTTATTTTTAGTTTAATTTCCACCTTCCATTCACCACTTAGAGGAGGTAAATCTTTTATTCTGAGGGGCCACATCAATGCTCCAGTAATATTACAGAAATATATGTCACGTTCAGTTTAAATTGATGCAACTTTAAAAATAAAATAAAATAAAATAATAATAAAATAAAAATTTTGCCCAGAAGTACAAGAAAAATCAGAGAATAAATTAGCTTTTACACATATTACTGTCCTAACTCCACTAAACAGAAACAGTTTTTGAAGGTTAACACAGCTAACTAAAGAGATTAAGAAAACTACCTGACCTTATTGAAACAGGAGCACAGAGCACTCTCAGTGCAGTGTAGTCATTACTTTATGTTTCAGCGTGTCAAAACCCTGAAAAACCTACTTTATGAGTTATCATATATCACTATTAATTAGGGGAAAGATTAAACTCTTACCTGCAGAGAGTGTTGAAAGGCAGAAAAGCTATCATGGTTTCATACAGTTTGCAAGGCTCATCAGACATAGAACAGAGTGTAAAGTATCTGCTGTAAATCATTTAAAAAATAATTGGGTCTAAAAAATTATCTCCTAGTTTCAACTCCTGGGAAGAAATCACAAGTATGGCACTTCATAAACACAGGAAAGAATTTTTCATACATTTATATCCAGTCAAAGTAAAGGAATTTTTTCATTCCAGAAGACAGCCAGACAGCAGACAGCCCTTCAGCCCCCCCCCCCCCTTTTTTTTTTTTTAAATTCAATAGAAAAAGACACAAAGATGCATTGTGATAGCTGTGGTGATATAATGATGGCTGCAATAAATTTATCATAGTCTACTGATTTTATATTTCCAGAAGTTATAGAGACATAAATTCAAATACAAAAAAAAAAAAAAAAAAAAAAAAAAAATCATTCCATCTTGTAGAGATTTTTTTTTGTTTTGTTTTTGTTTTTTTCCATTTTCTCTGCTGATCAAAAGTTGTTAAATAGGCATCATGGAAAACATGTGGATGCATGAGACTGTACGAGCAGCAAAAGCTTATCTACCTGTAACAAAAAGAGGCCAGAAGAGGACATCTATGGGAGAGTTATAGACTGTAGGATACATATGATGGTTCCCCCTGAACCATGGACCCTCTCAGATTTCAGTCTTTTCCATCTTCTTGAGAGATGCATTCAGATTGTTTCTCTGAATTCAGTAGCTTTCAGTTGATTTGTTTTTCATACATTTGTCTAGTGCTCCCAACTATACCTCAAGATATTTTTTTGAGAAGAGTCTAATAGCTTAACTATCTTTTGTATAAAAAGACATCTCTTTTTGTATTATTATTTTTTTTCTAAACTGCCAACAGCTGATGTTGCCTTGTAGACTTTGTTGCTGTAATTGTCTCTGAACTTCAGGCCCCAAAAGCTTGACTGTATATGCAGAGTAATTACAGTTTCATCTAAAATGTTTTATTTACTTTATACAGCTATTATAGTCAATACCTTACTTAGGATTTTTGTGTCTGCAGAGTGCTGCAGTCTGGTGAGACTTCACCAGTTCTCAGGAGTTTCAAGCTGTGTGAACACTTTATGCAGACACAAAGAGGAGAGAAATGGACATCTGTAATTACAGACATTAAAATATATATATATATATATTTTTTTTTTTTTGAAATTGCTTTGTTTCTCTCTAATTCCATCTATCTCCTTTACTTTCAGCTTCACCTGAAAAATGAAATCCAAAGTCAGGATGTCAGTGAAAGAACAGATCATTTTCAATATTCACTATATAATAGGATTTCAATAATGACATTCCAAAATATCCAACCTTTTTGTTTATGCCAGGATGCCTCAACATAGACTTGGAGAAAGTTTTGGGAAAAGAGATGCTATTTCTATACCCACACAATTTGTGATAACACTGCCAGCTGGGGTGTTGCTTAATGGCAACTCATACTCTTGATTCTGAGACACAATATGTTTGATCTTCATAATATTTTAAGACATACATATGAATCATAGAGTAACTGTAACCCTTCCTTTCTAAATTAATTTCCTCAGTTTCTGACATTCTAAAAACCACTCTGTGAACAGAATATACACAGCTGAAGCATGCAGAGATATTTCTGCTAATATACGCAAGAAGCCACTGGAACTAGTAGTTCTTAAGCTAGGCTTAACAGTGATACGTTCATCATCCTTGATAAGTCTCTGCAGGCCAAGCAGCCAGAGTCATGTGAGAAGTTTTCTGTTCTTGGTATTTTCACAAATTTTCACATCAATATTTCTTAATATGAAACTTTAAGTTGCTGATACCATCTCAGTAATCTCACTTATATTTGTATTTTTACTTGTTATACATATCTTCCATTCATAGACTTTCTGACAAGTTAACAACAATTTTCTAAGTAAAACTGATTAAAGGTCATACAGCCATGCAGCACCAAACTAGGGTATAAATTGCAGACATGTAAGCCCCAGGAAGGAGGGTTACAAAAAATGGTACACTTCTGACCCTGTTTTCTGAAAGGACACATTTCCAACTCTGTGATTAGTATGTAAATTATAGATAATTTTGAATAATACACACTATGTTTTTTGTGTTTGTTATTGTTGTCATTGCTCTTGCCTTTTTTTTTTTCCTTTCTTTTTTTTTTGTTCTTTAAAAAGAAATCTGAGATGTAATGGCAGAATTCTGCACAGAATTGAAAAAAATATATATTTTTATGGTGTTCTTAGTAGTATATAGTCTAGACAAAAAGTTTAAATGTATCTTTAACAAAGCTTCAGAGGGAAACAAGGATTTAAAATTCAACTTTTAGAGAACTAAAAATAGTAATTCAAATGCACTCTCATTCACAGACTAAATGAATAAGTCTGTACTGACTCTGTGGATTAAGATTTATTGGTTCTGCTAATGGTGCATGAAATCACAGAGATTGGCAAAAAAAATCCAAATGGAAGCAAATGAAAGCTTGGTTATTGAGGGAATGAGAAAGAACAGCATTGGTCAGCAGTACTGGGACATTCTGACTGACAATAACATTTTAGTTATGGGCCTTTGGCGACTTTCTTAAATTCCTTTGAGCCTCCTCAGGAATTTTGTTTGAAGAAAAATGAGGTTGCATGACAATTACCCATTTTTTTTGACCAACTTCATTCCTTCTTTTGGAATGGAAAAGTGTAAGTTCTAACTTTGTTATAACTGGACACTACTTTCTTGCATCTTTGACGGAGGCCAACAGTATTGATAATTACTAGTCTGGACAGTAATTATTAAGTTTACTTGTCACTTTAATTCCAAATAAGTTGCTTTCCACAATTTGAAGACTCAAAAAAAACTAACTAACTAAATATAATCTTATCTTCCCCACCTTATGCAACAATGCATTGAAAACCATGATAATTCTATTTTTTTTTAACAAATTCTCCTGCTTTCTTTCAGCATTGAATTCTGACCTCTTAGAATTTTCCCTTCAAATTTTCATGTTTGTGTCCTTCAGATCAGATGTTATCCATGCAACCTATTCCTTAGAATTGTCATGTTTATAAGCAGAGGTAATGTATTTCTAGGTACAGGTATATAATTTCTCCTTACTTTTTATTTATTTATTTTTCCCTCAAAAATAAATATCTAGCACATATTAGCAAAGGTTTATGACTTCCTTTTGGGCAAAAATCTGCACCTGGCTTCCTTTTTCAATAGAGTTCTGGCCATTTCCTGTTCTTTTGCAGTATTTTTCTTCCCCAAACAGCATTTAAATAATAATGTTAAGCTTGTACAATCCTACTGTACTGCAAGAGAGATAAAAATATATAAAATGGAACCTGTCTTTCATAGGAACCTAAATGTAGATTGAATGTTCAGATCTCTGCCCCTCCAGGATTTGCCTGTCTTTCTCAATCCATCCATATGAAAGCAAGAGATTCAGACTACCTAGTATGAAACTGTCATATGGAAATATGACTGTTTCCATTGCCTATGCAGAAAGACAGGTCTAAGATATAGGCCCTTAGAAATATATAAGCTAAAGTAATGAATACTTATCTAAAATAAGATAATAAAGATTTATGTAAATAATATGACACATTCCAGATTCCTTTGATATGTTTAATTTCTCATCATATGTCCCCTTTTTGTAATTTTATTACAGAAGTGTTAGTTTAATGTCTTTGAACAGTGATGCTTGGTACAAAAAATAGGGTATTATTTTCTCTCTCCTTCCTAGACTACAGAACATTTTAGAAAATTTATACACTCAGCAAGTTTCCAGTTCAGACATGCTTTCTGAGATAATTACTTAGTACGTGCTTAAGTATAACTGAACTCTGTGAAGTTAACAATAGTCTTGAATAAAAACAGTTAGTATAGGACTATGTTACCCATTAACACCTGAGAGGATGTCATCATAATCGTCTATTGACAGGAAACTATAAAGGGATTTTAAGAATTTCAGTTTCAGTGGAAAGTCTTCTGAATTGATTTTAAAGCGCTTAAAAAAAACAAACAAACAAACAAACAAAAAAAAACTAACAACAAAGTAAATAATGTGTTACAAATATAAAATGTCAAGACTGTAACAAAAAAGCTAGTATTTTTTCATTTTATATCTGATTTTCACAGAGTGTACAGGATCACATCTGAGGCTGATGCACATACACATCAGGAAACGAGCATTCATGGACAAAAGGAAGATAATTAAAAAGTGATTGGGTCTTTCAGAGAATTAAAATCCAACTGCCAGTTCAGACAGCACTAGAAGTTTAAAAATAACATTTTATGCTCTCACTCTTCTTCAAAGTATGCTTTTGTCACAGCTCAAGAGTTTGAGACAATAATATCAGGGAAAGCCTGGTAACTACAAGACAGATTGAGTGATTCTTGCTTCCGTTTTAAATTTACCCCTGGTTATCTAAGTTAATAGCTGTTTTCTGCTTGTGGACATATTGTACATTTGGAGCTATATGCAACTCCAAAGTGGGTGGAATCAGATCAATGTATTAAGTCCACAGTCATATGAAAAATTAATGTATGTGAAATTGTGAGAAATGGGGTTTCACTATCTAAACTAATTGCTCTGAAAGGCTACACTATAATGAATAACTATCCTAAGTGTGTGGCTAATGAAACTGGAATTTCTTGATAAAAGCCATTATTCAAAAATAATAATAAAAAAATAAAAATCATGAGAACTGTTAATGGTTGTGCTAAAATACATAGTAGTTTCACCAGTTGAATTAAACGATGTATTAACTAAATATTTGCTTGTTATAAAAAGCATTTTCAATACTACAAAAAATGTAGTGTTCTGACTTGCCCTACCACTACCTTCACTCCCATTAAAAAGTGCTTTTATACACCTTAGAATTCACATGCTCCCAATTTCTAAGCAAGTAGATTAGTCATTTGTGAGTTGGGAATTGATGGTGCTGCAACTCTGGTAATTACCATGACAATGTTGCTGAATACCTATCATAGTGGAAATGCAGAAAGGTTATTTGATTTGATCTCAGGAGTTGAGAGCATTTATTCACATACTGTCAAACAACAATGAAGGGCTGATTGCTGCTTTGATGCACTTTCTCTCCTTTGTTCCTTTTCCTTTTTCTCTTGTCCGTCTTTTCTGTATTATTCCCATTGCAAATAGACAACCAAAAAACAAATCATCTCAACACATAGACCCTAAATGCATGAATGCATGTTTAGTAGCTCAGTTCTGCCTCTAAATAGATGGAATACTGTTTCATCGTGTATTTCTATTTCCAAAAGAGTCTATTTCCAAAAGTGTCCACTTTCCAAAATGGTGAGCATTTTGGTTGTTATTCTGTGGGAAAACTATAAAAACATATACTCTTGTTGGGAACCAGGATACATTAAATTGCATAGCCCACTCTGTTGTCCCAGTTGTTTACTGATTCTGAGCTAAGTTCAGGTGAATATACTCTAGTGCAGAGCAAAGACATTTGGCATTCACATAATGAATACATTGTTAGCTATTCTGTAGTCTTTGTCTGCTAATACTATTCTAGTTGCATGAGAAACCTTTTTTTTTTTTTTTATTTTTTTTTTTTATTTTTTTATTTTAAGGTATCCCCAGATTGTAATGTTAGCTTTTTCTCAGCTGGAAATCAGATAAGGCATGTTGTATATAAACATGCTGTTTACTGTGCATTTATGTGTCTTAGTATTGAAAGTTGTTTTATACATGACGTTGATCAATGGTTTAGAATACCTGTTCTCTAATGCTGAACCTGGGAGTGCGAAAATAAACTAGTGCCTTTATTTCTGAGTGATAATTTCATATAGCTAAATATAAATTCTTGAACAGCCTCCTAATTATAAGTACCACATCTACCTAAATATATACATGTACATGAATTTCATCTGAGTACATAAGCACTTAGCTCTTGCATAAGCTCCATCATAATTCACAATTCAAGTGGAAAAGGACTAAATTACACCTACATTCATGGTAGCTACGATCTAGTAGAAAAGTTCAAACCATTAAAAGGCTGTGAGTTTTCTTTGAATCACAGCAATCTCACTCAAAAACTTCCTGGGGGAAGGTGATTCTGAGACTCAGATTCATTACTCTCCTTGGTACCAGAGGATTTAAAAGCATAAAAGAATGTAACATAAACTAAGGAATAACCTGGATTGAGGACAGGCTTCAGTCAAACAGGCAATTCTCAATCAGGAGCTTGGATTTGTACACCTAATGTAAGCATCCATTCCCATATAGAAAAAAAAAATAAATAATTAAATGCTTTCCTGAAACCAGTGAATTTGCTCTTACCACCTGAGAGATGGGTAGGAGATGCCACAGTGATAACTAATTCTGGTAGATAATTCATTTTGGGGTATGTGAAAATAAAAATCTGACTTTAAAACAGAAAGGTAAGGTCAAGGTTCCATAGTTTGTACAGGTGTTGATGCCAGAAACTTGAGGAAAGGTTTAGCTGTTTATTCAGTGTGATGGGATCTATGCTAGTAAAAAGTAGACTCAGAACTCATTATTGGAAAAATACTTTTGAAAATGTGTCAAAAATATGCCAAAGAAGAACCTTATTTAATGCTCAGCAGATTCTTGTATACATTGAATTCAAGGTGTTGAACAAAAAAAGAAAAAAAAAAAAAAAGGAGCAACATATCTATGTTCAGAATAATATAGTATTTGCTGTATTAAGTATATTAATACAGTGTCATTATGTTGCCTTTTTGGTGGTAATCCAGAATAATTTATAATACATTTGCTTTTACACCAAAAGGGACATAAATTATATATATATATATATATATATATATATATATATATATATATATTCATTGTTTCAGTCCTAAAAAGATTGTGAGATGGTGATACTTTCAATGTTTACACAGGAGTTCTCCACCCATAGAACAATAATTCTCTCTTATCTATCCGGATGCTACTATAATTTTATGAAGATTCTAGCTTAGTTTAATTTACTTTGTTTCGAGATATCAAATTAAAGTTTTATTTCTAATTATAATTCTACCAAAATAAAAAAAAAAAATAGAAGATAACTCCAGATCTCACCAAAATAATAATAATAAAAATAAAATAGGATAAACTCCTTTTCCCTCCCTCCACCTTCTGTTTTGCTATCATTTATTTAGAACTGAAGTCCTTCCAAAACTGAATCATGGATGCATTATGCTAAATTCAGTTGTAAAACACATTTCTTCTCACTGTATCTTATATCCTAAGCTTACATTTGAGAAAGAACAGGAAGCTTAATTAAATATACTTTGAGACTCTTCTCTACAACGTCAGCCAAGGATGATGATAAATGTGAGTGGCTTGCCAGCAGTACGGCTACTCCTTTAATCTCTTTCTGTTTTTCAGTTGCCAAGAAGACTCCTCAGTTTAGTGTTTATAGATACCATGCTCACTGTATGTAGACATTTCACATTTGAAAGGCTTAAAATGGTAAGACAGATGATGAAAATATGTACTGAAACTATAAATACAAAACAATGACAGATACATTACATTGTTCTACTCTACAAATGAAAAATTATACACATAGGTAATCCAGATGAAACAGATCTGTTCCCTTGAATGTATATTCCTGTATTTTCTTGACAGAAAGTCCTCACCAGCAGTAGTACTGAAGTTAGTAGAAAAGTCATCTGATACCGTTTCAAAAGAGTGCTTTTTCTACAATTGTGAGTTTGGGAGTATGGTGTTTATTCTGAAGTTTTTTGTTTGGTTGGTTTGTTTTTGTGCATTCCTGTATTTTGTATGGTCTTTAACAGTTTGAACAACATATATTTCAAATGTAGATGACCTTCACTCACTCCATTAGGACCAATGTTAAAATTTCCTAGTGTTTTAACAAAGATTGTTCTATTATCTCAAATCAGAGGTAGGATTTCTCTGGTAAAGTTATTCTACACATGACTCTGTGTGTCCATACAAGACATATAGATGAGTTGTTTATCTATAATAACAAGACACGGGATCTGTTGATTGAGACAGCCTTTTCTACCATCATGTATATCACTCTGTAGGAACACTGAGTGTTCACCTTGAACAGTTTACAGTTAAGTAACTCAGTCCAACACAATCAACTTACACATGTGGGTAGACCATCTGAATCAATGAGACACATACATGGTAAATTTACCCGTTAGGAATAATTTGGCTGCTATTGTGTCATTCACAGATGTATATTTACAGCACGTGTAATACCTGCCAGGGAAATGTTTAATGTAATACCAAATGTGCAGGAACTACACAGTGACAAAAAAAAAAAAAAAAAAAAAAAAAAAAAAGATGAGACATTTTGAAGAAAACAGTAATAACTAAAACAGTAATAACTATTATGTAACCTAGGTACAGCATCTGTTCATATACATATAAATCTATTTCAGTTATGGTATTTGGATCTGTTGCTCTGATAGTTTAATACAGAACTGCTTAACACAGCTGTCATCATAAAACCTTTGAGGATTAGATGTTTTTACTAATGCTGAAATGAAGATTGGATGTGTCCTCAGTTCTTGAAGGTTAGCATACTCCTAAGTATGATGTCAACGTAACAGATGATGTCAAAGGGAATAAATTTTCATGACCAAATACCTAGATACAAAGATACCTGAATTTGAAGACATAGGCCAAAGTTATTTGTTCAAGAACTCTATATGAATTTTAACCTGTATTCATTAATTTCATGACTAGGAGTGTTTATGGCCCCAAGACTGCTGGAGTTCAAGAAGTGTTTGGACAATGCTCTCAGGCATGGTTTGGTTTTAAGTAGTCCTGTGTGAAGCCAGCATTACACTGCCCTAGGTGCAGAACCCAGCATTTACCTTACCTTACCAGAACTCATGCCATCCACAAGGCTTCTCATCTCTCCAGAAAATCAACAGCACCTCCTAGTTTAGAATCATCAGCAAACTTGCAGTGATGATTCCACTCCTGCATACAGATCATTGATACAAATGTTGAATGGAACTGGCCCTAGAATTGAGCCGTGGAGAACACACTAGAACACACTGGCCCACCAGTCAGATATAGCCCCATTTGCTACAACACTTTTAGCTCTGCCATCAAGCGAGTTAATCACCTGGTTTAACATGAACCTGTTTGTCTCACATTTGGATAGTTTGTCCAGAAGGATACCATGAGGAATGGTATCAAAGGCCTTAGTGAAATCCAGAAAGATTACATCTGCCTCTTTCCCTTCATCCACCAAATGACCTTACAGAAGATGAAATTACTAAGGCAGGTTTTTCCCTTGATGAACATTTGTTGACTATGCCTGATAATAGCTTTGTTTTTTAAATGCGTTTCAATATCCTCTAGGACAATCTTCTCCATGACTTTTCCAGTGGCTGAGGTTACACTAACAGGTCTGTAGTTTTCTTTTTTTTTCAGATTTTGCCTGTCACTGTCAGTAGCTGAGCTCCACTGAAGAAATGCTGTGAGATATCAGCTACACAGCTTCCTGCTATACATAGGTACTTTGCAATACTTTGCATACCAATAGCAATGCTGCCTCCCACTACTAGCTAATGAGAGTTGTTGTACATAGCTAACTTACGTTAGGTAATATGGTAGTAGACCATATCATTCTCATGATATTCTTACTACTTTATCATTTTAAATGTATGCTAAATACCACTGAGAGAAAAACAAACAAACAAACAAAAAATAACAGGCCCATTTTTAAACTCACCCATTTTATATGCAGGCTCCATTTGCATGCAGGGAGAACTAAAATAATACCTGAAGCTTCAGTTCAGAGAATTTAATAAGTACACAGCAACTGAAAACTAGAATTCTTTCAGAGTTTCCAAATCAGTAATGTCCCTACCTATAAGGCTACATAGTAAAATACAAAGAGTGTTAAATATACCAAGTATTTTACCTATTTTCAGACTTTTTTTTTTTTATTTAACAAATGTTAAACAAAATATTGAATGACTTATTGACAAGTATTTCTATATTTATAAATTCTAATTTAAGTGTGATTCTGTTTATCCATTTATCCAGTGATAAACTAGATCTTGAGATGTATCTCCCCAATATGCTAAGTACTTTCCAAGCAGAATAGATGAGTTCCCTACTTTCCATAGTTAAAAAGTATTTATACCAAGTGGAATATGAATGAAGAAACAAAGCAATAGTTCCAACATCAATTTATTTTTTCCTCCAGTTCCCTTCACATCCTCTTTGCTGATCTCCCAGCCCACAATGTCTCTTTCCATTCTAAATATGCAGACAAATCCTCATGGGCACACTTGTGTTCAAGTTTCAAAAAGAATAAGGATCACACATATCAATGCTTTATATATGGAAATATTTCTTGTCACACAAAATGGATCTTTTCACTGTTTGACTGTCAAACTCTTCCTGATCAAACCAGACAACACCAGCTTCTGCTGCTTTTCCAGACTCTTGGCAGGCTATCCTCACATCTGCACATCTTGCATTTACAAGTACACAGATTCCAAACTGTCAGTGGATGGAAATAATTTTGAAATCCAGAGTGAATACAAATGGATTCCCTGTAAAAGCCTTTTATTTCTGTGTCAAGTGATAGAGTTGCTAGCACAGAAGCTTCCATTTTACACTTTCCCATTTCCAACAACATCACAGAAGGCTGGAAATATCCCAATAGCAAATGAACATAGAAATTTTTTAATCTCTTTTTGTATAAAATAAGCAAGTTTTAATTTTTTTTTTTTTCCCTTAGGATCCTTTATTACATACAAATAAGTTTAAGGGGGAGAAAAATCTCTTGCGCTGTTTTTTCTTCCCTCTTTTTCAAAGGAATTTTTTTTTTTTTAAATCTAGCTTATTTATAGTACACTGTAATGGGAGTGCTTTCAGTAGCTACAGATTACAGTATACAGTGTTGGCAATGAAATACAATCCATCTACTCTTTATTATATCTCACTTTTCCCAAAAAAAGTTACAGCGTTAAAGTTCAGTATTAGTTTGGTTTGGAACTCATTAGCCTGAACTGGTTATTTATTCTGGATGCTGCAAAACTGTGATCTCACGTTTGTGATGTGAGATTGACATCTTGACAACTGAGCAGAGTTTCATAACATTTCCACCACAGTTGGGCTTTTTAAATAAAACCAGATTGTCTTTAGAATAAATTTATTTGGGGCAAAATTTAAGAGTTTCAATTTTTTTCCAGAGAGGAGTAAGTAAAATTTTCAGACTTTTAATTACTACCTTAAAAAATACTAAAAGAACAATAGAAAAATGAAATCCAAAATAATAAAAGGAGAGAAATATTTTCTGGTTTTACCAACACCAGGAAACACACAATATTAAGCTTTTTTTTTTTTTTTTTTTTTTTTTTTTTTTTTTTTTTCCTGTAACAGTTTGACCAAAAGCAGTCTAAGAGAGGAAAAAGCCACTGCTGCTGGATCCTTTGTGGATCCATTGTAATGTAGCCCTGCAAATACCTGCATGCATGAGTGGAGGTCTTCTCAATCCATGCCTGGCCAAAAGCAGGTGACCAGGGAGTAAGATGCAATGGAGACCAGAAGGAAGCAAACCACAAATTATATTATATTGACTCTGACATCAGTGAAAAGACCTGGCTAATTTGTTAGCTGTGATGTAGCCTGGAATGAAATGCCAAATCCCTTGGAAAACTATCACAGAGATAGATATGTTAGCAACACATCCCAGATGAAGAGAGCTTTTCTAGCCATTATGTATTTTGCTGCAGGAAGAATAAGTGCTTTCATTAATGAGAAGGCATTACAGGACTGTGAGAAAAAGTGTCAACAAAACTCAACTGGCTTTTGCTTAAAGCCTTGAGAGAGACAAATGTCAGCCAAGCCCTCACCCAAGGCTGAACTGAACAGCCTTTTTTTCATGCATGTTGCCTGCATGAAAAAAGGCTGCTTGACCTACTTTTGTTTTCTGGATGAATAATAGAGGTTTCTGCCTGCTGAAGGCTGTTGCACTTCCAAAGTGGTAGGAATAAAATGACTTATTTCTTCTAAAAATAGCTATGCCAAACCTGTTCTGGATGATGAAGATTAACTTACAATATACCCTAAAGGAATTATGAATTTTCCATTGACCGCTGACTAGGTACAAGTTACTTAGCCACAACATAGCATAAGGTGAGCTTGAACAATAAGAACAACATATTTATTAAACCTTATAGAAACTGCAAGTTGAGTGTTCGATGCTGTTTTCTTTTTTCAGTTTGGAAGTATTGTGGTAAGTGGCACTGAGTGGTGGGAGCCTCCCATGTATGTGGCATGCAGCCTCTAAAAAACAGTTCAGTTGTAAAATACTTTATGACTTCGACTCTGTTACTATCCTTAGTGGAGTCCTTAGTGGAGTGGTATGTGGAGTCCTCCACATACCCTATAAAGTTTTCTTTTTACATAATCAACATTTTTGACATATTAACTCAGAAGTCATGGTACAATAGTGACAGCATAACAGAACAGACAAGCCATATGCTTAAGAGAATGACAACATTCAGGTGTTTCTTTCTTCATTCAAACGTTAATACAAGAGTATGATAGTTTCAAGATTGTTTAACAGTCTCTGGCATGCCATGATGCTTGCTGAAGGAAATAATACTGCCCAAAGCTCAGCATTTCACTGAGATGCCCAATGGGGGATAAACTGATGTACCACTAGATGACAGATGAATTCCTGTAAGCATTGAAAGAGAAGCTGCAAAATCAGATTTCAACTTCCACACAAAGCAGAAAAAGTTCATCTGGAAATTATATCGTCATTTATATTGTTTAATATACCGTATTGTTTAGTAATTTCTGCAATACTATTCCTTGGAGGCTTCATTAATAAGCTTGTAATGATTTCTGGGGTGGGGTAGAAGGGGAAAAGAGTGAAAAGGGGGATTGGCTGGAAAAAAAAGGAAGGAGAACATGGAGAAAATAATAACAGTATTATTTTATCCAGCATGTACTAGCTTATCACATGCCTAGGTTTAGATAAGAAATTTTCTATAATAAATAAATATATATAATAAATAAATATATCTACAATATGTATTATTAATATGTATATTAATATTATTAATATGTATAGAGATAATATTTATAATAAATATCTAATATAATAAAGAAAGAAGGAAGGCAGGAAGGCAGGAAGGAAGGAAGGAAGGAAGGAAGGTAGGAAGACTACCGTGGATAAAACCGTGAACTGTCCTTCTTTGGCCATGAGTTTTAATCTACTTTTTCTGGCTCTGTCATTGTACTCGAAGCCTCCTGACACAGCAGGAGAAGTGCAGACTTCTTATTAGATTCAGCATTCATTGAGGAAAAACCCCAAATCTTTTAGGTGGCTAAGTCAAAAAAAAAAGTCTCTGTAAAGTAAAGGTAAGTTCTTTCCTCTCCTGGTCAATCTGTGCTTCATTATCTTATTTGGCATGGCAAAATCAGTAGATGGTGTGGAAGTGGTTTGGGGATAACTATGCTGTTACACAAGCACAGATTTCTATCCACTGATAGAGACCTAAGGGTAGTTTTGTTGAAGTTAATCAGCATTAGAAGACAAAAGAATGAGTTGAATGAGTTTGAAACTAATTCACTGCGATCCCTGGACTTGAGTCTATTACTTTACCTCAACCATGAACAGAGGCCATGATTAATCTAGAAATTCAGAGTTTATCTAGCTCTTAGAGCTTTACTGTATTGTTTCTCCTAACTTTAAAAGTATAGTATGGAAAAATCAGAAAAGCATAGCTATCTGCAACATCAAAAGATGCTGCAAGGCCTCTGTATCTACTGGTGCAGCTTTCAGCAGATGAGAGCAACTTCCAATTCACAACTAAAAAGACATTCTCTTCAACGTACACTTCAGGGGATACTTGTATATAAAAATAAAACTTTAATTGCTACAAGTTTTGTCTGCAAGATTCTCCCAATCCAGAAGACAAAAGAGAAGTTAGGATTGAAATGTGAGCCCAGATCCATCAACCTAATGCCGTTGGACCAAAATAGGTCATATTTTATTATTTTATATTATTATTATTATAATAGGCGTGGACTTATCCCCTTCCCCCCCAGACACTTTGCTTCTAAAAAACTTGAATTGTAAAATGGTAATATAGTTCTTCCTTGCCAAGGATCTGGAACATTATATCACAATTAAAGAATACAATAAAACCATAAAGCAATAAAAATGCCATATAAGCTTCTATAAACTAAACTAACCAGCAATAAAGCAAATACAGTTTAAGTGTAAGAAAAGATTTTTGCTGCCAATAAAAGAAGAATTTTATGGAAAAGTATATATAACTATTTGCATGTTCATACTGTTAAAATAGTGAATGCTTTTTAAAGAGTAATACTGCTGTTCAATTTGGTGTTTGAGATCAGCATAATGGAAGAATTTTTGAAGTACAGGTAACTAATACAACTGCCCTTAGGCAGTAAATATATTTCCAGAGAAGTGTAATGATTCTGTTAGAAGACTAACTGATTCTTTTGCTTAAAACATCAGGAAACCACTATATCAGAGCATGGACCTAGGATTACATAAATACTTTAGAAATCCCATTTAAAAAAGAAAGCAAGCACACCAAATATATATATATATATATACATATATATAATAAATAAATAAAAGAAAGCACACTTCAATGATCCTTTAAGTCTTTAAAAGCTCTCCCATTTGGTGCATTTGTACCAATGCTAATATTTCTGCTTCTCTTTCTCCTCCATTCTCTTTGGCTTATGAAACAAGGATAAGCAGGTATTCTGCCTTTCTTGATGCCTGCATTTCATGGTGGGGGTAAACTGACGCCAATGTCGAGATTTATTAATGATTGTCACCAGCTCAAGGGTGACAATGGTCTGGGTTGAGCTGGCAGAGCCCCCAAGCTCAAATCAACTCCCTGATGTGCTTCCAGTTCTCCCATCACAAGCAGGCTGCTGGCACCAGCAGCAGAGTGGCCCTGTGTGCTATAAATTGACACATTTGACTGAGAATAGGCTACAGAGTACAAAGGAATGAAGGCAATGGACATCAAATGGATTTTTTGCTATTGGTTAATACTGCCCTTTTGGCTTTGATAAAGATTTATGCATCTGCATAGGTCATTGCTTTGCCATATAGTAAAAATGGTGTATAATTTATTCCTCAGCTCTTCCCCCTGTATTTACTTATATATTGAAGGATAGTGGTTACTTAAAACTACACAAGTAATGCCTAAGATTCAAACTAATATTCAGTATTAATGGTATTTCAATTATTTTTTTGTTTGTTTTCTTAAAGGGATCATCTAAAAATATTGTGAACAATGAAATAGAATAAGAAATAAAAATACATAAAATTATTTGAAAACATAAAAACACATGGGAGAATATCTATGTGCTTGAGGATAGTAGTTTTTCTAGGTTTATTTGAAAAATGTCAAATTAAGATTCTGTTTCTCTAGGCTGTTGCGCACTTATATTTAAAGGTCTAGTTAATACATCTGTTAATATGGTCAGTCTTCTGATTTTTTTTCATATTACTAGTGATTTCAACATCTCAATACTATATGTGTTCTGTCATTTATTTTGGTTTTATACCTTATGAGCAGAAAGGACTTTGCAACAGTTTACCCCAGCTTTATTAGGTGGATGCACAGTACTTCAAGGGGAGCAAATGTTGTTTCTTGTGCCTGGGATACCCCTGTACAGCTTGTTTTCTCTTCAGAGGCACAAACCATCCTTGTAAGTAAGGTAGGAACTTTATACATTGGTGCAAGATATGGTATTACTTTTAGAAGCTGAAAACTTCTGCAAGTAAACTTGTCTAACTGCCACATAATATCAAAAAAGAAGCAATTTTTCTTTCTCCTTCCTATCTTTGTTGACGGTGAAAATGTACAGAAGCTGCATGCTTTGACAGAAAACTCTAAATACCCCCACCTGGGCAAGGGTTTGGGCAAGAACTATAGGTAGCCAACACTTCTCAGTGTTACAGACTGACAAAACTGGGTGAAAACTAAAGTGTTAAGAAAACAACCTCTACACCAACAGAAGCAACTTTGAGATGTTTTGAGTTCCATGCCAATGTATGCAGGTGCAAAGGTTTTCTGTTTACATCCATCACCACCTTTTGGAAGCATAAACAGCCTTACTCCAAGCAGCATGGCACTGTGCTATATATTTGTTCTGTGACTCTGTATGTGCATTTGCTTACATGCTGACAGGCATACTTACATACATAATGTTACTTTAACAGCAAATGATCTTGCAAAGAAAACTCATGAACATGTACAGCAACTAACTGAAGATGAGATCATCTAATTATGCCAGTAGGAGCTGATATTTAACAAACTGATCATGATAGCAATCCCGTATTTCCAATAATAGTGCTGCTAGAGCATCCTGAGTATCCTTAGGACATCTGACTGCCTTCCTCAAGTAGTCTCACAAAGATGCTGTGGAAAAGAACAGAGAGACGGAATATGAGTGGTCTTGTTATAAAGGAGAAATTATCTTTTATATTTTTTTAAATACTGAATCTTCAGCAGTTTGGTATGTAATACTAAAGTATGAAACCACAAGGAGTATTGAAAGATAGCCTTGGTGCAGTGTCTTCAGGAATGCAAGTACATTTTTCTGATACGATTGAGGAATAGGCAGACTACTAAATTACCCGCAGGAGTATAGCAGTATGAACATTAACTCATGCCAGCTGCTGTCATTTTGGCGTACATGCTCCTACCTGATGGTGACTGAGAAACGCTCCCAGGCAACTTAAGTCCAGATAACAACAGAAAGCTAAAAATCCTTGCATTTATCATACAGATTGAGTGAAAGAAGTTCACACTGAAGCTTGTCTTTCACAGGCTAATTCATTTGCTTATATCCCTTCAATGTTTTTTAAATATTATGGCTATTTTAAGATATGAGCATGTCTTCACTGTAGTGAATACATTTGCGAAAGACAAAATTCAGATGCCTAAAGGCTATCTGAGTTTGACAGACAAATCATGGACCTGTATCTGTTTTGAGCAGAGATTAATTGCTGCTGACTTCATTTAATTTTTCAAAAATCACACTAACTTCACTCACAGCATCTGGAGATCACAAACAAAAAAATTTCAACAGCACTGTTTGACAGTTCATTAGATGTATTCCCAACTGTTGGGTTGACTTTATCAAGCTTGCAAAGTTTATTAATAGTTGCTGTGATACAAAGCAGAAGACTTCTGCCTAAAGAACTTTTCAAAATTCAGCCACATAACAAACATTTCAGCTAGAAGTTCAAGAAGTCTTCATAAATTCCTGAATGGGGTGATAAGAGGCCATGTTTCTGGCCTATAAATTGTTTTTATTACTGGTTCTATTGCTTGTAGTGTGTGTGTGTGAGTATGTGTGAATGTCTTAATTTAGCCTCACTATTTGGAAGATTCATGCAGAAAATATAAAACAATCACAGAATATCCCAAGCTGGAAGCAACCAACTTCATCAAGTCCAACTCCTGGCTACACACAAGACCACCCAAAAATCAAACCATATTTCTGTGAGTGTTGTCCAAATTCTTCTTGAACTCCAGCAGGCTTGGGACCATGACTACTTCTCTGCAAAGCTTGTTCCAGTGCCCAACCACCCTCTCAGTGAAGAACGTTTTGCTAATAACTAATCTGAACCTCCTTTGATGACACTCTGTGCCATTCCCTCTGGTCCTGTCACTGTGCCCAGAGGGCAGAGCTCAGCACCTGCCCTTCTGCTCCCCTCGTTAGGAAGTTGCAAGCTGCAAAAAGGCCTCCCCTCAGCCTCTTCTACTCGGGGCTGAACAAACCAAGGTACTTCAGCTGCTCCTCATATGTCTTGTCCTCTAGACATTTCACCACATTTGTAGACCCTTTGGACACTCTCTAATACTTCTATGGCTTTCTTATGCTATGACATCCAAAACTGCACACAGTAGTCAAGGTGAGGCAGCACCACCACAGAGCAGAGCATCATTTCCCTCAACCAGCCTGATGCAACCCAGGATACAGTTGGCCCTTTTGGCTGCCAAGGCATACTGCTCACTCATATACAACATGCCATCAATTAAAACTCCCAGAACCCCCAGATCCCTTTCTGCAGGGCTGCTCTCCAGACTTTCACACCCCTCCCCCCAATGTATGTACTTTTATCCCCTCAATGTATGTACTCAGAGTACAAAAAGTACCTTTTTTTTTTTTTTTTTTAAACTTTACACCAAAAAGAGTACAAAAGAGGCTCTGAGGGAAGACTGTCCAAAATATTTCTGCTGAACAGAAAGGGAATAAAGCAACTTCTTGTTTTCATGGTCTTATATTTGAAAACAACTGATTTAAGTGATTATATCTGAAGATATAATCTGATGTTAAGATCTGGAGAGAAAATCCATCAAGTTTTTTACCTTCCTTTTTTTTTTTTTTTATTCCCTTCTAAGGACACTTAAATTATTTTAAATAGAAATTTGTTTTAAACAAAAATGGCACGCCAATTAGGTTTTGAGAAAATAATATAATAGCATTAGCATGTGGGTGAAAATTTATTAGAGTAATTGTAGTTTAACATGAGACACAGTGTGTTTATATTAGTGATTGCCAAAACTGGTTGAAAAATAATAGAATTATCTCAAAACACCCTCCCCTCCTTTTTTTCTCCCCATTATTTTTCAAAGCCTATTTAATTTTTTTAATTTTGGACAAATTTTGAATGCTGCAGACTTCCTGCAAAAGGACAGAGCTTTTGGTTTACAGAGACTAGCCCTTAGCTCAAGTCTTTCAAGTTGAAAGGTATTGAGTTTGGGAGAGTATCAAGGGAAATAACAGTATATATTTGAGCTGTTCTTATATTTGTTAAGCACTAACATAAGTTTATCATGAGCATCATCTAGCACAGATATTTTATATTCCTGTGAATGACTGTCAGAGCAAGCAATAGGAGATGGGAAAAAATGTTCAGAAAAATAAAACCTAGAGTAATTACTATGAAGAAAATAAGGAGAGAAGAAAGTGACAATGAAATGTGTTAGCGAGTTGGATATTGAGGGGAAAATTCGTAAGCATGAATGGAAGAATTCATTGTACTCTTGAAGGAAGGATAGTTAATCATAAAGAGATAGATTTCATAGCAGCAATATTGGGAAGAAGTGGTATATTCTCTCCAATATTCCCTGATGGAAATTGTGATGTTTCCTGACAGGAAATTGTGGTAAGGAAAAGCAAAATGAGTAAAGCTTATTCAGCAAGGAGATCATGAGAATGTGCAAGCATGGAACAGTTCAGATCAAGGACTTTGTCTTTTGATCTGATCGCAGCCTTAAGAGGCCACTAAAGAGTTATGTGAGAATGAAGGGACAAATAATGAATACTTGGAATTGTAGTCTTGCTCTGTTCTGATATTTTCAGTATCCTTTCATACCAAAATAAATAAATAAATAAATAATTTACAGATTTCTTCACTCCTGTCCTAAAGCCATTATGATTTGGCTTAGGAAAAGTAGAAAATAAGTTAATCATAATATATTACCATCAAAATCTCATTGCTCTTGCAACATTTCTTCACCCAGTGCGATTAATAACATACGGTGTCTATTTCTCTCCAAAAGTATTAAAACTGAAGGAAGTAAAATCAATTCCTTTTTCCAGTATCCCAATTTCTGTAAGGAACGATAAAAATTTAGACTTAATAAGAACCCAAAGCATGGTGATTAAAAAACATTTTATTTTTCTAAGCAGTCCCTGGAGAGACAGAAGGTAGTAACACGTGTAAGGTTCTGGCACTGCAAGTGCTGTAGTTTTTCTGTGGATAAGATTCTTTCTCCAGGGCTTTCACATTGGTACGTTTCATAAGGAATTCAAATCTTATAATGGAAGTGTAATTTGCCTATAATGTGTTAGTCATATTATCTAAAACAATTTAATACCTTCCATAGTATTATGCCTTAGCATTGTTAACACTGGTGCATGTGACTATTTGTTGAATGATGCTACAATGGTCCTTTGTTAACATGTTTCTTAAATTCCTCTCAGTGATTACCTTAACTCACTAATAGGAGTTGTCAAAGAGTTTAGCTATTATACAGCTGTCTTTTTTTTTTTTTTTCTGATACTGAAACTTACACATGGAAGGTTGGTGTGAGTCAAATCTTTCTATTTTTTCTTTGGGTGCTATCATGATAAAATTATCTTTGGCACTTATATAGGCTATATATAGTAATGTATTTTGGGTTTTATTGATTATGAGAATTCGGTCTGTATGTGACTTTACTTTCACTTCTTTATTTTCAGTTTTTCTGTGCGTTTTGATGCTTCCAAAGTTCTTCAAATTGCACAGTCCACTTCTAGATTTTTCAAAAAATCTTGTTATTTGCTATGTATGAAGTTACTATCAAAAGTCACTGAAAATATCTTGTAATCCCTTATAAGAGCATATTTCATATTTCAGATGACTAGATACATGAAGCATGCAACAAACTATCTACTGATCATTTGGTTATGAATGAGATTACAGTATCAATCCCAATCTAAGGACTTGTCATATATTCCAGTTTTCGTGTTGCTAGATTTGTATATTATGATTTGCTAGCAACTCTACAAATGTGCAAGAGTCACTCACTGTGCCTCCTTGATATCTTTATAGTACTGAGGCAACTTGTTTTCCTTTATGAGGTGTTGTCCTTGATGAGCTTGTGACAGAATTCTCTTGGCACCTGTCTGACATGCCTCTACACTTTGTGTTAATTACAATGAAAGGTCTATTGAGCCTTTCAGGGCACCTGTGTATAGAATATAGACACTGTGTTTGAAAAGTTGAATATTTCTGATCTTGCCATTTAACCATAAATGGTGTGCTTAATTGTTCCAATGTTCTTTTATCATTCAGTAACCTTGCACATTGGACTAGCTGCTGCAGTAATTATTACTATTGTTCAATATCATCATTAATATTATCATTTAACATTATTGTTTATTATTATTATTAAAATATATTATTTTCCAGGTGCATCACTTACTAAGAAAATTGGGCGGGGGGGAGGGGAGGAGAAGGAAGGTGGGAAAGGAGATCTCTGTTTTCTAAGGTTTTGAAACAAGAAAAATCAAGCAAATTCACACAAGAAAATCAATTTGTATACCTTAACAGAATAGAAAATTACTCAGAGACAGGAAAAAATCATCATCCCTTGTTCAAACCCCACTAACACAGAACAGTAAAATTTGAGTGAACAGTCAACAACTTGGTGGACAGTCCCAACTGTTCTTTGTTTTGCTATATGTACAAGGCAGGCACATATTTTTTTGTCATTTTTCTGTGGAAGTAAATTTATAGTTTGCATTGTAGGTCAGGCTCAAGAATGCACTTGAAGTGAAAGTACTTACTTTGATTCATGTTGTAGTGCAGTTTTGAAACATGCAGACTAGATTTGGTGGATCTGAAGAATTCCCCTCAAAATATGGATGATATGGATATCGAGACTGTAAGCACCAATTGTTTCACCCTACAAATCCATTCTGATGTCTCCATACTACTTCTTTAACTAGGTACAACCTGGGTTTTGAGTTTTTTCATTAGAAGAAAAATATGATTTCTCCGTGCTCAGAACTGAAAGATGTGAGAAACATATCCTCGTTCTTTACCTAGTTTTCTTCTTATCTAAATGAAATGCCTTATCTAAATGAAAATGTGATGCTTTAAATAAGAAGATGCAACTGTTGTGAGTATTGGGGTGGGGGTGGGGGAGAAAATTAGAAAGCTTAGCAGAGATACAAGAAATTGCAACACTATTTCTGAATACAAATTGATGATGGCTACCATTAATTTCTGTTAAATCTTAGATTTCCTTTACAGCAAAAAACCATTTAGAGATGGAGTGACACTTAAATTGATTCAAAATTCAACTTCAACTTCAACTTCAATTCAAAGTTTAAAAATGAATTCTACCTGCTGTATACATAGGCCCACCGTCATCTTTGCACAGAACTTCAGAAACTGGCAGATGTATCTAATTCCTCTTACTTCAAGTGATGGTTCTTCTTTTCTTGCTATAACTTATTTTAAGCTCTTGTTTGAGATTTTCATCTTAGATCTTCTGCAGCTTTGTCTCCTAATATGACAGGGTTTTGACAGTTACCAATTACATACTCACATAAGCAATGAGTCAGATGATCAACTGTCCCACCATATTTTAGAAAGAACTTTTAAACAAAGGGATCCTTTGTCACTTCTGAAAACACCAGCCAGGTTTCCTGATCTTTACAACAGTATCTTTAGTTCCTGAGGAATAATCAGTCCTCTTTAGAATGGATTTATGTCTGAATGGTAGTCAGTATCATAAAGTTGGAAAATAAAAAAAAAAAAAATGCAAAAATAAAGTAGACAAACTAAAATTAGTAAGTTAAAATATTGAAACAGAGCCAAATTCTTCTCATAAGACTAAAATATGTATGCCTGCAATGAAGTCTTAAAAAATTCAATCTATGGTATCATCAGTTGCACAAATTTGTCCTTGAGAAATAATGAAACATATCTTCAAGCTAAATGCCATGTACAGGATATTATCAGACATTGCTAATACTAATTGCATTTGGAAGCTTGAATTAAATTACCTAAGAAGATATGATATAAAAATCATCACAATACTGTAGTAATGTACTATTTCCTTTTCTATGAAAGTATTATCACCCTTCTAGGAATGATATATTAATCAATTCTTAAAGCTAGATTAATTTTAAAAAGACATGATACGACATTCCTTCTTGCCCATACTGCTATTCCCTCTTAAATACGAGGGCTCTGTTGTTTCCACTGGAAGCTGCTGTGAAGATGTTTTCAAAACTTATTACTTGGACCATTTTATTAGTGTGTGAACACTTTGCCACTGACTTACTCCTTTATCATATTGAGCTTAAAACTTCTCAACTTCACTCTCAATGATTCTCGTAGTTATCTCACCTACTTCCTCTCATTCAGCTTGGGAAGACTGGCTATTGTTTCTGACTGATGTGAGACCATCTCTCAAGCGCCTCACAGATTTTCAAAGCCGTTTTACGTTTCCTCATGCTGACTCTTCTACAGAGATGCAGTATATAATTAAGTGCAAACTTTTACCTCTTTCTACATTGCCAAATCCCCAAAATACGATATCTTTAACAAATCTGACAGCTGTGAATCTTCGACTAATCATATAAATAATACTCCTAATGTTTCCCCTTGCTCTTGCAAGTTTATTCTTATCAAACCTTTTGTTCAAAACATAACTTCTTCAGGCAGGAACCATCATATTTGCCAGTGTCTGCACAGTTGGAGTTGTCTTGAACTCACACAAGGACCAGCAAATGCCAAAGAATTAACAAACTGTAGAATAACCCTTGTAAAGAGCAAATATTCTGTAGTGACCAAAGCAGGGCCAAGTTGAAAAAGCAGGTTTGAATGTAAGGAAAATTCCCCAGCATTATTATCTCTTAAAGAAAGTTGTAAATATCCAGCACTTTAGAGGCCAACTCTATCAGCAGCACTGACATTAAAATGTTCCAAACAATAGATTTTAGAATATAAAAAAATCTCCTGTACCAACTAAGATTCAAACTCAGTAGAAATAACCCCTCTCATGAAAATAATGGCAATGTATTTTGTGCTCTGACTTATGTTGTTAGAACAGTAGACTGCATTCAGAAAGGAAGCATTTATCAAGCAATCTTTTTTCCAGTGATGGAGGTTTACATCCAAAAGTAGATCCTGACAAACTACAAGTACTTGATTAGAAAGGAGGAACAGGACAGGAGATCTTCGGTTAGAAAACATTATAGATTAATTGTATTGCTGAAAATATTGATTTATCTTAGTTTATTACAACTGCATACTATATGGTGGATAGTTGCATCTATATGGTAAAGTAGCAATGTAGTTTCTATTAATAATAATAATAATAATAATAATAATAATAATAAATTTAATAATAATAATAATAATAAAATAATAATAATAATTTTAATTTTTATTATTTTTTTCTCCTAGCATTTTGAATGAACAGTAAAAATAAAGAATAAATATGTAATACAATTTTTTTAATTTTTATTTTTTAACAGAATGATGTTTTGTTGAGTTAACATCTCTTGTTTGTGCAAGGCATTGGCAGGGTAAGTAATGACAGTTGCTCAGAGAATCTTTTCAATATTAAATTACTAATCTGATTCTTTGACACAGTACATAGCAGGCACAGATTCTTTATATTTGACAAAGCATAGAGCTTTTGATACAGCAACTAATTAAGGATTCAGAAGCAAGTTAAAAAATGAATGATGGAACTCTCTAAGATCTTTACAGTACTAAGTGAAAAATCACTTTCAGATAAGTACAACGTGTTTCACATAAAAAAATAATAAATAATGTACTTTCATTTAAAACTGTGTTTAGATGCTCCCCAGTTACAGATATGCTCAATCACATACTTAAATGCTTTTCTAAAGCTGAATCCAAATGACTCCCATGCTGTCATGCTGTGGAAAACCCCTTCAGGAGCAGGAGTACAGACTCCCAAAATCACATTAAACACCAGATGAAAGGTACTATTTTATTAGAACAAACACTCTTTTTTTTTTTTTTTTTTTTTTTTCTTGGAGACAGTGTTAAGTTGCTTTTATGTCAGATTCTTTAAGATTTATTTCAAGCAGAGTTGGCTGGTAGTTTACCATTCCCTGTATATTGACATTCCAATATCAAAAAGAGAGAAAAAGTTGCTAGGTAACAGCAATATATTTACTAGAACTCTACAAGAACTGGGAACACTGCACAAAATTTCCTATTTCCTCCTCTGCTTGTAATCAGCGTTTGCAGATAAGCAAAGTTTGAAAATGTAGAAAGTTACATGTGATATAAATTTTCTAATGACATTTATTCAGGAAAATAAGTGGAAAATTGTATACATTTCTAAAAAGGGAGGTACAGATGCCAGAAGCTGGTTAGGTGTGTAACATGTAACACAGGAGTTAGTGATAAGGCAGCCTAGTGACAGGGGCAAGTGATCAGCCTGGAAGCCTGTTTGATTATGGAGCAAGACAGCTTGAGAGCCTGTACATGGAAAGAGTGGTAGTGACTTTGAAGTTAGCTATGTTAGAAATTTGTGATGCCAGTGAATTTGTGATGCCAGCTTCCCGAGACAAGTTGTCCTAGGACTCATAAGTACTCCTTTCAAAAACTGTGGAAAATCACATTTTCTGTAGAAAGGAAGCATTAATATTTTGCAGTTCAAATCATAAAGAACATTTTCAAATGTTTTCCTTAAAAAAGAATAAAATTGGTTGGTTTTAGGTCAGTCTAATTTTTCATGTTAAAAGACAGAAAGGTCTTGGAACAATGGAATCAGTTCCTAACTTATTAATTTGTAAGATAGCTTAGGATCACCTGTGATACTGTCAAAAGACAAGATCAGTAGCCTATTAAGTGATTTCTGTGATTAATTAAGGAAAAATACATTACTAATCTTATCAAACTCAGAGGAGAGTTCATTTTAGCTTTTTCTTGAGTCTGAAAGAGTGTCTAATGTTTTTTCTGAAGGGAAAAGGATAAAATATGAAATGAAATGTCTGAAGAATGCTTTGTGTAGCACTAGTTCAATGTGTTTATGGAAATTTCTGTGACTTATTTGCCTCCAAATATAACAATTATCAAACTGAAAAGAGGCAAAACAAATGTAAATACATACTCCTTTTAAGTAAGCATACAGAGGACTAGACAGGAACAATTTACAGAAAAGAACACTGTTTGCCTTTTTTATTGCTTGCAAAAATGCCAAGAGAGTTTCAAAGTAATAGCATTTACTAGGAAACGGGAAAGAGAGATGGAAAGAGAGAGAGAATAGGAAACAAAATAAATGTATTGCCTCAAAAAGGTCCAATTTAAAAAGTCTTCACCTTTTCATCCTGATACATGAGACTTCTGTAAGCTTTAGCACTATGAACTTGGGATTATTTACGTATTTGTTTATTTACAAGAGCTAGGGTGTTTTTGAGCTTTTAAAAGTTGTATGAAAAGCTGAAAAGTTTGTTGCAGTTGTTAGTGTTTTGTTGTTGTTGTTGTTAAAATGGCTTTCACTTTTCACATCCAGCAAAGATATACCTTACCATGTATATATTTCAGGTTATTTTTCATGGAGATATCTGCAATGTTGAATTATTTATTTTTTGTCATGTCTCAGTGTTCTCTTTGCTACTTCTTAGACAAAAATTTAATTCTTCGTTCAAATGTTCATTCTTGTATATGAAGTGATATTAAGAGGATTGCTACATTTAGATAGCCTGGAGAGAGAAAAAAAAAAAATAATAATAATAAAAAAAAATAGAGAGAGAGAGAGAGAGAGAGAAAGAGAAAGAAATTCAAAATTCAAAAAATGAATTCCATTCAAGACATTTTTGTTTACTAAAAAATACTTTAGGTTCCCCTTTAAAAATTCCAATACATTTATTATCGTGGTTTACAAGTTGTGGATTTTGGAGGAACTGGAGTTTCAATAGATAGCAAAAAACATTTCTTATGATGTTGACAACAAATACTGAGCTTTCTTACCTGAAAAATATAAAACTTTCTGAGATTTACCTTGCTTTCAACACAGAAGTAGCTTGTGTTTACTGAAAAAAAGAGTCTAAATAAATTATTGTGATATGTGCTGGCAAGGAAACGGCAGGAGTAATACAGACGTTCCACTTGGGACTATAAAATATCCTTCAAGCAGCAAGCAGACCTTTGGCTCAGATTTCTAAACCTGTTTGAATGTTTCCCATATCTAGTATCTATACCGGCTAATTGTCCAGATATTGTCCAGAGCTTCAGCCACCTTGCTGTGTACTTCCCACCCCTCCATATGAGGAGAGGCTGCAGGCCCCAATCTCTTCCCATGACAGTCACCATTCAGCTCCCTGTCCACAGCTCACATTCTTATATCACCTCCTCCTCCTGTCCTCAGCGTTTCATCCCTCTCATGTCTGGGATCCTGAGCACAGACAGGTTCCTTATTCCCCAAGACCAAAGGAACCTATGATACACACAGCCCAGTTTGCCTTGTGGCAGCAAGCAGCTGCAGCAAGCAAGACTCAAAGCCAGGAGCTGTGGCCACACCTCACGTCCTTTGATCTCCCTGGCTTTCTGTGGTCTCCTCTACCAGATGGAGCTTGTTGGTAGGTCTCACAATCTGCCTGCCAGCTGCACCTGGTGCTTTAAGGCAGCATGTGGAGTAGATGCTGCCGTGCTGCAGTGCAGATGCAGAAGAGGGTCTGCCAGCTGGGCCTTCCCGTTGAGGAGCCTGGAAGAGCCCGTTTCGTGGGCTGCAGCTTTGAACTCCCATCTCACTGCTGCCTCCCACATCTGGAGCCTGAGGTGAAGGAAGATGAAAGCAGGCAGGAGAGTGTTGAGGCTTGTGAGGCACGCTGGGAATGCTCCCAGTCTGTGAGGAAGGCTCAGGACTTGGCCATCCCCCAATCTAGATTATTACAGCTCATGGTTAGAGGAGATATTCCTTGAGCGTGTACATTGCACATTACCAGGCATGCATTTGATGTATGTTGGAGTGTTTGCACATAAACAGAATGTTGCTAATTGGTGCTTGCATTAAGTATTACAGGCAGTGATAATATTTAAGTATAAAGCCAGTATTGATCTGAGCATTTTTCAGATACTAATTATGCTCAAACACTGTAAAATCCAAATGCATTCAATATTTCCAAAACTTACTCTGTAATTTACCTGTTGTATGTTCCCATTGACTTCAACAAGGTTTGGATCAAGCCTTTAATAAAGAGAAAGAAAAAAGAAGGGAAATTTCCAAGAAAAAACGCCTTGCAATTCTGCTAGGGTTTGTAGTAAATCCATTGAAAGAAAGGGCGTCAGTGTAAAATGCACCACCTGTCTCGTTATGCTGAAGACTTGACTGCTCTCTCCATCTCAGGCAAGCTTATAAGCATGACCATTAAGCTCATTGTATTCAGCAAAATTTAAGCACTTGATGAACCGGATTTTCTAAGCAAGGATGAATTTCTGAAGGAAACCTTCAGGCACCCATTGTACTTTAGAATTAAAGCATAAATTATAAAGTGTGCTTTTTCCTTTTTTTCTGACTTGTAAATTTTATTGTCTTTATGGGCTGTGATGTTGTAATGTTCGCTGAATATTAGTGGTAGAGGAAGCATAGAAAACAGTTTTTGCAAATATATTATTGTGTAAAACGTAGTCTCCCTGGTCTTTTTAGAATAACAAACAACTATATATAATTAATAGTAATTTTGATAGAAGAAGTGACATTATCACCATACTCATAAATACCCACAAGGCAAGGAGTGTACCGGAGGGAGATAACTTTCTTTCAATGGTGTGATAAAATGTTCTCATCACAGACAGTATTTATTGCCTTTGTCTCTTGAGAGATGATTAAAACAGGAGAAGAGCAAACAAGCAGACACAAAGCATCCCTGCTGTGCTCGTTTCATAAGCTTGCTTCCATTAGTTTAAAATACAGTGTATTAATACAGGATCCAAGAATGATTATTTTTCCAAGTTTTGTTTTCTTATTGTTTGTTGTTGCTGTTCTGGAGCAAGATGATTAAAGAAACAAACAAAAACTTAATCTCTTTTAGAAAGCCCTAAACTACGATCACTCACAATAAGCTACCTACAACCTCTTCAATTATAACATGGTGCCTTTTGGCCCGCTTTCATGCCCCATTATTTGTGAGTGCAAACAAATTCGCTTTTCTTAAAAGCTAATCCAGCAGAAACTATAAATAAATAAATAAAATTACAATAAAATATTTTATAAATTATTTAGTTAGTTTGTTATTAAAAAAAAAAAAAAAAGAAAACAAACAACAACACACAAAAAAAACCACTAGGTATGGTCCTTTATAAAGTGAACAACCTTTTTTGATATATTCGTAGTTTTTAGAAGGGCAGGTGACATTTCTTGCTACACTGACTTCAGTTTATAATCCCTTTTTGGCAAACCAAAGAGAATTAAAATTTGAACAATTTACACAGTTAGGCACTCTGCTAGGATGAAACACTGTGGATAGATTCCACAGTGTCTGGCCTCTCAGCACAGACACCACCACATCAATAAACCTGGTTTCTGAAAAACACAAAATTTACTTGTGTTCTCATAGTATCAGTATTTCTATTTTTGTATTGTATATTATTAGGTCTAGGTCTCTCTCTATTTATTTTTTTTTGCTTTTCAGCAAAGATTCATTTGTCCCAAGGTTTGACACAAGACAACTACAGCTTGCTGTTTCTCCATACTGTAAAATATGTTGCAACACACGTACAATGACAATGATACACATGCCATGATTCACGATATCTTTCAATTTAAATATCAAATTGAAACTTTTTTTGTTTTTTAAAGTAGACCTTTCAATCTATGAACAAGCAAGGTAGTAGGGGTGCAAATCATGATTAAAATAAATAAATAAATAAATAAAATAAAATAAAATAAAATAAAATAAAATAAAATAAAATAAAATAAATAAAATAAAATAATAAAAATAAAATAAATTCCCTATGTATATTTTGTGGAAAATGAATAGTCCTGTAAATAATTAATGGTAGCTTAATTCTGACTGAGCTAACATCTGCTCTATTTTAGGTGAAAGAAAGTAATGTAGATGATTTATGTTCTTTGTTGTGCCTTTTCATTTTTAATTACTGAGATCTTTCATATTAGTCTTACTTTTCCCTTAGTTGTAGCAACACTTACAGTATTCACCCCTCTAATTATTTGATAAAAATATATTATAAATTTATGCAACAGATTCAATTTTTTCATTAGTGTTTTCTTTCCCTCTATGATTGACATTAACTTAAAATATCAATGCTATTTTATTATAAAATCATTAGTTTGTGTGCCTTAAGAAGAAAATTTATGAATCTATCAAATTTTATCTAAATGAACAAGAAATTTTGTTACCTGAGGAAACAATTAAGACTTCACTTCAAACATTAATATGTCAGTAATTCAAAATAATTGTTTTTAGTGGACCTGCTGTTTTTTGTTTTTAGTGTCCTTATGCATGGAATATCTGTGCAACAAAGTTCACTTATGAAAAATCTTAGCTCATAATGTGTGTTGATCAGTATGTAGCCATACAACATCATCATCTAATAACCTATTGTGAATGACTGGGATGTTGCAAATCTACAAAGTGAAAATAAGTCAGGAAATGATGTCAGAAAATGGCCATAAAATGGAAAAGCCATTAAATTGAAAATCATAATACTTATGATTAGAAATGTATCTAGACTATGGACTCTAATTTTTAGTTAAGTTTTGGTTTACACTTAGGTTTTGAACCCTATATGCAAGCTTCAAGGACCTTGGATTCTGGAGTTTGGTTCATTTTTTTATTTTTTAATTATTTTTTGGATGAATGTTTCTCATGTGCTTATGTCCTTACAACATAAACTAAGCTAGTCTTATACTGTATTTTGACACTGCTGGTCGGATGCAGTTACACTATAAACATTTTAAATGTTTAGAGATATATTCAGTGATCTTTTCTACCTCATTCTACAACTAAACAATTGTTATGTAAACAGGCAATTGACCTGTACACTTATCATCAATCAGCTAAGTAACAGTGATATAAATCTGTCTAACCCATGTGAGTAGGTGGCATATTCTATCTGCTATTTTTGAATTGCTCCCGTTTTCTTACTGGAAAATGTTGTCAGGATTTTGATTTGATTTGAGATGAGCAAGACCGGTAGTGGTCTGGCTGGTGGCTGGTCATTAATGTGTTTCCTATGGATCAATTCTACAGCTGGTTCCCTTCAGCATTTGTATCAATGATCTGTACACAGGAGTGGGATTCATCCTTAGCAAGTTTGCTGATGATACTAAACTGGGAGGTGCTGATGACTCCCTGGAGGAACAAGAGGTCTTGTAAAGGGATCTAGGTAGAACAGAGCTTCAGGCAATCATCAACATCATGAAACAACAGTTCAACAAAGGCCAATGCTATGTTCTTCTTCTGGGATGGAGTAATGCCAGCCACAGGTACAGACTGGGAGAACAGTGGCTGGGGATGCTGGCTGACAACAGGCTCAACATGAGTCAGCACTGTGCCCAGACAGCCAAGAGGGCAAACTGCATTTTGGGATGCATTAAACATAGCAATACCAGACAGTCAAAAGGACTGATTCTTCTCCTAGAAAAACCAGACAGTCAAAAGAAGTGATTCTTCTCCTGTTGGTGAGGCATTGGTGTGGCCTCACCTTGAATACTGTGTGCAGTTCTGCTATACAAAAAAGATGTTATGATCCTTGAAAACATCCAGAAGAGGGCAATAAAGCTGGCAAAAGGGTTGGAAGGCAAGTCCTATGAGGAGAGCTTGTTTATAAAAATCTTTTATAAAGAGGGCTTTATAAAAAAAGAAGTCTCAGAATACTTCTAGTATACCCAAAGTTCACTTCAAACTATATTCCTTATATAAGTATGTTAAAAATATGCTACTTGATTGTGAGAACTTTCATGCCAAGTTCCAATATAGAGAGAATTTTAAAGCTAAGTCATAATCCCCAGAAAATATAAGTTCAGAATGGAAATGCTGACAGACTTCTAACTCTGCCCACTGCAGTACTGTTGGCATGATTTGCTACGCTACATAAAGGACACTTTACAGTTTCCTTTTGACATTTTCCTCTTGAAAAGACAATGGGGCTCATTTCAAGAAGGTGGGTCTTTTGAATAAAAATAGATTTGTTCTTATAGTATTATACCCTGAAATGAAATTCTGTTTATTCGCTATTTCTTCCTTGTAATCATGTTAGACTTCTCTGTGAGGACTATATTTTGCATGTTGAAGCTGTCAAGAAGCAGAGCAATGGCTTTACCTAATGGGACAGAATACTGGGGATAATAAGGTGTATCAATGCATTTCCTAAGACATGAATTTACTATGTTATCCCAAAGACAAGCCATTGTTCTTTTTCCAACTAGTCTGAGAAAACTATCTTGCAGCTTTTTATTTACTTATTTAAATTTATTTTTTATAAATTGTTTGACCATAGAGGGAAGCAATATTATAACACAGGTCATGTTAGATTTTACTCTTTTAGTTAGCAAAAGAATAATTTGTAAGGAGTTCTGTAATCTTTGATAACAAAAACAATGACATTTCACTAACAATAAGTTTATCTCATTGCAAGAATGTTCACCTGTTTTTTAGAGTTTTTTTTTTTTTTTGTCTATTTTTTATTTACATAAATTATTCATAGTAGGCTCACAGGGGTTTAATGTGCAAGCCCTATAAATTTTCAGTTTCACACTACTTCCATTAATCTAAGAATCTATTTGATAGCTAAACTGCATAGCTTGTTCCTAAGTATAGTTGTTGTCAATGTTAATCTTCTGGAGTATTGTGTGCTACATATACCAGCATTGGAAACAATAAATCAAAATAGAATATCCTGGAATGTAATTTTCCAAACCACTTATTAAAATCTGCTTTATTAAATATATAGGAGATATGATTTCTATAGACTCAGACTGATATTGTAATAAGTAATTCTAACCTTTTCTGTTTATCCACAGATTAATCTTTATTTTTTTCCATATGATGACTACAAATATTTTAGATCTTATGGAGCAGATGCATATTATACCAGTCTCTTTGATCAGTGTGAGAATCTAGGAAAGATTTTCATCATCAGTCATATAGTTACATTTTTAACCATCTTATATACATACACATTGCTTATAAATATCTATTAAGATATTAATTTACTATATGATAAAAAGATGGCTTTAATTCAGATGACAGAAAGGTTTCTGTACATATCTTTTATCATCCAACATTTAGCAGCTTGCAAATCAGACTTGTAAGATTTATTTGTGATAAATGAATTTACTGTAATACATCACCAAATGTGTAATAAGTGATGGAGCTATTTGACATTTTCAGATGTGTTTGCCATTGGTCGCCAATTGAAATCTATAGGCATTTTATCAATGAGATTAGTAATTTTTTTAACACTAAAGTTGATAGAAGCATAGGTAGATAGGCTGGTGCTGCAGATTTTTAAAAATGCTTTCCTACATTTCTTGACTATGCTGACTTTTTCTTGACTATGCTGACTTTTTCAGCAGTCATTTTTCTGCATTATGTAGATTCTATTTCATGAAGATATTAAAAATAATATGATGGAGAAAGCTTTTTTGACATCGAGAGCCAGTACCAAATTTCTTCTGACCAGTTCTGTATCTCTTTCATTATGTCAAAAGACCTCAGCTGTCCAGTTCCGAATCCTTTAGCTATAAGATCTGTTTGATTTTTGTTAATGAGCACTTTGTACAGTTGTTATTTTTATATATATATACTTTTTATTTTATTTTATTTTATTTTATTTTATTTTATTTTATTTTATTTTATTTTATTTTATTTTATTTTATTTTATTTTATTTTATTTTTTGTTAATGGCATAAGGTTAAAAGAGAAGTTAGCTTATAGTAATCACACAATCTTTGAGAACAGAGGAAATTGAAGTTTTCCAGGAACTGCAGATCTCTGTTCTTCAAGGATTTCCTCCACAATTAGAGGTAAATTTCCTTCCCAATTCCTAATAGAATTTTCCTTTATAAAACAGTATAGTTGTTTGCATTGCTTATTTTAGGTTGCACAGGTATGTGTGTGGTGAAGTGCAGATAGTTGTATTCCCACACTGTGTGTGTAGTGGGTTAACCTCTTCTGTCTGGTAAGTGCCCACCAAATTTCTCTCTCACTCCCCCTCCTCATGAGGGCAGGGGCAGGGGGAATATCCAGGAAAAGTTTATGGGTCAGGATAAGGACAGGGAGATCACCCACCAATTACTGGCATAAGCAAAACAGACATCTTGGGAAAGATTCATTTAATGAATTGCATATTAGAGTAAGATAGTGTCAAGAGAAAACAAAACTAAAAATACCTTTCCCCACTCCTGGTTCTTTCCAAGCTCAGCTTCACACCTTCATTCACAACTCTTCTGTTTCTTCTCAGCCTCCCCCTGGAAGGGGGCTTGGTAATGGCGGTTGCAGTCAGTTCATAAAACTTCATCTCTAACATTCCTTTGTCACACTTTCCCTCTGCTCCAGCATAGAGTCTCTCCTTTGGAAGTTCTCACAGGCTGCAGCTCTTCCACAAGTGCTCCAACATAAGTCCATTGAACATGGCACAATCCTTCAGAAACACAGTGCTCCAGTGTGGGTCCTCCACAGGCCAGACCATTCCTGCCAGAAAACCTGTTTTAGTGTGGGCACCATAAATGACTTCTCATTGTTTTCAGTTTGCTTTACTTCCTTTTTTTTTTTTTTTTTTTTGGATGTTCATGTTAATTGTATGTAATTAATAATGCTTAATTTTATAAATTGTATGTCCATTTCTTTTCCATCTGACAAGATATGTATCTTCTGATTGGTAGCACTTGTTCCAATATTTTGTCAAAAACTTTCATAAGAAACACCCTTTATCTGACCCAGTGCAACACCATATTTTGTTTGAAATTAATATTCAGTTTTGTTTAACAGTTACAGCTGATCACTCTTTTTAGACTTCCACAACTGAGACCAAGGATGCGTACTTCTTTATGTCCTCTTTGCGTTCTTCTGACAGCATGCAATCTTTAGTCTTGATTTAACCAGCATTCCTTGTACAGAAATCAACCCTCTGTGAGCACTTTTGTCAAAACTACTGCTACAATCAAGCCTGAGACATCTCAGGAGAAAGCTCTGAATTGCCATAAAATCCTCATCTACACTGCCATCATCACAACACTGCAGTGTGAAAGTCTTTCATCATACATAGTGCTTGAATGGCTTGATGGTTCTTCTAAATTGCTCTGGCTTATGGTAACAATAAAGTTCTGGAAATCTATCCTTGCTGCCGTAAGCAACTTCAGCTATTTCTTTTTTAATAACTGTACCTGTTATTTGAGCTATTTTAGCCTTCTACCTGGATTTGGCTACTCAGAGATTTGATGGTTTATCATAAAGTATATAATATGAGTGGCATGTGGCCTCAGAGCACTTGAAACTCTAATACTAGTTTTTCATGTGTTGAGACAAATGGCTTCAGTTCCATGTTTCTATCCCTTATTTTAAATCTTCCCTCAAGTACAGCATTTGTCACTGTTAGCTAAATTTCCTATTCAATGAATGTGTTATAATAATATCAGCCAAACAATTCAAATATCAATATAACTTTTATATTAATATGTTCCCAGGATGATGCTGTGTAAGTGAAACCTTCAGGAAACACTGCTGAGTGATGTCAGCTGTGAAGTGCCTTACCTATCCCTTTTGTTAGCATTACAGAGTCATTAAAACTTTCCCTTTTCAAGGAATTGAGTTTGGTTTCAAAGGTTTGGTTTTTATTTTTTTCAGTCTTGAAGAAACACAGCTGTAATCTGAAAGGTTTTTGTCTTTTTACTGTGATGGACTGAAAAAAAAAAACAGCTGAAAAATAATCAGAGATTGTCAATGCAATAATTTCTATTTTCCCCACATCTTTAAATTATGGTTGCATACACAACTTTCTTATGCTCAGTGAACAAATTCTAACTGTAAATATCTATTTAACTTTCAGGAAGGGACAGAAATATTAAACAAATTGCACTCTTGTCATGAGGATTCTGTAAGGTTTTCACGGCATGTGTGGAACTCCCCAAAGGTAAGCATGGACTGGTGCTAATCAAAAGCTACTGGCTGGTAAAAAGGAAATTAGTCTGCTTCTTCCTGAGAATCCCAAGGGAAAGTATTTCTATGAGCTCTTAGGAATTTCATTTTTGAAATTTCATTTTTGGTTCAGAGTTGAGCTTGTTTTTCTGCCATTCCCAGCATCTTCTCATAATGATGCACTCCTGAGTAACAATAAAGTTTGGATAGTTAGACATGCTACTCTGTCCTTTATATTTGCTTCCATAACTATAGACCTGCCTTGCAGATGGAGACAAATAACTTCTGCTGTCACTGGGCACTCAGTTTTGAGTGGTATCTTGGGCAAACAACCCTTGAAGCAGCGACCAGATAAAATGGGGTTCCAAACAAGCCTGTTCCCCTTACATCTTTGTGAGAAAATGTTTGCTGTGTTTTCTTTGTCATCCAACTTACTGTTACTGCTAACATTACTACTGTTAATGTTACTGCTTTTCTTCCACTCATCAATGGGTTGCATACTGCTCGTATAACATGAGTAAATAGACACAATGATTTCTGCAGTGGCAGAAATTTCAGAAGTTTCTTCTGATGTATGTCTCTAAAGTTTATATAAGGATAAACAGCAGGAAATGAGGCTGCAGAGACTACTCATTTGTTAGGATGCTTGAGGATGCATCTGTACAGCTTCCCTCAGCCAGTAAGCAAATGAGGTCTGTCAAGCTATATTAAAGTCTGATAATTTGAATCTAGATTATATTTGGTTTTAATAACTGAGGGCTATTTAAGATCTGTTCTGCTGATTCACTGTTGCTAATAATGTCATGGTCTTCATTTAACAAAGTGTCTCATTCTTGGCATGTGCCACTGTAAATAATTCTTAGCGGTCTGTCACATTTTTTTTTTTTTATGCCACTGACTCTTAGAATCACTCTTCATTTCTGAATTCTCACTGAAGACTCATACAAATACTAAGGTGAAAATAGAAATCATAAATCAATTGAGAAAATTCTGACCTACTTTTTTGTCTCTTTCACTCCTCTTTTTCTTTTTTTTTAGTGCTTTAATACCTCCCCAATGTGGCTAATCCATCATAGTAGTTTCAGTCATTTATTTACTTGCTATGTTCAACAGTGCTTCTTCGTCTCTGATAGCACTGTATTTACATCCCAAAATCATTACTGATTTTTCAGTCCTGTTATACACAGTCAGTTAGTATAGTTTTACCTTATTTCCAGGCCCTATGAAGTTTTTTTCACAGATTTTGAGGTATAGTCTAAAGTTTCTTTGTTGACCAGTAAGGAGAAAAAAATATCCTTATGATCACATTTAAATTGGATATGCTGACTGCAGGACAGAAAGTGCAAAGATTCAGGACTTCTACATCTGACTACACCTACTACATCTGATTTCTGAATATCTGACAGGTTGACCTTGAAAGAGCATGCCTCTTTCTGTTACACAAGATCTTTTGTATATACATCATTTATTAACATTTTGCTGTTCATGAGAACCAAAAGAATGTCCACTCCTCACAGGGATATCTGTTTGTATGCAAAAATAATGGTATGTTTATAGCAGTCCTTATCCTTCTGTGTCATACATTGCAGACATTTGTTAAATACAGAATATGACTAGCCATCATATCAGAAGTATTTCAAAGCCCATAAAAAAGTTGTCAAAATGAACAGTTCTGTACTGCCATCATTAAGAATGTGAAACATGGAAAATTCTGAGGCAGGAGGCAGTTGCTCTCACTACTTATTTAGAAATCCAAATAATCCAGCCATTAGTAAAGCATATTGAAGAAGTTTAAAGAAAATGATGGATATGCTGATACATCTCTGTTCACAACTACAGTAGAGAAAAAAGTAATATTTCTTTTTTAACAAAAATCAACTGATAGTTTAGAACCAAAGACATAAATAATTTCAGATTACAATGGGAGAAAAAATAATAGTAATTTCAGAAACAGAAGAACAAAAAGAACCATGCAGCCACAAGTAGCAAAGATCACTTTTAAGAAATAAGGAAAAGGAAAAAACACACACAAACATAAAATTTGTGAAACATGTTTTTCACATTTACAACTTCCACCACAAGTCTAGCTAAGAGCACAACACACTAGAAATTCAAATACCTCTAATGCAGTAATGGAAAAAGTAACTGCTTTAGGATTCATACTCCACCTCATTACTTTTATAAGTTCCAGCCATGAAATAAAATGCTGGATTTTTTTTTGTTGTTTTAAAATTACTGAGCTGAAGAGTATGCTCCATAATTCTCAATTTTGTCGTCACCAAGAGAAAATACTATAGTGGTTTAACATGACAGGTAGACAAATGGTACAGAGACTTTCATTAAATCTTCCTTAATTCATTGACAAAGAGTACATTAGAAATCATTGTTCTTACTTTCAAATTTTCCTCTGCATAAATGTCTGAGCAGTAAAATCCACTAAAATAAATAAATAAATAAATAAAAGACAGAGCATAGAAAATCATGGCTAGGAGAATAAAGAATGTGAGAAATTCACATTTAACACAGAATCAACACTGTTCTGAGATTTGACCCAGATACTAAATCCAAACTGTATATATAGCCTGTCTACAAGTATATTCTATTTACACTATGCACTTCATTTAGATTATGATTCACAATAACATAAAAGTGGTTAATACATCATTTTCTCAGCCTCTAATCAAACACTAGAATAAAAGGCAATGTTATCAGACTACAGTATAAGAAATTTACATTTGCTAATTGCCTGCTGTTTGAATTTCAACCATTCTGAAATTAGCCACATGTGCAAAGCAAACCAAACAGAGAAAACTGTTATAGAAGAATTTTTACATACTATGTTTGGCAGACTAGAATGAGAGCAAGGCTTTCCACCAAATCTTTCCACCATTCATCATTACTTATTAAGTTGTGTTTAAATGAAAACCACCCTCCCTCTTAAAAGTAATAGAAAACCCTGCATTTAGATAGATGCAGTTCTGTGGAATGGGACTCTCAGTCCAATTTATAGTGGTAGAACAAAAAGCAATATTGAAAAAAATACAGCAAATATTTTGGGTTTTTCAGCCTGAAGACTAAAAATGGAAGAGTGTGAAAACTATAATCAAGTAAAACACTTAAGTGCATAACTTTAAACACAGGAGTGTTTACTCATGATTTAAACACTTCACAACCAATAAAACTATTTGTTTACTTTATCTGACGCACAAATTTTTTGGCTTTGCTGGTCAGAATCAGAAAAGTGTGACTAATATGTATAAAGGACTTTGGCTTCCAGGGTTCTCTACTAATGTTGTTGAAAAAATATTATTATTATTTTTTTAGTATTCAGTTTATGTTCATTTCCAACAGGAAAATATATATTAACAACTAATAAGTATTTGGATTTTTATGAAAATGTCAGTAGTCTCAGAATGCTCATAAATGTATATATTTAGCTAAAATGAAATACTGCTTTGTAGACAGTATTTCATTCATTTATTTAGAAAGAGCAAAGAGCAAAGTTACTGCTGTGACATAGGCAAGAACAGACAAGCATTTGGCTATTGAGGTAACAGACAGAACAAAATTACCTATTTTATGATAGGTAATTATGATAGGTTCATTGATAGCCAGTAGAGATTCAGAAATAATGAAAACAGACAAACAAAACATTTTAAAAAGCTGTAACAGTTTACCAATACAAGTGAACTTCTTACAGACCTAATTGTATGCCTGCAAAAACCAGCACATATAATTTTCTGTAGAACATATAATTTTGTTTGTTTCATTTTTGTTCAACTATTTGTGAGAAAAACTTGGCCATTCTATGATTCTACAGGATAAAATGGTCATTTTTACATTGTGTGGCAAAACTGTGGTAAGCTTGCATGAGGTGGTTTGGACTGATATTTCCCTGTGCTTCTGTTTGAACATGACAAAATATGTCAGCTAGATAAATAAATAAATAAATAAATTTAAGGAGAAGCAATTGTTTCTGCACGTCTTTAAGGCCAAAATATTGAATGTTATTTTAGGACACAAATGTTATGACTTACTTTTTCTGAGAGCAAATATGAATTTTATAGAAATATGTAAATATTTATATGTATTTAGAAAGTCAGTACAGAAGTGTTACTGCTGCTCCCACAATTACTGTCTGTTCTAAACATCAATCTATGATGTCCCAACAAGGAGTCCCAGGGCGGTTCTTTTAGAAGAACCATTACTTCAGAACACCTTACTTGCAAGAACTGAGAAAATGTGAGGGGAAAAAATAAATAAAAGATTTAAAATAGGCACAATCCAATAGTTCTATGAAACTCTGAGATGTGGGAATACTTCTGAAATTCCAGATCCATGTTCATATTCTGACTGCATATCATGACAGAGTGCAATACTCCTTTTCTCTTTCACTGCATTCAGAACTAGCACACACACATACGTACACACTCATTGTCATTTACACCTTTGCTGTTAATTACTTTTAATGTGTAAAGCTTGAGAACATAAGTGGATTTTTTCACCTTCTTCCTTTGTCCATAGAAATATGTCTGAACCCTACATTTTACATACTTAATATGAGGGATTAATTGATTATCTTAATATCTTTTCTAAGTCTGCACATTTTGACATTACACCATAATATTCTTTAAAAAAAAAAAAAAAAAAGGCAACTAGATACTAGATAACACTACTAAATACTAGATATTTTGAAATCCACTTAACATGGTAATTGATTTTCTGTTTTCAGAAACGAAAAATAAATAGACATAATCAGAAATCCTAATTTTCAGCTGTTCCTGAGAGTTCCTGTCTACAAACAGGCAGTTTTAGCCAGTGAGGTACCTGTAAAATTACAATGAAATGCAAGACACATTAATATGCATTAGCATATTAGCCCAAATGTTTGAATGGCAAAGACTATGGCAATGAGAAAACCTCTGTGAATTTGGGAAAATCAGAAAAATCCATTCATGTCATGAGTGGAACTTCTCAGCTGTAAGACTGCAGTAATGCCACATAACTCTGCCTGCAATGGTAAATGAAAATGACTTTTCAGGCTGAAACTATCAGGAAAAATTGTTTTGTGATTCTGCTGTGTAACCTTGGAAAGCCATTAAGAGCTAGATTTAAAAAAAAAAGGATTAGATCATCTATTTCCTAGCACAGAATCAAAACCTTAGTTACGTGCCTAGAATTTGCCAGAAAGAGACTCCCCACATATGGACTTCTTAGACAGACACTCACTTGATTATACAGTAAAAAAATGCAAACCATGTCTAGAAAACTTGGAGTACACATGGAGACTAGGCATCTAGCTTGCTAAATGCCAGCGGTGTTTTAAAGCCAGTAGTTTTAGTTATATGGGCCTCAATCCTGTTTAAAGGTGCCAAAGCACCTAACTCCTTTTATAGGGGCTCAATGTTATTTGGCTGCATGCCTGAGTCTTCCTTCCTCCTTCATTAAAGTTTGGTACCTCGAAGCCATGATGAGGAAGAAAACTTGAGTACATTCAGCAGAAGAGTTCTTAGAATATGGCTGTCCTCTATCTTCAGTTGTCCTCTGTAAGGCCTGTGCTTTTACCTTGTCTGAGTGTGTTGAATGGTGTAGAAGAAATCACATTTCAACAGCATCTGGACTACTTACACTGAAAAAGTTCTTTTTGTTCCATATAGAAATGCAGGAGGATTTGTTCCCTAAATTGCTGGTTGCTGGACAAAAGAGACAGAAAAGAAATAATAAAATAATAAAATTTTATGGCCCTCTTAATTATTATTTTCTTTTGTCTTAAACAAAAGTCTCTTAAACAAAAGTCAAGTGTCCTTACCTGAAGAGCCACTTTTTAGCTTAGCATTTAATAACATGATTTAAAATGTGCATATGCTGAACATTATTTGATAGCAAAAATGACATTCCCAAAGACAGTGCAATGAAGTATAAAGGATAAGGCTCAGTAGGGGTACATATCTGTCTTGTGAGCAGCAGATAAAATATCCATTTCTTGCAAGTGTTCTCATCCTTTCCAGTCTTCAAGTCCTTCAGCTATAAAAGCTGCAGTTTGATTTAATAGCTTTTCTTGCAACTGAAAATAAGTGTTTTAAGTCTTTAATATGTGTCTCAGAACTGCTATTTTATTTCTGTCATTTAGTCATGTCAAGTTCTTCACATTTTGACAGCAAGACCAAACAGTCAATCGCTTGCCAACTTTTCCTTTCACAAGAAGAAAAAGAATATAATTGTATTCTCTGTACCAAAAGAAAAAGGAAGGGAGGGAGGGAACAACAACAACAACAACAACAACAACAAAAATATGTATATATATATATAAAAAAAAAAAGGCTCAAATCCATAACCGTATAGAAATGCAAAGATGAAAAAATTTGCAGGGCAGATACTTCCCTGATTGCAATCTGACAAAAAAATGGGTGTATTTATCAGTTCCTCTGATGTAAAATAACTACATTAAAAATCTGCAATGAACTGGAAAAGAATTTTTGTTTTCAGGAACAGCTTTCAATTGACCCTTATTAACATAATTTTCCTGCACAGTACCCTAGCTAAGGTACAGAACAAAATGCTCACACTTTCTGCTGGAGAAGTAGGCAAACACTTAGTACAGATAACAATAACTGCTGAACCTGTTGGCAGGGGCTGAATATTTTGCAAAGTCTCTCTCTCCTTGGTCAACAGAGGCACTGTCCATTTACAAAATGGACATTTTGTCCATTTGAATGATCAGAACTCACTTCTGATCTTGCCTGAATTAATATTCACACAAGTACAAAGCTGATTTGCAATACTTTTTCTTTATGCTATTTTTAATGAAATATGTTTATATAAAACAGCATAGCTCTGCATATGAAACATTCATATTATGGAGGATAAATACCTTCTGTGCTCAAAACTAACTTCTTTGAAAGTCAATATTTATTTGAACCCTCCTAATTTAGTCTTTCTTTCCTTCTCTTTTGGACAAAATGCACCGGGGACATGAAGAGCTATAGAACTGATGTTGTACAGAAATAAAGACTAAAGAACAATTTATATTTAAATATAGGTAAAGTAAATTGAGGCTAGAAGTAAATTGAGGGTAGCTGCCTTGCAGGCAACACAGTGCAGCCAAGAATACTGTAAAGTAGCATACTTTTAAAACTACATATATATTTTTCTTTGTGAACGATGAAGAAGGAATGTATATAGATAAGACATGTAAATATTTTAGATCATTACAAAAAGTTGCAACAGTCCATGATGCATTTAGAAACAAAACTGAAAAGCTAAATAGGTTCATAAGGAAATATTTTTTTTTTAAGGATGATTTTTAGAATGAAATTAGAATTTGTAATTTTGTACTTCACTGCATTTAATCCCTTAATGACACCTATTGCAAATCATATGACAACAGTACACAGAAAAAATATATATATTCATATACAGATTTAATTCATACATCACAGAAACAGATTCAATCAATAGTAAAGTGTAATGTAGTGAATTCTTTCAGGAATGTGAATCCAGACAATTATATTTTATTTTTCATATATATTTTTTTTAATTTGCCCATTTAAATTACTGGGGGGTGGGGAGGGGTGGAGAGGGTGTCTTACCTAGGCATTTATTTCTTCTTATTAAATGATAGTAGGACTCAATGTTGCCTGCAGAAAATATTTAATGATGGAATATTTTTACTTTTGGTCTTTACTAAGAAAGCTTCATATTTGGAATCATTATTATATTAGAATCCTATTTTTCTTCTTTCTGATATCAAAATTCTAAACTTCAATTTATGCATGTACTTGATTCAGTGAGCTGTAAGAGAAGAAAAGCAAAAAGTAATTTTTAAAAGTAATATTATGTTTATCAAAATTTAGCCTTATAATTTAGTCTTTAAAATCCTTTGTTATTAACCCATACTACATAATAATTTTCTAGCCATTTAGTTTGGAAAGACACTTAAAATTGAAACTACATTAATATAATAGTTTTTCATTCAGCCAATTCATGCAAATTTCATGAGTGAAGTTATGTGAGATTATAGTTATCACAATTCTAACTACTGAAAAATTAGTATAGACACGATTTATTTGCCATTCAGAAAAAATGAACAGGGAGAATGTATGGAATGCACTAGCCCATGGCATTAATCATAGAATCATTAGGGTCAGAAAAGGCCTCCAAGATCATCTCGTCCAACCATCACCCTACTACCAAACTCATCCACTAAACCATGTCCCTAAGCACCACGTCCAACCTTTCCTTGAGCACCCCCAGGGATGGTGACTCCACCACCTCCCTGGGCAACCTGGCCTGACTGAGAAGAAATGTCTGGGTTAGAAACTGGCTGGATAGCCGGGCCCAAAGAGTCGTGGTGAATGGAGCCAAGTCCAGTTGGAGGCCAGTCACTAGTGGCGTCCCCCAGGGCTCGGTGCTGGGGCCGGTCCTCTTTAATATCTTCATCGATGATCTGGACGAGGGCATCGAGTGCACCCTCAGTAAGTTCGCAGATGACACCAAGTTAGGTGCGTGTGTCGATCTGCTTGAGGGTAGGAAAGCTCTGCAGGAGGATCTGGATAGGCTGGACCGATGGGCTGAGGTCAACTGCATGAAGTTTAACAAGGCCAAGTGCCGGGTCCTGCACCTGGGGCGCAATAACCCCAAGCAGAGCTACAGGCTGGGAGAGGAATGGTTGGAAAGCTGCCAGGCAGAGAAGGACCTGGGAGTGATGGTGGACAGTCGGCTGAATATGAGCCAGCAGTGTGCTCAGGTGGCCAAGAAGGCCAACGGCATCCTGGCTTGTATCAGGAACAGTGTGACCAGCAGGGCTAGGGAGGTGATCGTCCCCCTGTACTCAGCTCTGGTGAGGCCGCACCTCGAGTACTGTGTTCAGTTTTGGGCCCCTCGCTACAAGAAGGACATCGAGGTGCTTGAGCGGGTGCAGAGAAGGGCGACGAAGCTGGTGAGGGGCCTGGAGAACAAGTCCTACGAGGAGCGGCTGAGGGAGCTGGGCTTGTTCAGCCTGGAGAAGAGGAGGCTCAGGGGTGACCTTATTGCTCTTTACAGATACCTTAAAGGAGGCTGTAGAGAGGTGGGGGTTGGCCTGTTCTCCCACGTGCCTGGTGACAGGACGAGGGGGAATGGGCTTAAGTTGAGCCAGGGGAGTTTTAGGTTAGATGTTAGGAAGAACTTCTTTACAGAAAGGGTTGTGAGGCATTGGAACAGGCTGCCCAGGGAAGTGGTGGAGTCACCATCCCTGGAAGTCTTCAAAAGACGCTTAGATGTAGAGCTTAGGGATATGGTTTAGTGGAGGGCTGTTAGCGTTAGGTTGGAGGTTGGACTCGATGACCTTGAGGTCTCTTCCAACCTAGAAAATTCTGTGATTCTGTGTGATTCTGTCTCCTAATTTCCAACCTGAACCTCCCTTGGTGCAACTAGAGGCCATTCCCTCTAGTCCTATTGCTAGTTATCTGTGAGAAGAGGCCAACCTGCAGCTCCCCACACCTTCCTTTCTGGTAGCTGTAGAGAGCCGTAAGGTCTCCTCTGAGCCTCCTCTTCTCCAGACTAAACAACCCCAGTTCCCCCAGGACTTGTTTTCTAGGCACTTCATCAGCATCGTAGCCTTTCTCATGACATGTTCCAGGACCTCAATGTCCTTTTTGTACTGAAGGTCCCAAAACTGAATACAGTACTTGAGGTGTGGCTTCATAAAAAGTTTACACTGTGACCAAAAAATTCTGGGACCTAACAGAATTTAGAGATTATGAAGAAATATAGTCACATTTTCTCCATTCTTTCTTCCCCATCAATCTGCTTTTACCAAGCTGGACAGCTGAGCTTGACCACAACTGCTCTTTCACTCCTCAAAGGGAAAGGGCAAGAAAATACAATGAAAAGGGCTCAAGGGTTGAATTATGGGCAGGGAGATCACTTAGCAATTATTATCATGGCCAAAACTGACTCAGCATAGGGAGACTGATGTAATTTATTACCTATTACTAACAAGCCAGAGAAGTGAGAAACAAAGAAAACAAACTAAAAAACCTTCCCCCCATCATCTTCCACCTCCTCCCACTGAGTGGCACAGGGGAAGGGGGAATAGGGGCTTTGTCTGCACCACTCCTTCACTGTCACTCTCTGCCCCTGCTCCAACATGGGGTCCCACCATCCTTCCCAAACGGCCCCTATGGGCTTCCCACAGGCAGCAGCTCTTCAATAACTGCTCCAACATGGGCCCGTACCATCTGTCAGGAGCAAATTGCTCCAACACAAGTCCCCCACAAGGCAGCAGATCCACCTGCTCCTCTCCACAGGCTACAGCTCCGGCCTGGAGTCTGCACTAGCAGGGGTCCTGAACAGGCCACATCTACCTGAACAGGCCTCCTTCAGGCCACATCCACCTGCTCCACTGGGGGCTCCACAGGCTGCAGCATGGAGATCTGCTCCATGTGAGACCCATGGGCTGCAGGGGAACAGCCTGCTCCACCACGGGCCTCTCCACAGGCTGCAGGGGACTTATGCTCTGTGCCTTGAGCACCTCCTGCCCTCCTCCTGCAGTGACCTTAGAGCCTGAAGAGCCGTTTCTCACTTCTCCCTCTCTCAACTGTTGTTGTGCAGCATTTTTTGTTTGTTTGTTTTTCCCCTTAAATCTGCTTATCCAGAGGCCCAACCTACCTCGCTTATTGGCTCGGCTCTGAGCAGCAGCAGGGTCCCTTTGGAGCTAGCTAAAACTGGACCTTATCTAACATGGGGCAGCTTCTGGATTCTTCTCAAAGCGGCCACCTCTGCAGCCCATCACTACCAAAATACTGCCACATAAATCCAATACAGAATGTTAAACACTCATAGAGTAGAAATGCTGGTAGAAGCTTTTTCCCTTAAAGCACTGTGAAGATATTCTTTAGGAATAACATAATAAAATGCTTGTATTGGAGCTGGAATATCATAAGTATTTTTAAATAAAATATAGGTAGCAAATGTTGTCTGATTTATAAAATTTTGCTCAGAGTATCTGAAGACCGCCATTCCTATTTTATTTTTATTTTTTTAATTTGGTTTTGTTGCAGACCAGATGTGTAATAGTAGATAAACCATTGTATGTTCTTTTACATAATTTCCTTCAGTCCTCAGACATCTTTGTAGCTGATGCAATTTCTTAATAAATTCTTGCTGATCCTTGGCTTTTCTGACTGCCACCTACATGAGTGCTTCAAAATTCGACTGCAACAATAATAAAGTATGGATTATCTCATGCAGATATCACAGAATCACAGAATTGTAGGGGTTGGAAGGAACCTCAGGAGATCATCAGGTCCAACGCCCCTGCCAAAGCAGGTTCCCTAGAGCAGATTGCCCAGGTAGGCATACAGACAGGCCTTGAATATCGCCAGAGAAAAAGACTCTGCAACTACCCTGGGCAGCCTGTTCCAGTGCTCTGTCATTCTTACAGTGAAGTTCTTTCTCATGTTGGTACAGAACTTCCTGTGATCCATTTTGTGGCCATTTCCCCTTGTCCTGTCCCCACAAACCACTGAAAAGAGGTTGGCCAAATCCCTCTGTCTCCCACACTTAAGGTATTTGTAAATATTAGTAAGATCCCCCCTCAGTCTTCTTTTCTCCTCCTACGAAACATGCTCCAGCCCCTGTATCATCTTTGTGTTCCTCCACTGGACTCTTTCAAGGAGATCTCAGTGTTGGTTTTTTTTTTGTAGTGGGGAGCCCAGAACTGGACACAATACTCCAGGTGAAGCCTGACCAGGGCAAAGTAGAGGGGGAGGATCACCTCCCTTGACCTGCTAGCCACGATCCTTCTAATGCATGCCAGGATCCTACTGGCCTTCTTGGCCACCAGGATACACTGATGGTTCATGGTTAACCTGTTGTCCACTAGGACTCTGCAGAGCTCCTATCCAGCAGGTAACGAAGACTAATGTGGTAGGCTATTCCTGAAGAAGAAGATGCTTTGATCCACTGGTTAATTTTTCCCATCGAAGCTGAAAAAATTATTTCAAATTGCAATTACAATTGCAATGGTTGGATCAGTCCTTATATTCATACCACCCAGCTTAAACTTATAGATAACATATGTCAGGAGACTTACCTGAAACAAATACAGTCAGAAATGAAATATAACTTTTGGAAAAAACACCCTGTCTTGAGATAGAAATTTTCAGAAGGAATGCAATGCCTTTTAAAATTATTTAGATAAATAATTGAAGTACTTTTGGATAAAGTACTCTCTGTTTTCTAGGGGAAAGTGAAGTGTCTTATTTAAAATCAGATTATTTTTGAGGCTGTTGACCTTGTTATAATTTGATATACTAAGACCCCTGATTCTGTTTTCTATGTCAGTATTCCCAATCTGTAACAAAATTACCCACTCCCTTTTCTTTTTTTTAACTATGAGAAGCAAAAGAAATTGTGTTCCCTGTGTTGTTCAGTAAAGCATATTTAATTAGGCATAATTTGCAATCCTTTGATCATTTTCATGGTTCTTCTTTGCATTCCAAAATTACTTCAATATCCTTCTTAGCGGCAGAAATCAGAACTGAACTCCAAGATCCAGCAATAATCAGCAGTGCCAAATACATACCATCTGCTATAAGATATTATCATGTGAATTAATCCAAGTTAATTTATGAGCATATCAAAGTAAAAAATCATGAACAGCTGATTAGTCATTAAGTTTTTTCAAAGTCATGGCTTTCCAAAATACAGTATCCACCCTTCAATTATGATTCTTTGTTCCCATGTACAAGGCTTCATATCTGCCTTTAGAAAAAATGCATACTGTCTTCTTGTATCCCTCCAGAACTGTTTATTCTATATCACTAGTCATCTGCTTCCTTATTTTATACTTTTTTTTTTTTTTTGAATTTGTAGGCATAGTCAATAATGAGTTTATGTCTTTATTTGGTTCTGCTTTGATTCTTCAGACTATTTTTTGATGAAAATGTTGAATAGCTCATAACCAAGATTTGATCTCAGGGCCGTACAATACATACACAAATTACATTCAAGGATGACTTTCCATTTTCACCCCCAGATAAAACTTACATTATTAAAATCTATTTATTATGCACTCTGCTTCTTAATTAAAGTGTAATTTTATATGAAGCAGTATAAAAATCCAAGTGCATTAAAACTTTATTATCTTTATCAACCAAACCTGTAGTTTCAAGTTGATTTTAATGAATTCAATTTTCCATAAACCAATGCCAATTGGCTTTGATACTCTTGCCTCAAGTCTATTCTCACCAAAGTTACATTGCTTAGAATGGATATCAGACAAATTTTTACAATCTATGAAATGCTTGTTTCTAATAATTCCTACAGAGACTAGAACTTTCTAAACACCATTACATGCCTGAGATCTAAGGGGAATTTTCTATGTATCATCCTCTTCCTCACGTACATTTATAAAGCAAATGTAAAAATAAATAAATAAATAAACAAACAAACAAACAAACAAATAAATAAATAAATAGAGTCCTCCAGTAAGCCAACTAAAGTAAGGTACTCCAAACTGCATACTTCTCTTAATGGTGAGATGATGAAGGAAAAAACAATACATGACAGACCCTTATAACTTTTCTTAATTAGATGTGTAATGAAAGCAGTTGAGAATCAATGGGGAATGTGGCTGATAATCAGTTACTTTTAGTGCTGTCAAACTCTGATTTACTCTCATTCTCTAGTCTTTCAAGACTAATAGAAAATCAACTCTACTGATCTATGTAAATTCTTGCTTATCTAGAATCATTATCTGCTTGAACTTGCCAGTTAAAATATCCAAATTTTTTAGTTTCTGGATTTCATCTCTTTTTAATGTTACTTTATCTTCTAAATCACTTAAGCTACACTAATTTCTCACTAATTCCTTCCTAAGTTGGCTTGATTTTAAGATTCTGCAAATTTTGTTTTAGATGGAGTAACTTGTAAAACCTGGTAACATAATCCTGAACCCTTCATGTTAAATTAATTAAATATTTCTGATTGAGACATTATTGAAGCTACAACCTTGAACTTTTTTTTTTTTTTTTTTTTTTTTTCCTTTTTTTCCTTTTTTTCCCTACATTTCCCAATTCTGGAAGTTATGACAGAGAAAATGGAAAATGAACACATGCACACATGACTCTACATAACGTGTAATAAATTAATTCTCTGACAGTTCCATGTACAGTTGTGCATAATAAAATCTGTACACAGTAAAAGTATATACTGTAACACCAAATTTTAACTATAAATATTAATACTGATTATTTTTTTTCTAAATAAAACTACACGTTTAAAAGCAGGCATGTTTATTTCCAAAAGAGCTATTCATACAAGTAAAATAAAACATGACATGAATCAAAAATGTCACTCACAGAGAGAATTTCACACACAAAAAAATATCTTGGGATTGTTGGATGAATTGTGGGATTGTACATTTTCCTTGAAGAAATAAAGGTCTTTCTTTTCACAGAATCACAGAACAGTGGAGGTCACCTGGTTCAACCACCTGGCTCAAGCAGGTGTACCTACAGCAAGTTGCCCAGAACCATGTCCAGACATCTTTTGAAGATTTCCAAGGAGGAAAACTGCACAACCTTTCCTCATTTGAGGGACAGGTGACAATTCCAGAAGTGCATGCCCCAACTAAGCACCAATAATTTGTTTTCAAACCTGTGTTCATTGCTTCCACTTTATCTAAGATCCAGATAGATTAAGAAAAAAAGTTTTTTGTCCTCAAAAATTAAATAATTAAAATTAAAGACAGATCTCGGAGTGTTTCTAAGTATATTCTCTCTGCATTCTCTGCAAACTTTTTTTTTTTTTTGGGGGGGGGGGAGGGGGAGGGAATCAGGTTGGTTATGTTTTGTTTTGTGCAGAGAAGGGCAACAACACAAATGTTTTTCTTTATTCCAGTTATGCTGCCAGACTACATTTCCATCATTGGGTGATTTGAATGCCAAGTCACAGTCCACCCCAGGCAGGGTGCCAATGAGTACAAAAATGTGCTAGCTATCGCATGGCAATACTATGGCATGGTATAGAGGAATAGGTGGCAACAGTTTGGGAGCACAAAATACAAAAATAAAAATTCTCACTGTACTGGTGGGGATAACCACTACTCTTCCGTAAAGAATCAAGCTATAGTATCTACTGCACCCCTGATTTTATTATATAGCCTTTAAGTTCACAATACATAGAACTACTACTGAGGAATACCTCTATTTGGGCTAGGTAACAGCCCAGCAAGAATGAAAGAATTAACTTTCAATTAAATAGCTCAGGAACACAAGTAGTTAGTATGCCTTTCTGTCTTTTCAGACTTATGACGCTTTTAACACATTACTGTTATAACAATTATTTTATTTCCTTCCTTCCTTCCTTCCTTCCTTCCTTCCTTCCTTCCTTCCTTCCTTCCTTCCTTCCTTCCTTCCTTCCTTCCTTCCTTCCTTCCTTCCTTCCTTCCTTCCTTCCTTTTTTATTTGATTATAATGTAACAAAATATGCTCGCACCTGTAATTATCTAAAGCATATGCATTCCCTTAGGAGTACATGTAATGCAATCATTTGTTTCTGCGTACCAGTCTAACACATATACAAATTACTGCAAAGGTTAATTGGTAATCCTGCATGCTGTGCTTACATCACAGGGAGAAAAAGGCACTATTTCTGACCCTAATATCAGTACTATCGATAAGTGTTAGATCCTCATTTACCCTCATACTGCTGCATCACCAGAAGGTAATAACAAACTATATACCAACAATAAGATGTCTCAAGCTGCCACAATATGGATGGGACTAGCTGTAAACACAACACTAGCTAAATCATAGACATAGATTTTTCCTCCACTGGTTGTGCATGAAGGTAGCCAAGTCTACGTATCCCTATCATTAACCTGAAACCTGCATGTTTTTTAGGGATGTATCAAGGAAATAATTACAGTATTTACCTTTGTATATTTACTGTCAGTGAGGAGGTGCTGTTGTCTCAGGCATGGCTTTGTTACCTCATTAATTAAAGCACAGTTCAAACAAGAGCTGTTATAACTTTGAGCTAATGAATAGGAACTGTATCAAAATTAATCTGTCAGTCTGTGAGCTGTCCATTTTTTGAACCAGGTAATGGAAACAGGAAAACTAAGTACAGAATCACAGAATCACAAAATTAACTAGAAAGTACAAAGTACACTAGCCATTGTCTGCAGCATGAAAGGGAAAAAAAATAATAAAAAAAAAGCCACCACCACCAACAAACAAACAAAAACACTTGGATTTCAATAAATATTATTCATTACCAAATATTTTTTGTTAAATTGTGAATCTGGTGTCAGTGAAGCAGATACATGTATGTTTGTATCCCAATAAACATGTTCATATGAACAAAAACAATTAAAAGTGAATAACATTTTAAAGAACATTTTAAAGAATTGAGATATTTATTAGAGTATAGCTATACAACCCTTCTGCATTGCAAAAGCAGCCAGATTTCATTAATCATTTTAGTTTAGCTTCCAAAAGTATCATATGTGAGTCTTGCTAAAATTTCTAAAGACTGATTTAGTTCTCTTTTCCCTTTTTCTAAAGAGACAAACTAGGTCATGCTGAGTACCATATTGCTAGGTTACTTCTAGTCTTTAATCTTACACACATAGCTATACATATTTCCAACACTGAAGTTTTCTGATGACTGCAGAATTGGCCAAAATGATCCCTACTTATTTGAGGTAAAGAGCCTCTAAAAATACAACCAAAATATTGCTTTCTTACTGCTTCTACTATTCCAAAGGCAACTTTTGCATAAAGCAAGCCAGAATCTTACATGGTTTATTCATCACTCTGAGAATTAAACTCTTTTTCCAGAATCCATACAGCTGGTTCTTTTTTCAGAAAACTTGTCTTTTATTTTAGCTTCTAGATTATGTCTGTAGTGGCTTATGGTTGCAAGAATATATATACTCACAAATTAACAAATTTAAGCTAATTTTAAAGACACTGCATTGTACTGCTATGGGTACTTCGACTTTTCAATAAGGCTACTTAAACTGCACTTGGACAAAGAAAAAAAATATAAGAATTATTCACTTCTACTTTTTCTTGAATAGCCAAGTACTTGTACGTTGAATTGTTTTGTCACTCACCATTATTCAGCATAACTACTTTGAGTTGTTTTTAATTTTTTTTTAACATACATACACACCAAACACACAAAGGCATTGTTATTTTTATTTAACTTATGAATAATTGTTCAATAAGGAAAACAAATGGTGATCAATGTACTCAAATGCAGTACAGATTCCAACACCACCAAGCCACAAAATGCTTTGCATTGTTTCCATTGTATACCTTAGTTTTCCCTAGAGAAAATAAATTAAGGAAGTAGCAGTAGCCTTGGCTTTATTTAGTCATATTGTTCAAGTTAATTTTGATACTTCTCCCTCATGTTCTTCTTGTTTATTCCTTTATTTTAACCTTCAATGAAGGAAACAAATTCATTAAAGTCACAGGGCTTCAGGCATGTAAGTGAGGTTTTAGAATGTGTCCTACAGAGCATATTTCTTCTTGCAGTGCCTGTAGTATCCTCGAAGTTTCCAAGTTCCCAGGTCAGGGACTACTGGGATTATCAGCACAATGAAACAGAATTCAGCTGACAGGAAAACTATCTAGGACTTTAGTAATTTTTGCAGCCATATTGAGTTCAGTGCTGACATTATATTGCTGCTAGCAGAAAATTACCTTGAGGAGTTTTAAGTAGTTAAGTCTACACAAACTGAAGATACCTCAATGACTTTAAACTGTAGTTTCTTCTCCCAATAAAAAAATATAATGGTGCCTTTCTAAATTGTTTCATTATTTTATGTGAATGCATTATGAAACAGATTCTATTAAGTGCCTTTTATATTCAAGGGATCAAAAAGAACATTTCACTCTTTGTACAGGCACAGAAAACAGGCACAGAAAACAGAGAAAGTATATACTTCTGGGAGGAGATTTTTTATTTATTTATTTTTTAAACTATGAAGGAGAACATTAACTCATCAACTGAGATTGTACAGGTCCATCATAAAGGTGGAATTAAATTGTGAGTCTGATTTATCAGTCACCGAAATAAAGGCTCAAAATAGAAGTGCTGACAAAGTAGTGGTGAGTGTAAACTGAGTGCTACTGTCATGAGGAAAAACTCATGTAAGTTCTAGATTAAGTTTTATAGTAGTAGCAACATATCAGCTTAATATAAATCCCTGCATGTGATTTATATTCAATCCCTGCATGAGCCCATCCCATAGATACATCCCTCCTTACATATTGGAAAAACATTGGTTGATTGGTTGTGATATTTCTACATGTATTAGGAAAATATCTTCAGTTTCACAACTAGTCCTACACTCATAAGCATAGTCCATCAATGGAGTCTTTGCAGTCTTTTTTTTGTCTACCATTTTTGTCTTCTAGTAGGGCAGGTGTTCAAATGGAATTGCATTTAACACATTACACATTTAAATTTAAGATAGATCAATTGGATGGGACCAGGGTAAACTCTTTTTGATAATCCTGAGCCAATATTTTTAAGAACTCATGCTGTGCTTCACCCTGACATGTTATTTGAAAACAATGGTCTGAAATCAAAGAAATTGAAGTTATTTGTCTGTCTTGCTATCTATCTGCCTATCTATCTATCTATTTTAAAGGTCAGTGCTCCACAAAATTTCACATCTGAAACAAAATCACATATGATACAAAAATAATAATTTGTTTCAAATTCCATATCACCTTGCAATTTTTCACCATATCAAATCTTTTTTACTCTTTGTTCTATCTTCTGTATTTTATCCACTTTTCTTCCTTTGCAATTGGATTATAAAATCTTTGAAGGAAGATTTGTATCATTTGCCTCCTAACAGAAGGCCTCGGTACTGGTGTGTAAAAATATAATACAGTACAAGATATGGAAGATTAAACATCATTATCAAATGCCTCTTTCTAATTAATGCAAGAACAATGAAGTTAGCTGCATCTGATAGACCTGTTACCATTAAACGGTACAGCAGATCATGCTCACACTGAGTAACAAAATCTGAGACACCTTCAGGGTTCCTTTAATCAACCTACAAGAGTATCTGTTAAGGCCCTGAAGAGCAGGTTCTTGGTGTCTGTTGGGATGCTTAATACAAGTTTAGTACCATGATAACGTATAAATCTTTATTTATAATCATATAAATCACTTGCTGAGGTGATTGGCTCTGGGGCAGATGCATTCTTCAGCGGAGTGGGGGATCGGACAGGCAGGGTTAACTTTTCCGGCACTGAGCCCACTCGAGGGAGCCGCCAGGACCCGGCAGCCCTCACGAGGGAGGTGAACAAGGTGAGAATGAGGCGTAGGCGAAGCCAGCAGCAAAGGCGGAGCCAACAGCGCCCCCCCCCAACCCCCCCAGGCCGTTCATAAGCTGGGAGCACGAGCGACCAGGAGCACGGTGACCAGGACTGGCAAACAGGGCGTGGCGCATCAGAATAGTCCAGGCTGGCAGTGATGACATTGAAGAGAGAAGCCTGAAGACCATCAAACGGGACTTTTGGGGACTGGGACAGTTAGTGGATGGAGCAGGAGTACAGGTGGTGTTTTCGTCCATCCCTATGGTGGCAGGGAGGGGTACAGAGAGGACATGGGAAGCCCACCTGATAAACACTTGGCTCAGAGGCTGGTGAGAAGGGGGACGAGGCTGAAACAAGGCTTGTTAGAGCTGTGCCAGGGGTAACAATGGCAAGGCTGGGAGAGAAGGCAATGGCCCAACTGAAGTGCATCTACACTAATGCACGCAGCATGGGTAACAAACAGGAGGAGCTGGAAGCCATCATGCGGCAGGCAGGCTACGACTTTAGAAAGGCCAAAGCTCATCTGGAGATCAATCTGGCGACTGCTGTCAAAGACAACAAAAAATGTTTTTACAAATACATTAATGCAAAACAGAGAGCTAAGGAGAATCTCCAGCCTTAACTGGATGCGGGGGGGGAACTTAGTTACAAAAGATGAGGAAAAGGCAGAGGTGCTGAATGCCTTCTTTGCCTCAGTCTTTAGCGGCAAAGCCAGTTGCTCTCTGGATACCCAGTACCCTGAACTGGTGGAAGGGGATGGGGAGCAGGATGTGGCCCTCACTATCCATGAGGAAATGGTTGGTGACCTGCTACGGCACTTGGATGTATGTAAGTCGAAGAGGCCAGATGGGATCCACCCGAGGATAGTGAGAGAACTGGCAGAGGAGCTGGCCAATCATTTATCAACAGTCCTGGCTATCGGGGGAGGTCCCAGTTGACTGGCGGCTAGCAAACGTGACGCCCATCTACAAGAAGGGCCAGAGGGCAGACCTGGGAAAGTATAGGCCTGTCAGTTTGACCTCAGTGCCAGGGAAACTCATGGAGCAGATTATCTTGAGTGTCATCACGCGGCACTTACAGGGCAACCAGGTGATCAGGCCCAGTCAGCATGGGTTTATGAAAGGCAGGTCCTGCTTGACGAACCTGATCTCCTTCTATGACAAAGTGACGCACTTGGTGGATGAGGGAAAGGCTGTGGATGTGGTCTACCTTGACTTCAGCAAGGCTTTTGACACCGTTTCCCACAGCATTCTCCTCAAGAAACTGTCTGGTTGTGGCTTGGATTGGCGTATGCTTCGTTAGGTTAGAAACTGGCTGGATAGCCAGGCCCAAAGAGTCATAGTGAATGGAGACAAATCCAGCTGGAGACTGGTCACTAGTGGCATTCCCCAGGGCTCAGTACTGGGGCCGGTCCTCTTCAATATCTTTATCGATGATCTGGATGAGGGGATCGAGTGCACCCTCAGGAAGTTCGCAGATGACACCAAGTTAGGTGTGTGTGTCGATCTGCTTGAGGGTAGGAAGGCTCTGCAGGAGGATCTGGATAGGCTGGACCAGTGGGCTGAGGTCAACTATATGAAGTTCAACAAGGACAAGTGCTGGGTCCTGCACGTGGGGTGCTGTAACCCCTAAGCAGAGCTACAGGCTGGGAGAGGAATGGTTGGAAAACTGCCTGGTGGAGAAGGACCTGGGAGTATTGGTGGATAGTTGGCTGAATGTGAGCCAGTTCAGGTGGCCAAGAAGGCCAACAGCATCCTGGCTTGCATAAGAAGCAGTGTGGCCAGCAGGTCTAGGGAAGCGATTGTCCCCCTGTACTTGGCTCTGGTGAGGCGGCACCTTGAGTACTGTGTTCAGTTTTGGGCCCCTCGCTACAAGAAGGACATCGATGTTCTTGAAAGAGTCCAGAGAAGGGCTACAAAGCTGGTGAGAGGTCTGTTCTACGAGGAGCGGCTGAGGGAGCTGGGTTTGTTCATCCTGTAGAAGAGGAGGCTCAGGGGCGACCTTATTGCTCTTTATAAGTACATTGAAGGAGGCTGTAGAGAGGTGGGGGTTGGTCTATTCTCCCATGTGCCTGGTGACAGGACGAGGAGGAACGGGCTAAAGTTGCACCAGGGGTGTTTTAGGTTGGATATTAGGAAAAACCTCTTTACTGAGAGGGTTGTGAGGTATTGGAATGGGCTGCCCAGGATACTGGTGGAGTCCCCATCCCTGGAGGTCTTTAGAACACATTCAGATGTAAAGCTTAGTGATACGGTTTAGTGGAGGACTTGTTAGTGTTAGGTCAGAGGTTGGACTCGATGATCTTGAGGTCTCTTCCAACCTAGACAATTCTGTGATGCTGTGATTCTATGATAAAATAGTAATGAGATTCCCTTTAGTCTCATTATTATATATAATTATGTATAATCTCATATAATGAGATTTCCAACAGCAGAGAGAAGAAAGTGCAGCACCTAAAATAGGGTGCCCAGCGGGAGATTATTTCCATTGTCTCAGGTTGAATTGTGTTTTTCAAATAGGAAGAAAAAGAGGTTCAAGACAGTCTGGCTAAATGAACAGGCTTTTGTATGTGCTACCATTAAGAAAGGGAATCATGAATTCAGTTTTATTGGAATAGTTGAACCCTTCCTCTGCAAGGAGTGAAAATTCAGTCTTCAATTTACAGGCCAAGATATATGTATAAGTATTCATTAGTGTAACAGAAGGATCACTACATACTGTACTTAAATCTCATGAGTACTGAGGAAAAAAATAAAAATACTTACTCCATGTCTGCAATTTTAAAGAAGAATAATTAAAATAATGTACTTTGGAGAGTATGAATGGGTCTCTTATTGTCATTGGAAAAGGCTAAAATAGGGCAAGGTTCCCAAAGCAGAGTCTAAATTCTGCTTCATATCCCTCTCCCCCTTTTGGTAATATAATCCAAAAAGCAAGAAAGAAGTAAAAGTCTACTTCTTGGATGTACTGGGACATGGTAAAAGCAAGAAAAGAATCCACAGTCTGCCCTGTTCTATAAGCAGAACATTATACTGCCCTTCTTCAGTGGTTTTACAATGTAAAAGGAGCAATGTAACCTAGCTACTTGCCATAGCAGAATGGTTTGAAGAAGGTACCATATTGCCATACAGTCATTTCTCTTCTGTAATCCCAGGTCAGGGATTATACTTCTAGTATACGAAAAGGCATTTTTTTCTCCAATGCAAATCTCACCATAATGCAAAGTTCAACAAAACTATGAAGAAAATACAAACTGAGATTCAAAATGACGACTAAAATGCTTCTTTGTGAGTCAACTTTTAAGGCTATATATTCAAGAAAATATTTACCTGCATTTTTACCATCATCACAATGGTCTCAGATTGCTGTGTATTTTATACACATTTTATAAGGTCATCACTTTTCAAAGTATAAGACACAGAAAATCAAGGAAGAGCACATCCTTTTCTTGAAATATTCCTGCTTTTGATTTCATTTCCCTTCTTACAAGGTTTTCTGTCCTAACTATAGCCAATATACTAGTTTAGTAAATTAAATAGGTATTCAAATATAATAGAAAATCTAGAGGGAAAGAAGAGGTGACTCAATGCTCCATAGTTTTGTAAACCATAATAACAATCCAAGGTATTGTTAATAACACGATATATTTTGGTATCTATCAGCAGTGCTAATTAAATTAGCACTGACAATAACATTTCCTTACTTCTCATGAATGTTATATGCCACATTACTATAAAACTACTTTAACAACATAGCTAGACAAAAACTTATTTTTGAAATTACATGAAAATGAGATACATTGAAACTGAATCCATCATTCCTGGCTCAAGCTGGCTCTAACCTGACAACAATCAAATGTACAAAACATTAATAATGAAAAGTCATAAACTAAATCATAATTGTATTCTATTTTATTTTATTTTATTTTTTCCAAATGAAAGACTAATGGTTATACTTATTTATATGAAAAAAAAAAATCTTAAGCAAGATTAGAAGAAAATGAAAAATAGTACTTAACATTTCAGATTTTGCCATGTCAAGATTAGCCTAAGATTTTTGTGTAATTTATTTAGAGTTGTTGAAAATGAAGTATTTCATTTGGTTACTTCAGAAATTATAATTTCAAAAAATGAATATTGATGAATTTAAAAATGTTTTAAATCCAGTATTAGATTTTTTTCTAACTTTAATATGAGCCCTATTCTAATCTGCTTGTTGTCTATAATTTTATTTTTAAATTAGCTACAATGCAATATTTGTTCACATTAAATACTTGTTATATGCATAGCTGTATTTTATCTTTCCCTCTTGAATGGAAGAGAGGATTTGCATTAAATAGCCTTACACCCACTGAACTAAATTTTAAAACTATTTCATGAAGTATCTTAGGACAGGCTTTTAGAGGATCTCTTTGTAAATGTTATCTATTTGTATGCACAAAAGCCAGCCCTTGTTTATGAATTTGAATATCAAAATATGAAAATCTGTTCACAACTGCTCAATTGGCCCTTAAAGATTTGGAATTTAGCCCAAAGAAATTAATATTCTCACAAATATTTACAGACACATCAAAGAATATTTTGTGAAAATATGGTTTGAAGACTGCGCTTTCTAAATGCTAGATATGCACAGTATAAAAACTAAAAATTAATAACAAAAAAGATTAAAAATATTTGTATTCCTTATAAAATATCCTATTGCACTTTCAGAAAATATGGACAGAAAATAAATATATATAGTGCAAGATAGTGCAAAGTGCAATGTGCAAGATTGTTATCCACTATCCAGTGGAGGAATATAATTTAAAAATTCAAATAAGACAAAACATCCATTTATTAATTAATATTCCATATGCTTCCAAGTAGATTGTTTGTCATCTAAATTGTCTTAATTCAAAATGTATATGATTTCATGTGCATTGACAATTTTTAGCAAGAATGCAACTGAATTCTGTTGTATTATTATTAAAATCTAAATATCTAGTTGTGTTCTGTATGCTTGTCTATGTATCTTAAAATTTTTCTCTGATTTTTTTTTTTCAGCCTTTGTGCCAGATGTTTTTGACATAAATGTGCATCCTTCATAACCAGAGACAATGACAGCACAGTTAAGACAAAAAGGTTAGCCTAAATTCCTAGAAAGCTTTGCCTCATTTTTCCTTTTTTTGTGTGATGCCATTTCTTCACCAATACATATTTCTTTCAGAAGGACAGATTTCAAGCAGATGTAAGCAAGAAAAAAATAATATATATATATATATATATATATATTATAACAGAAATTTGACCTTACAGGCAAATAAAGGACTCATTTTCAAAGTGATTTATTCTTGTATCATAATTTAGCATGGTTTTCAAGTGTACATAACCAGGTTAAGCACCATACTCCCTTTAAAATCTATTAACTTGTTTATTGACATAAATAAATAAATTGTGTTTAAATACAAATATATTTTGTATATATATGAAATATTTTATATCTACAACTAGTTTTGTGTGAAGGAGCTGTTAATATTGGTCGAGTCCTGGAGCCATTAAGAAATGGCTGTATAATAAAATCTGAAATCCCAGCTGATAATAATTTTGGCAGTCTCAGTGGGGAAGCCAAACACAGATTTATCAAGGCAAAATGAATCATTTTTGCAGAGTTTTATTCCCTTAGAAGAAGACTACACAAGACAGCTTGAAGAATTTTGCTGTCATGTTTCTCATGATGCATTTGTATGAGCTAAACTGTAAATTTGTGATCTGCCTGTCATGAGGAGTGGCACATAGCTGTACCACCTGAAGAGCAGGCAATGACTCAGAGTATCACTGCTCTTTCCTCCCCCATGGGAGGTATAAGTTACTTTGAACTTTCATTTGTGGAACAGCTAACTTGTCTTGCGTGTCTGTCCAGATGCTCTAGCAACCCTCAGAGGAGAAAAAGACCGCCTGCTTTCAACTCAATTCCTAATTCCTCCTTTCAGGTGTCAGTACAGGCCTATGTGCATGAAGACAAGACAGCCTTTCAATACATGGTTATTACTATCATTTTCACATACACTAAAGGATAGAGTCTGAAATGCTTCCTCTCACTGAGTAGCATTTCATTTCATAATAATAATTCTGGATTCCTTTTAAATATGAAAACTCATATCTGTTGGCATTTCTTCCTCTGTTTTCTGAATATTATATCCATTTATAGATAGGCTTGAAAACCATTGAAGTTCTTTCTTTCTCTTGTTTAATATGACTTTCCTTATGCACGTGAAATTTTTATGCATTAATCATTTATTGCAATGATTAATTCAATCTATAGGATCAAAAACCGTATAAGAAATCTTTCAAACTCTGTTCTTGTTCTTACTTGCCTTTTTTTTTTTTTTTTTTTTTTAGGGAAAGTAGAGATATCTTCACATTATTTATTTATTTATTTATTAAATGCTATGGATAGTGAATAGTAACAAGTTCCTTGAATTTGATGTAAAGCTCTGTGCTTAATTGGTCAGGTATGCTAAGTTGCTGTCCCTTGTTTATATGTATCTGTAGAGCTAAAGAGAATGCTAATAAATAGGTTTGAAGAATTGTAGTAAAAACCTTTACAAGCAGCTATGCTAAGAAATAAATGTAATCAAAACTTGCTTGTTTTTTTTTTTTTTTATCAATAAATATATACCAAAGTAAGGATAAAGAAATTCCATCTCCCAAACTGATGGCATTATGTTTTCTGAACAACAGAGAAATGAAAGAAGCTTAACAAGATGGTGAAACAAGCCCCTAAAAATGGTGTACATTGCAGCTCAATCATTACAGCCACTTCTAAAGAGACTATGGCACCAGCAGGTTTAACAGCAGGTGTGTCAGAATTTGAAGCTCCATTCTGGCTACTACAAAAAGTCACCTGTTCTCACACTGAGATCCCAAAATTAGTCACTTGTCCCATTTATTCTACATGTTGTGTAGAGAAGCTTTCTTCTTTCTCCTGGTTGCCTATAAGATCATACAGGGTCCTTGAATAATGATTTTGGGCTGATGGAGGAAACCTGATTTTAAAGTAGCTTAACAAACAACTTAGGGTAGATATTCAGGTCACATTATTCAGGAATGTATTTTCAAATCTAATGTTCAACATAACATCTGAATTGGTGAAGTATGAGATCTTTAAAGGAGAAAATACATGAGAGGGCCTCTTCCATATTGAAAATGCTGGACATAAAAATGTATTGACAGCTATACATTTGTGTGGGCAGAACAGGGAACATTAGAGAATAGCATGCTGTAGGGTTGAACAACCAAGGAGGATAAAACTAGTCCTACAACCTTAAACAGAAGTTTAGATACATGGAAGAGAAGAAGAAAGGTACGACTAATATGGAAAATAAAAAGGAGAGTTCTATGTCCTGAACTGCCAACAAATTCATTCAGGATTCTAATCTAGAGAAATGTTATGAATACAAATGGTTCAGAAGGCATCCCAAGCAGTGCTCACAAATGCATGTCTGTAAGTATAAGAAATGTATATATATATTTTAAGAAATGTCTTTTAAATTACAGTCAAACATTTGGCATATTAGCCAAATGTTTGAGTGTATTAAGCATTATTTGAATTTAAATGAACTGAACTGAAACTAATAATTAAAAAAATATTTACATATCTTTTCATTTTGTGTAAAACAGTAGGAGATTTTCCATTGTACTTTTCTAAAGTTCATTTGTTCTGACTTTTTTCCCCCCAATTTCTTCCTTATTTTTCTTTCCTTTTTTTTTTTTTTTTTTTTTTTTTTTTTTTTATCAGCTGATGTGATCATGCTCCACAATATTGAACACACCTAGGTAAGTTTTATGATTATGTCTGTCATTAGATCTGTATTAAATCATATATATTATTATGTGTTACCCAAATGTGAGACAAATATGTAAGAAAATGTCAGTCTTACAAGCCAGTATCACATTTTGTAAGTTGGAAAGGATATCTACAACAGATGGCATATCTCAGTTGAAGGGTGAGGTTGGCCAAAGAAATGAAGCACAGTGTGGAGGAGAAATAACATGGAACAGAGTTGTTTATGACACATTAAATCTACAGAGTACAGCCCAGGATGAATCTATGATTTAGTAGGTATTGACATGTGAACCAGACAAATACTACTTTGTAAGATCAGACCTCCTGTTTTGCCCTTATTTTCTTTCCTTGTTTATTGTGCCTTTCTAAATATCTTCCTGATTATTGCCACCAGTCAGTTTTGCTCACCTCCTGTTTTATTTCATAGCCTGTAACTCAAGGGTTTGTCGCAGCAAAAAGCATGTTCAGAGCCTGTTTTATTTAACCTCTTTCATGCTGGTACTACAGGTACTACAGCAACCAAGAGGTAACAATGGGGATTGCTAAGGCCAGGCCCAGCTGCACAGCCAACGTAGAGGAGGTGTGGAAACAGACCTTCAGTGATAGAGCTAAGTGTAATATTTTTCAGTAGGTGAATTTTCCAGCTTCTTTCTAAGTATGTGTCAGGGCCCTGACCTCTCCCTTCATGCCCACATTCCAGGCTTGGGGGCCCATGCCTGACCTGGCCTTTTTTATTTCTAAGAAAAAAATGCACTGTCAGTTTATACACTGAGCTGTAATTGTTTTCTAGCATTTGATCATTCAAAGCATCATGTGACTTCACAAGTTACTATAATACATTTATTCAGGTCAGGAGTTTGAAAACATGTTTTCAGGGAGAATGCACGGTTTTCCATCTTCTCCATCATGATAAAGAAGAATAAATGACCTTTGCAAGTGCACAAAGCATCTTCAAATTTCTTGTTATTTAGTTATGATCTGCTTTTATAGTTCTAGTCTTCAACCAATTTTTATAAATTGAAGAGAGCTGAAAACAGGTGTTTTCAAACAGCATGCAGAGTCCTCAGGATAGGCAAGAAATTATCTACTTAATTCTTAATTGTGTTTCAGAAAAACATGACTTCTCATTACAGTATTTACAATCAAGGAACTTATATGACTCACAGCATCTAAACTTTTCTGAAAGGAAGCAAACAAAAAGCCTGATATGTGAGAAAGGGAACATAAGTGAAAGATGTTTTGCTGGTTAAATCACAGCCTAACTCTGCCACTATTTTGGGTAAATCACTGGAGATCAGAGTAAAACAGATTTTGTCTACATCCTCATTTTCTTTTCCCACATACTGTTTTAAATCAAAATTTTATGAGATTGTGTAGGGATTCTAAAGATTTCAGGGAATGTACTTTTTATTCCATAGTACTCATCCCTATATTCCTCTTCAAACCAATATTACAGGATAATTAGGCCTTTTTTTATTATTATTATTTTTTTTTGTATGCAAATACTGGAACCACTGAACTGAAGAGAAAAAGGAGATAAACTAATTTAGTATAATTTGTATTAAAGAATTGCCTTTCATGAGACTGCTGCTAGGATGAATAATAAAAAACTCTTATGATTGAATAATTTACCTCGTGCTTATTTTCCCTTTATTCTCAATTTCTTCATATTTTTCATGTCTTATTAGAGTCTAATATTACTGTTCTACTTACCACTGAAAATGCTAAAAGAAACTTATAAAAATTAAATGGTTAGCTATAGGAGTTTGGTACTTTTCGTACATTGATTATTTTCATATTAGACCAATGAACCAATATAAAGATGGAAGGATTTGGAGTTCCAACATATATAAAAATAGATCCTAGACAAATGCTAGGATAAAAGTCATAGTCTTTGCACAGGGAGCACACCTGGGATTGAAATCGCCCTTCTGAGTACCACTAAGCACCACACAAAGGGAACTCGCTCAAGCAGACTGAGCACAGATCACAGAGAATTCACTGAGAAGAATTTGGTTGATCTGATACAGCTCCAGTACCCAACCTTATTTCAAAGCAGTAGTGTTCTAGAGAGTGTCACAAACTCTGTGCAGGGTCTGGCTTGCTTTAATAAGGTAGTATAATATCTATTCCAAGAGTTTTCTAAGCATCAAGATTCTAATTTGAAAAATAATGATTAATGTTTCCAAATTTATTTTTATCTGTACTGAAGGAGTTTCTTTATCCTCTCACAACTCCCTTCCAAGAGTACTAGGAAAAAAATTAGTCTCCTAACAGCCATTAGTTGTAATAACTAATCTGACAGAACAAAACCTATTTGAAATTAGATGTATCCACTGTTCTGTTACATTCATAATCCTAATTCTATAATTCCTCTTATTTACTGGAATAACAACAAAACAACTATTTTATTTTTTTTTTGTTGTTCAGTTCATAAACATATGAAAGAATTTTCTATGTTAATTGGGACAATGAAGACCCCTCTACAGTGAATGTTTCCTGATCCATATCAATTTAAATAGTGTCACAGGAAGATGGTGAATGGTTCTCATCCAGAATGTTTTGTACCTATGTACCTAAGGTATCATCTTACTGGGTGGAATGAGGATATTTCAATTCCTCCAAGCAGGGTTTGAACTGGAATTGAATGTAAACTTGTTTTTTTGAGGGCCTTAATTGTGAGGGTAAAGGGGAGGAAGGCTACATCCCTGTATATTTTGCAAGTGTCCCAAAACAAGAGTCAGAACTTTTTCATTCAGCATGCATTCTGTTTCTTTTTCAGATGAAAGGGCTTGTTTTAGGGAAAAAAAAATAAATAATACATATATATATATATATAATTATTCAGTGCAAAACTTGCTTGTTTGTGGCAATGGAAAAAAGCTAGCATTTTTTTATTTTATTTTCTCCTGTGGAGCTGAAAATCAAAAAATTTCTTGTAAGCTCTGGTTCCTATTACAAGGGTAACCACAAACTTGTTACATAACCCTCAGTATGTCATTTGACTTTCCAGGTTTCCATTTTCTGTGTGGTAAAATAGGAATAAAATACTGTTTTGTCTCTCAAAAGAGTTATCAAGGGCTTTGGGATTTTCTCATGAAGGGGGGTATAAAAAAGCTGACTTGTTTTCTGTGATTATTCTCATGGAAGGCAATATTACTGGAACATTGGCAGAAAGAAATCATGAAATGGGCAGAGGAGAACATTTCATTTTAAAACTAAGCTAATATTTACAAATACAGAATTTGTTATTCATATCACTGTAGTAAATTTCTGGCTTTACAGTGGCTATGCCAATCCACTAATATCAGTGGAAAGTGTTTGTGTCAGATTCATCCTTGTTTAGAGATCCATTTTCTGTGGATTACAACACTTTTTCACTGTGGTCAGAATCTGATTAATTAGAATACCTTCTACTCATTTAAATGGGTTCTTTTGCTATTCCTTAGAATGTTTAGTTTAGTTCTGGTTTCTGATATTAAGTTTACTACCTTAACTAACGTGGAGCATTATGTTTTCACATGTGTATTCCATATCCATAAAGGCTGTCTCTGTCTTAGGTTAAAAACTGCCTTTAAAAACACTGACAATGTCTTTGTAGCAAGCAAAGTATCCTCTTCATTATCTTCTCTAATTCTCTAACATAAGACTGCCTTGTTCTTTCTTTTCTTTTCTTTTCTTTCCTTTTTTTTTTTTTTTTTTTTTTTTTTTTTAAATCAAATATACTAATAGAGTTGTATCAATCAATTCAGCATAAATCTAGGACTGAATTAAGTATTGACTGCTTCTGTGATACTGCAAAGGATTTGTATACTAATCAGAACAGAAAGAAAAAGTACCTCTGGGGACAAATATTTGTAAAAATATATATTCAATAAAGGAAAAAATAGAAAAGTATTACTTAAATAGCTTTCCCTAACATTTTTTTAAACATTTAAACAGGTATATATTTAAAAAATAGGTGACGTCCTTTTATATATTATATAAGGCTATAGTCACCTAATACCACCCTATTTTGGAAACTTTTCTACTAAGGAAAACGTATTATTAATAAAAAATTAGTAAGTACTTTTTGTTTAAACAAACTCGTATAAATAAAACTATATTTATTATAATTGCAAAGAATTTTGTTTTACTTTTCAAAACAGAAGTGAATTTAATTTTGTGTTCTCGTGTTTGAGATGATTGCTTCTGTTTAGTATGTTTGGAAAAGTTTACCTTTTCAGAATCTAAAAACATGAAATTGATTTATTCCTTGGATGAGAAAGCTTACTTCTAAATAGAATGTAGTTTGTTTCTTCCAAACATAATGGAACTTTTAATGTGATGAATAGGCTTTCAGCATTCAAACTGATTACTTAATTTAGCAGAAAACTATAAGTGTAATGAGACATTGAACAACAATGCTCAAGAAAAACTTCCAGTTTTTTTCTAATACATGACAAATGTCCCAGGATAATATAAGCACTAAGTTGTCCTTCAAATCTGCAGTGGTGACCAGGTTTACTGTGCTATGAACCCATTTAGCAAATTCTCTATTTGCTGGACATATAGAACCATGTCAGAGATGGTAATTTACTTCTTGTAAATGGGAACACAAAGAAGAATGATGTACTAGTCTTTTTGTACTGATTTACTCTGGATTTTAAGGAGTTAAAAAAATCTATATAAAGAAAAGAATTTGGCCAGATTTTCTCTGAGTGCCAAACTTCCTTCAGCTAGACAAGTGGCAAGAGACACTCTTCTAAAACTAATTGGAGTGTTTGAAACTCTTACTACCCCTAAAATCTCATCACCAGCCACTTCCAGAGGTTTCACTCCACAGAGTTCTGGTGATGGAGTGAAAATTAATTTTTTCTTAATCATCTTCAGCGTCAAATATATTAGTCAATTATATTAGTCAATTATAATAAATAAAGTCAATTATATTAGTGCAGACTAATTTAAAGTACCTGGCTTGCCTTTGCACTAAAATAAAGCAGAGAACTCACCCGTTCTCTTCTGCTCTGAGAAACAACCTTAACAAAAGAAGGAATAGCATGAAATAGTGTGCCAATATTTTTACTACTTAACACGGATCAAACAGGAGACTCTAGATTCCAGTACCATCAGTTCTCCTAACCAGGAGAACTGGTTAGCTGCTCGTAAACACAACTCTTTTTTTCTGGAGATTGTATTTATTCCCTGATGTTTGTCATTCTGTATTTTTTAAAGGTTGAATCTTGCAATCACTGGAAAAAAAGTTTCCTACTTATCTCACTCAGAAATTTTCCCAAGAGGAATTCTGACCTTTTCTATATGCACCCTCCAGTCAACAGTCAAAATAAATACACACAAAGAAGAGAGATCTGTTCATAAAACAGAGGGAAAGGGTCAAATTCATAACAAATATTTTATGCAATTACTAACTTGATGCTTTTCTCCACCTGATATGCTGCTACAAACATGTGGGACTCTGAAGCTAGCAGCATGATTAAACCTGAGCAGAATTTCTTCTCAAGGGGAGTCATGACCTTCTCTGTTTGTACTTTACAGCCTGCTGGGCACCTATGGTGGTGCCTAGCAGAAACCTAAGACAAATTGCTTGCCTCACATATTGGGAATGCTTGTCACATTTTCCTCCCTTAGAATAAATACATCTTTGTTTTGTTTTGTTTTGTTTTGTTTTGTTTTTCTGTTTGTGCTTATTTTATTTTATGGCCTCGTCACAAGCCACTGCCTGTTTCAGTTTCTACTCATACCTATCTAAACACATATTCTCTGGCAATACTACTTAAACATCTCACATGTAGCCACATTTATTCTGCTGTTCTTTCTGAAATAAAGTTCCTCTAAGCTTTCATCTGTTTAGCACAGACCAGGTATCAACCTTGCAGCCTCATTAGCAGTACCTGAACTCAAGGTTAAGTATCTTGACCTCAGATTTCTGCACTGTATCCTTTTCCACCTCTAAGTCAAAAAAATAAGAGTTTGAACCCCCTTGTGCAAGATGAAAAGGTCATTGTTTAAACTCAGAAAATCTGTATTTTTTTTCACCTCACTCAGATCAGTTTGATCTCTAGTTGCTACAATTGCTATCAGGTTTTGTAACAACCTGTCTCTTCTTTCTGTTCAGCTCTTATGCAGGAATGTTTCTGACTCAAAAGCTATGAAAAGCAAATAGATTTTAGCACACAGACCAGAAGAAGAGAAGAGTAATACCAAAGAAGAGATGCAAGATGTGTGATGGACAATTTTAAAATAATAATAATAATAAATAGAATTCAACAAGCTCTAGAGGAATTGCCTTATCAAACAAACAAACAAACAAAAAACACTGAAGAATAATTACCAGGATGAAATCTGCTTCACCATAGCATGAAATAATAAGGGGAAAGGTATTACGATTAATTTTTAAATCCCTGATGCATGGGGACTATGCTTGCCTATGGCTCTTTACTATAAAAACTTCTGGGGCAATCAAACACAGAAAGCCATATTAGAAAGACATTTTGTGAAAGTCTAAGGTTTGGTTTACTTCTTTTCTCTCCCCATTGATTTTACAGCTTAAGTCTATAAATAATTAATCTTCATTTTTAAAAACCAGATGTTAGTGTCTGAGGAATTCTGTTCAGGCATGTAAATGTTGCAAGGCTAAATATCAGGATAAAATTGCAATCTGTCCATTTTCTTGCTCTAAGTGTCATCATCTATGCAAAAATGAAAGCAAATCTCTACAGGGAACAATTTTGCAAGCCCAGTTTTCCTTTAAAATTCCATTAATTTGGTGGGGTCTGTCACTTTATAAATAATTAATTTTCTCTTATTAAAATAATTAATTTTCTCTTATTATTTTCTTTGACATACTTTCAAAAATTCCTGTCTAAGTTTAAAATTTCATTATTTCCCAAAAGAACTGACAGTTCAGAGGATAAAGTGTGAATTTCAGAGAAAAAAAAAAATAACATTATTCTTTTCAGACTTTGTTTCATCTCATAGAATATATGTGTTCTATTTCTCTTCATTAGAGCTGGGTGAATATCACAAAATACTTTTCATGACTATTTTTTGGAACACATTTAATTGCTATTTCTTTCCATATAAATTTAATTCTCAGGAATATTTAGAAGATAAGCCACTCTACATCATATTTGAGAAGTCATGGCAGATCAGTGAAGTTCCCACTGACTGGAAGAGGGGAAACATAACCTCCATTTTCAAAACGAGAAAAAACAAAGACCCACAGAATTACAGGCCAGTCAGTTTCACCTCTATACCTGGCACAGAGCAGATTCTCCTGGAAACTATGCTAAGGCACATTTAAAATAAAGAAGTGATTGGTGACAGTCAACATGACTTCACTAAAGGGCAGCTTGTGCCTGACAAATCTATGATGGGGATACAGCATAGGTAGGAAGAACAAAGGAAAAAAAATAATAAAAGATAGGGGAAGAGCAACTGACATCATCTACCTGGATCTGTGCAAAGCATTTGACACTGTCCCGTATGACTTTCTTGTCTCTGAACTGGAAAAACGTGGATTTGACAGACAGACTACTTGATGAGTAAGGAATTGGCTGGATGGTCAGGCTCAAAGAGTTGTGGTTAATGGCTCAATGTCCAGTTTTAGATAAGTAACAAGTGGTTTTCCTCAAGAGTTAGTACTGGGACTGGCACTGTTTAACATCTTTGTTCTTGACATGGACAGTGAAATTGAGTGTACCCTCAGCCAGTCTGCCAATCACTCCAAGCTGTGTGGTGCAGTTCACATATTGGAAGGAAGAAAATCAACCATCCAGAGAGACCTGGACAGGCTTTAGAGGTCGGCCTTTGTGTTGAACCTCATCAGGGTCAACAAGGCCAAGTGTGAGGTCCTGCACCAGGGACAGGGCAATCCCAAGCACAAATACAGGCTGGGCAGAGAATGGATTGAGACCAGCCCCGAGGAGAAACACCTGGGGGTGCTGGTTTGTGAGAAACTCAACCTGGGGCAGCAATGTGCATGTGCAGCCCAGAAAGCCAACCATATCCTGGGCTGCATCAAAAGAAGCGTGGCCAGCAGGTTGAGGGAGGTAATTTTCCCTCTCTACTCTGTTTTTATGAGACCTCATCTGGAGTACTGCATTCAGCTCTGGGGCCCCCAGCACAAGAAGGACATGGACATACATGTATTAAAATAAGTCCAGAGGAGAGTCGTGAAGATGATCAAAGTGTTGGACCACTTTTCCTACAAAAACACACTGAGGGAGTTGTGGTTGTTTAGCCTGCAGAAGAGAAGGCTCCAGAGAAAGCCATTTTACAGTGTCCTTCCACTAGAGGAAGGAAACCTTTGTCAGGGAGCGTAGAAATAGGACAAGGAGTAATGTTTTTAATCTAAATGAGAGTAGATTTAGATTATATATTAGGAATAAAATCTTAATTTAGAGTGTGGTGAGGCACTGAAACAAGTTTCCCAGAGAATCTGTGGATACCCCATCCCTGGAGATGTTCAAGACAAGTTGGATGGGGCTTTGAGAAGCCTGATCTAGTGGGAGGTGTCCATGCTCATGGCAGGGGATTGGAAATAGATAATCTTTAAGGTCCCTTTCACTCCCAACCATTGGGGTTCTATAATAAAGAATTTCTATAATTATTCCTCACTAAAGGGTAATGCAACTGGACATACTTGGACCACCATAGCAAGCACATTCAAAATAGCCTTTTTAAATATGGGCATCAGCTTTTAGAAGTGCATTCAACCAAAAAGTGAACTGAAACATTATCACATGGTTTATGTGTCCAAAAATCCTTATGGGAACAAGAAAAAAAATATGGTTTCTTTTTCCTCAGCTTCATCATTTTTTCTTAAAGATCTCAATTTTCTTAAAAGATCATTGTTAAACTATTATCATCTTAGTTATTACAGATTTATGCTTTGAACTGTGTCTTTCAATGTTTAATCCACTTCTTTTCCTCTCCTTTTTATTGTAATTTGGCAACCTTTCAAGGGGTGGTAGTTCATTTTAATAGTGTGATGCACGTTACTGTATTACAGAGGAGACTACCTTCAGTAGTCTGAAGTCTTTGATTCAAGCATTTTACTCTACTACAATATTTCACTAAAGGAAGCAGCAATATTTTCAACAAAGTATTGACAGTCTTAGGACTTTATCAAGTGAAAACAAACTTCAGTTCATACTGGATGTCTTTCAAGTTTCTTTCCCCAAAGGCTCTTTTTAGTCCGTAATATTAAGTGTTTTATGCTATGTACTGTATGTATCAATCTTTCAAAACTAGATTTTACAGAACAAAAATATTCACCAATAAACTGCTATATTAAGCTGTGTAGAAAAATGTGTTTTTCTTTAAAAGATCACAATTGATTTTTCAAAGGAAGTTCTACATTTGTTTTGCATCATCCTCCAGCTCATATTTGAAACATTTGAATCTAGCCAAGTCTTTGGCTTCTTCTCAGCTGTTTCCGAAGTGAACCAATAACTGATGTCAAAACGCTCATTTGTTCACCACATGATGTCTGTCTTCAGTTCCTCTTGGGAACCTTCCAACAGCTATTTCAGAGTAGTGATTATCACCTGTCCTGGTGATTTTCTGAAGGTGCAAATATCAAAGTTTCAACTGGAAAAAAATACCTACACAAAATTAATTACTATAACTTGCCCTTTAATAATATAAAACTGAAGATATTTCATAGAGATTTTGTATGCACTAAGACAGGCACTAAAACATAGGCCTAATAGATAGATTCATCTATCACTGAATTGAGAATGGTATTTGAGGTTAGATCTCATTGAGAATGGTATTTGAGGTTAGATATATTTTTGATGGCATGATAGAATAGAAAAAACATTGCATAGGGTACATACATATTACCATATTAACAACAGTACATGCTATTTTGTTTGCATGTTTATTTTGAAGTATACTTTTATACTTTTGAAATTTTTAATATATAAATACTTAATATATATTTATGAATTCGTGTTAATCTTTTAGGTGTTAATAAGCAAAAATTTAAATATCATATAATTTCTGAAAGCAAATACTGAAATTAGATTAACTAGCAATGCCTGTTCTTATCAAGACTCACAACTCTCCTCTGACAGAAAGTTCATATCTCAAGGTCACTTTCACAGACCAGTTTCCAGGAGCCTAACGGTTACTTTTCAGAAAGCGAATTTAAAATATGATTTTAGTTAATGTTATAAATGGCTAAGTCCCAAATAGGGTTACAATCAAAGTCTACAATTTATTAAAGGAATAGAGGTAAGCAAACAGCGCTGGGTGCGCTGGGAGTCTCTGCTCCACCAAGATGCACACCAGTTACATCAAGCAGCTGATTTTTATGCTCCTAGGCTAATGCATATTAATTACTACTTTTAAAAAAATCAGGGTTATTATAATTAGTTTCTGGAATCCAAACCCTCCTACTGGAGCATGCGTATCAGTCTCTGGTGGTCCCTCTGGGGGTCTCTCATGCTGAAGGCTCTTAGTCTTCCTCCCTCTGGTCCTTGTCCTTTGTCCAACTTGGCTGTATGTCAGAGACTTTTGCAGCATCCCCTGCAAGCTTTGTCTTTTAGTCGTTCTTCAGCTTTCCCCTTCTCCTTAATCTCCTGGCCAGATATCAGAGACTTGCATAGTACAATAGTGATAATAGCAGTTATTCTGACCCCTTCCCCCCCCGATATCAGAGACTTCAAGAAAAAGCCTACAAATATATTTCTCTTCAAGCTCGCTATTGACATGAATTGCTAAAACATTCTTTTGCATGATACAAGAACTATAGACATTAACCACTCTGTTTTTCTTAGACTCGTGGTTATACAAGGGTATGTAAGACAGAAGGTCACATTCATCATACCATGCAGCCATAGCATTGTTCCACATTCACATGAATCAGATGAACACATTTCACAATCCCCCATCTCCTTTTTCATGGTATTGATTCATGTTTGCCTTTCCAATGGAGTCAATACTTGCTGAATTGATACCAGTTTTGGATCTTTGTTTGTTTCTATTATCATCAGGGAATGGGTTTTCTCTTTCCCTAGTTCTGGATCAACAGGTACCGCAGATATTTGCATTCTTTGTATAACCGAGTATATTAGTCTTGTAATACAAGGTATTAAACATGGAATTATTAACAATCCTCCACATATCCCCAATACAACCATCCTTATTTTAGCAAACCAATCACCGCCCATAAAGTCCCCTCCCATAATCCTTTTAGATCGATTCCATTCCAAGTTTGAACTGGAACATGTGCAATTTTCTTCATTTCTTTTACAAGTTCATTTACAGCTTTTCTTTCTGTTGTGGTTTAACCCAGCTGGCAACTAAACACCACACGACCGTTCGCTCCCCTCCCCTCCCTCCCTCTCTAGGATGGGTGAGAGAAACGGGAAAGCGAAGCCTGTGAGTTGAGATAAAGACAGGAAAATAATAATAACAATAATAATAATGACACTAATGATGATAATAGTACTACTAATAATAATGTGTACGAAACAAGTGATGCACAATGCAATTGCTCACCACCTGCTGTCCGATGCCCAGTCTAACCCCGAGCAGTCCAGCCCTTCTCCCAAGCTCTTGCTGCACCCCCAGCATGCCCGTTGGCAGGACAGAGTGAGAAGCTGAAACGTCCTTGGCTTGTTGTAAGCACTGCTCTGCAACAATTAAAACATCAGCATGTTATCAGCACTCTTCTCATCCTAAGCCAAAACATAGCATTCTACCAGCTACTAGGAAGAAACACCCTCATATCAAACTCTAAACAGCAATTACTAAGGTTAAATTTTCCTCCTTCTTGTGCTAGTAAATAATCCAAAGCTAAGCAATTTTGATACAAAGCATTTCTCATCTTGGTGTTTTGCTTTGCAATTAATCCAAGTGCATGTCCAGTTTTTTTTACAACTATTTCTATTACAGCTTATAACCTAATTCTTCTATTAAGCATATATATTGGGGTCCTATAGCCCCAGGATCCATCTTCTGCCCACATAATAGGTAAGATGACCAATCAAGGGGTTGGGCCCGCTTCCAGGGTCAATTTGGGCTTGTGTTACCGTTCAGCCTACCAGGGTGATCCACCTCCTGGAAAACGAATTGCAATTTTATATGGGTTAAAAAAAGGTTCTTATGTTTTTTTCTCAGGCCAACCCAACCTTAGTGTGGGAGAAGTCCAGTCAAGGCCCTCTCACTTGGCAGTCAACCCCATAGGGATTGCCTCCCTCGGTAGACACTGCAGTGGAGGGTCCTGCCCTGGTCTTGCCTTCTCCCTTTAAAGAAGTGCAAGGAAAGTTCCAAGTGGTTATTGGTCCTGGTATAATTATCATTACAGAAGGAGACAACTCAAGCTTTGTGCTCTGAGGTATAACATAATCCTCATTGATCTAATGTCTTAAAATTTGTGTTTTTCTCTTCTAATTTCTTTGCATCATGGTTACATCTACTTTGTGTCAAAAAGTTGTAGGTAAGACACATGGAAAATCTTCCTGTATGTGTGGCAAGACAAAAATAGACAAGAAATAAAATTACAAGGATAATTAAACAAGGAAACATAAATGTAAGTTGCTACAGATTTTCTGCAATGTCACAAAAATAAATATGAACAACTTCCTATTTTAGGCACCAGAAATTCTGATAACTGGCAATTTAAATTTTCTATTGAATTTTTGATCATTTGGGGCTTTTTTTGCTTGTTACATACTTCATTTTCCTCCTGTTGTTCAGATTAAGGAAAAGAGCTGAATACAGAGCTGCAGTACTCTAAGTTTTGGAAACTATGTTTTCAGTAATGAAACTTGCAAATTCATTGCTCCAGGCCCTAGGAAAAGGACCCTTTTCCAATGGTCTTTCTCTTTCCCCATGTAGGATTTAACAGGTCTGAAGAACTATGTCTCCAGTGGATATAAGCTTTATTTAACTTTCTTGGGCATATGTGAAACTATCAACATTGAATGTTTATAAGCCCCAGGCCTATAAGGATTAGATGAATAGGCATTTTTTTCACTTTCTCATCTGCTTTAATAACAGTTATGGATTACGCATACCAGTTTCACAAAGCACCTCATTCAGACATAGGTTTAGGTGCTCAAGTCCAAAAGAGAGGGAAAATTTCCTGAGTATCTCTCTTTGGATTTTTCTGTTGCCTGTTTAGCCTGAGGTGTTGAGCCTCATACCCAGATCTGCTGATGTAGTGTACATGTCTCTAGAGACATCTAGCTTATGAATTACACTTCTGCAAATGGGTGCTGTGCTATTATTTTCAAATTTCTAGCTTGAGGATTTCACTCATGAGTCCCACTAAAACTAAACATAATGAAACGGAATAAAGTTATTGTATTGCTTGACTTAGATCTACATGTATCATTCTATATGGACCATTTTGCAGAAGCCAGATTCTTCAGAACACAATTTTGAAAGAGAATCTCATCTGGAAGTAATCAGCATTGTTAACATCAGCAGATGATGTTAACTTCAAGTGAATTTAGGGAAAGTGATTTAATTTAAAATCAGATGACACTCGACCCAACTCTCAATATAAACTGTAAAACATGAACAATGTTCAAAATGTCTTAAATAACGAAGGCAAAAAGGTTACAGTTAATTTATCTAGACTGTTATATTTCACCAATTGTTCAACCTTTCCAATGAAACATTAAAATTCCAATAAAACATTTTTATTACTAAACAGAAAAACAATATGCAAAACACCTGCTGATACATTTTCCAGAGGCAAGTAAAATGAAGCCAAAATTCACACATTGTTGATATGATTGTTTCTAGGCATTCATTGTAACATAGCCACCAAGAATATTTACTCAGCCACTATGAGATGACTATTTGGATACACCTTTTTGATAATGTTTGCTCTGGTACAAAAATACAGATTTAATTGTGTAGATTCAAAATCATCACCATACAATTAAATTGTACAAAAGAATAAACTAGAGAAAATACTTTCTCAGGGAAAGTATTTCTATAGTTCCATCCAATATGATCTGCTAAAGCTCAAATGTAATACCCAGAGTATTCACATTGCAATTCTATCTCAAGATCATGCAAACTACATTTTAAAATTATTAATTAATTTTAATTATTTAAAGTTTTCTAAAAGTTACATTTGTCATAAACAAAATAATTGTTTCCATTAAAGAAAGCAGCTTTTAAGTTTTTAAATTATTTAAATAATTCCCATGCAATCACACAAAATCATCTGCGAAACTTTTTTTTTTTTTACTTGAGGAAGGCACTTAGATTGCACTTACTAAAACCAGGAATTATTTGGACACTCACCTGGGTTTTAAATAATTTTATTTGGTACAGCTAATAATGCCTTTTCATATCCAAATTTCAGTTTTCCAGCTCATATGAAAAGCTTCTGTCAAATTCACCCTGCAGACATTTTAATTTCAACTTAGTTTTTCACTCATTTGTTTGTGGTATTCACATTCTTCCTGGGGAAAAAAATAAAATAAAAAATCCTGTATAAAAGCAGAGATGCCAGAGATGCCAATACATTTATATAACGTTTTTTCACACTGACTGCTGGTTGCTCCTGGCCTCTTGTATGCAAATCAGACAATTACAAAATTATAATCTAAATGTAAATATGAACAACAGGAGAATGTCTTTGACAACAATCAAAGGAGTCTTCTTCAATGGTAGAAATCAGAAGGTAATGAATTAACAAGATTGTCTATCTTTTACCTTTACAAATGAATTATGTGGGTTTCTTTTTCTGCAAGAACATGCATGTGTAAAATATAAATCCATGAAAATTCTTGCAAGTGTTTTTCCTGAGGATTTGGGGTGACAAGATGTAGACTCACAAAGGGCTTTTCAGAACACTGCACTCTTTCATGAAGGAGATCCCTGTGAGATCTCAGCCCTCTTTCAGCCCTCTTTCATCTATGTATCCATATTACCTTTTCCAGTAAGCAAACTCAATGTGAAAACACAGAAGAAACTTGTCCATAGTGTATCTGCACCAGTTGCTATCTCCAGTTATGTATATGTGTCTGTAAATTTGGTTATTAGTTGAATGAAATACTTAATGAAACTGATTTCAGTTGTATATTTGGTGTTTCCTATGAACACCCACCACCACCACCACCCCCAACAGCAGCTCCTACAGCTTCTAGAATTAGCACAGTGAATGATTTCTGTTTTACAGTATTTAGTTAATTACTAGTTAATTACTGTCTTTACTCTTTGCAGCTGCTTCCACCTGATGTCCTCTTCCATTAGAAGTAATTGAAAGTGGTGTTAACTATAGCATACAATTACAGTTTTTGAATTGCCATTGGATTCTAACAGAATCCAAAATCATTAAGCTAATAGAGCAACAATATATCTACTCTATCTTGGCATTTCTTTAGTTGCCCAGCTTTTGATCATTGATTAATTTTTTTGTTTCAATGTGTTAAAAATAATGCCACAGAGATTTGACTTAGTAAACAAGAAGAAAGGGACAAGATTTATTACAGTCTTGATCTGATAGTTCTTTATTAGCCAAGCACTTTTCATACTGCCATTTTCAATGGATTGCTCTGACAGAAAAGGTCACAAAGTTTTATGCTGGAAAATAAAGAATAAAGTAGAAAAGAAGAATTATAATTGCTTTGGTTGAAAAGTTCGGCAAGGTCTATAAACATTGGACAGTTGGACACTGATTTTATTTTACTATAAGGTCATGCATTGCAATGACAGCAAAGTCCATTCGTCACTGCAGCTGATTCAATTTCCTGTGCCTTGCATGGGCAGAAAAGTATCTTCCTTAAAAGACAGTTAGTATATTTTCAACAATCTTTCAAATCATTTGTCTGTAACAACTGCTTAGAAGGCTGACATGGAAATCCATTTGCTTATCAATGTGTTTTCTTCTCTACAGTATGTAAAGCTTCACGCTGGTTATTATAAACTTGCCATTGATTTTCCAAACAGTTGCAAAGAGCTGGGGTAAAAGGAAGGTCACATTTTGAAGAAAAATAGATGGCTGCATGGTCTAAGAAGTAAAATAGAAGACATATAGTATTTTTGTAAATTGCAAGCTTTTCATTTTCAAGGCATGTTGAACAGTGTACATTTCACTTCATCAGAGCCCACAGTGATACCAAAATATCTTTAATTAAAAGTAAAGGAGAAATACCAAGATTTGTCAGTCTTGGAAAGCTGTCCATTCATTTGAACCACATGCACAAGACTTTTTTTTTTTTTTTTGTCTTGAACATAATGTGCTTTCACTGCTGTTGTGGGAAGAAAAAAAAAAAACAAAACAAAAAAAAAAAAACACAAAAACAAACTATGATGATGTGTGTTTTCCTTTCTTTGATTAATTTACGTATATTACTTGCTTACCAGAAGAATGCTCACTGTTTCTACAGAAAAACAGGCATTTCAGAGCTGCATGTATTTGAAATGACAATTAATTCATAGAATCATAGAATAATTAAGGTTGGAAAAGACATCTAAGATCATCCAATCATCTAACCATCCAACCATCACTCTACTACCAATGTCACCCACTAAACCATGTCCCTAAGTGTCAGGTCCAACCTTTCCTTGAACACCCACTGGGATGGTGATGCATCCACTTCCCTGGGCAAAGGAACAGTTGTTCCAATGCCTGACTGCTCTTTCTGAGAAGAAATGTCTTCTAATTATAATTTGAAAGGGAAACATTACCTATTCTTAAATTAATTTAAACAAACAAACAAAAAAAAAGAGATATTGAAAAAATAAATATATTGATAGGACAAAAGATGCAAAGCAGTCATACAGGCTTAGGACAACCTCTGTTTTTTCATTAAAACTGTGTCCTGAAAGAAAGGAAGTAATTTCTTTATGTGAAAAAGAATAACAAGATTGTTTCAAAACACTTTTTTTTTTTTTTCCCCCAATTCAGGAACTATAGTAAATAAGGGTATTCCTAATATCTACTGCATGCAATATGAATTTTTCTCAGCATTACTATATTTTGACAGTTTCATAAAAAGTGACAAACTCAAATTGCAGTTTTAAGACACAATTTTAAAACAAAATAACTAAAAGGGAGTGAAAAATTAGATAATCAGTACATGTAAATAATAATCCTAATTCACCAAGAAAACCAGAATAATTTATTTCCTCAATTAAATTTATACTAAATCATACTAATTTTAAAGGGTGAAGTCTAAAAAAGATAAAAAAGAAACCAAATTTATCAGTACCTGAGTACTGATATACTGATATACTGATACTGATAATACCCCGCTATCATTCCTTTCCCAATACTTGTCTCCACACATACTCTACAGCAGAAGGTGTCCAAGAGCAGAAGAAGATACCAAATGAAAGTGGATGCTATCAGCATAGCCACAATTTTCCTCCTGACAGTAGGGAATTTGCTCTGGCCTCATCACCCTAAAACAAGTGTCTCGAAAAGCGGTACTGCCATGTAAGCCAGCACAAGCCAAGAACAAATGAGGAGCTGCTGCCATGAGACCTGGAGGATTTCTTATTTCCACTCACATCAAGCCATAATTTCACCACTCTCAGTGTGCCACCCTAGGGAACTTCTTGGCTTATGCCTGAAATCAGCCCTGATGTTTGGACACAAATGCATAAGGAATATCTGATGCAATAATAACCAAGCTGTGCTTTACCTTTAAATTCTAGAGGTTGCAACTAATGTTTTAACTGGTACACTTCTATTAAAAACACAATAAACATACAGAAGAAAGACTAATAATGGTGGTTTAGGGAGCTGGATTAACCTGGGGGTTCAAACCCAGGTGCCAATCACTGATTAACAATGCAAGGAGTGAAGTTACTCCAGTTTTCTGATTGGCTGTAACTGGCTGAAGTTACAGCCAGTTTTCTGGTGCTCTTTACATAAAATGAGAAAATTATTAAACTTCTAGTCTAGAGCTTGGAAGCTGGTTATAATACTGGGAACTGATTAGGTTCTAAAAGCTTACTGGGTGATTTGAATCATGGACCAAGTCCCTTCCAATCATCTTGTGCAAGGGCTTTCCCATGTTCTTTTCTTCCTTTCAGGGGATTCCAATTTCTCACATTGCTCAAGAGAAGTAATGCTTCTTGCTGTTTCTACTTCTGTACCTCGTACTCAAGATGGTTTTACCAGCTGGATATACAGTTATACAATTCCACAAAATCATAAAACTGTCTTGACAATACCACATAGCTGTAGTTTTCCTGTGAGTGTTACAATGACATTTTCTTCATAGCTGCACAGAACAAATTCATTGGTGATGAAAAATAGCTACACTAGAGGGAAGTTCTTCGACTAAAACTCCTGTTCTGATCATGGAACAAGGTACTGGATAAATCTGAAAACTTAATTACATGAAGAATACGAGCTTCTCCATACTCAGTAACAGATATTTTGTGTTCAGGCAGGCTATACAAATCATGAACCCTGCAGAAATTAATATACAAACATCAAAAGCAAAATTCCTAAATGAGGTGACAGATTCACTGTGAGGTGACTGACTGAAACCCTTTGAAGGGATGTTCTTTTTTCCCTCTTCCTCTCCATATATTTTTATTGTCATCACCAAATACTGTAAAGTTTTGTCTTGCTTTGGTTGTTATGATTTTAAAAAGTAATTAAAATTATTAAAAGATGCATTAAAATATTAATGTAATGCAATAAAATAAGCTATTTAACTTATAACCTATTTTAGATATTATTAACTGTATATACACACACTTAAATTTTAAGCTCTATTTAAAGTGCAAACAGAAATCAGGCTATTCAGAACTAAAGTTTCAAGGAAATCTTTGTATCACTTTCATCTACTTTTTATGCTGTGATTGAGAGATTTCAGAATGCAGTGTGATTTTACAGATTATTTATGTTGTTACACTACCTTTAACAGACAAACTATTTCATTTCAAGAAATACCAAAACAATCCTTGCTATAGTTGTCTTAAATCAACATTGATTTAGGAGAGTTATTCCCATCCTTCCATTCAATCTTGTGTTTTTAAGATAATAGCACTGTATGTAGAAATGGAAAGATAGAACAGATAGAAATAACTCTGTTTAATCAATTTTAAAAACCTGATTTATATTGACAGTGGGAGGGAAATGTTTTTGTGTGCATGTGATTCTGTACATATACAGACTAAAGTGGCTTGCTGTATTAATACACCACTTTCTCATTCAATTTCTCACATAACTCTGGAGATTGGCGAGCTAAGTTTTTCTAATGAGAAGTGAAAAACTATTTCAATAAAAAATTAGTTTGATAGTATTATCTAAATGGCTTTTGAATATGTTTGGTATTTCCAGTCACCTACACTAAACACACAGTTTTACAAAACTACAATTCCAAAACATTATATACATTTACTCACACTCATATATATGTGTATACATATGTAGGATATACACATGAGGATTAAAATAAATTATTAAGATTTAGATTTTCACTGCAACAGCAGAATTGGAGGAAATAAATGCCAGAGCTATTCTACATCTGGACCTGGGATATGCAGTATCTACCTCACTAATAGCTAGTCTCTTTCAGTTTTCATCTATAGTTTTCTGATTTTTATAGCCTTTATGTGCTTCCTACTTGAAAACTTCATGACTAGTACCATGAATTATTTTATGTCTAACTTCATAATTCATCCTTCAATGAAATCATATATTTCCAACACATTTATATATGAAAGTTCAGAAACTGTGCATAAATTTTAATATAAGTTAAATAATGTTAATATAAGGTATGTTCACAGAATACTTTTAGTTTTCAAACTGGCATACATATGGAGCACAGATCTGAAAAGTCAGCTAAAGTTAATGAGAATCTGTATATTGACTCAATAGCTTTGTTGGAGGTTGGACTCGATGACCTTGAGGTCTCTTCCAACCTAGAAAATTCTGTGATTCTGTGATTCTGTGACTCAGACTGAATATGACTGACTGTTGCTTACTTCCAGCTGCTTAACTATAGTGGCCAACATCTAACTTTAGCTAGATAGTTTAAATACATTTCTGTTATTATTTTTTTTCATATAAGCAATCTTAACTTTGCTACAGGGATACTAGGTAGTCATAAATTAAGGGACAGATGGTCACTACAAGGAAGAATAGGAGAATTAATAGTCTGTGCAAAGAAAGAAGAGTTATCAAACAGCTTTGTGATCTGAATGAAGAAATTCTGATAAGATTTATTTGGTATGCTGAAATATGTCATCAAATAAGAAAGCAAGCCAACTACAATTAAATTATATAGAACCATTTTTTGTCTTGCTGACTTCAAAACTAATGATAAATTTTGCACGGTGAAATTGAGTAGTCATTTTGAAGACTGCTTTGCAGGGCTCCAAAACACAAATAGATAGCAATTAATTAGATGATCTGTAGTATCTATCCATGTATATACTCTAAGCCTGAGCGAAATAAGGTCTAACTTAATGTAGTTAAAGCCACTTTCATTCTGACATTGCCTCATACTTAACTGTCCATCAATTCACTCACAATTCTGACACAGCACAAAACTATGCCAGGAAAGAGCAAGTATTTTTTGTGGAAAACAATTATTTCTAAACCTTTCTTCTTCCATTTTTGTTTTCTGATTAAGAGCTTTACTGTGTCTCATGTTTGCAGTGGCTGAGGAGCTCATCTGCATTTCCTCAAGAAGGAAGAGCATGTTTATATGGTGAAGACAAATTGAATCTACAGTGAATAACTGGTGCTGGGTCTTCAAACACAAAAATAATTTTACACTGTTTATGATATTATATGGCAGTTTTATGGTACTGTTGATGCAGTCATCGTTGATGCATGAGGCAGTTTAAGGGGATTCAATTGCCAAGAAAGGTGTTATCTGCTATGAGAACAACAATTTTTCTTAGAAAAATGAATACTTCTAGGACATACTAAAAGAAGCTTGAGTCAGGGGACAGGGGTCAAGAGTTGTTACTGTGCATTTTTTTCTCCTAATTGTGCTAGTTATTCTGATTAATTATTACCTCTCCCTGAAAACCTTTGGATTTTATGTTGACAATGCACATGGACATCTTTATTCCCCAAAGGCACATAAGGTTAATCAACGGGGATTCAACTAACAGTAGGGGTGTCATGGGAGGAGCTGTTGTAAAAAGGCAATGTACAGTCATTGTAAAATAGCAACTTGTGCAGACAGGGTGTTCAACAATGTATATGTTGGTTGTTTTCTGTAAATATGCAAGTTATAGCATCTACCTGTTCTGGTCACAGAGAAATGACTGAAGGCATAGGTCCAACTTAACTGAGGGATTCAAAATTCAGAAAATGAGTAGATTTTCTTTGTTGTTGCTTGTTTGTTTTTTAATTTTTTGTTTTGTAAGCCACCTTGCTGTTTTAAAGAACAGGCTAGTTACAATGTCACATGATACAGTCTGAATTTCAATAGAGAAGACTGGAATTCTTGGAGAAATTGAGCATACAATGATTTTTTAAATAGAAACAGTTATAAACTGATATTGATGACTACAGATTTTACTATGCATAATATGGTGACTATCATGTTACAAGCAGAACAGTTTGCATCTAGTAGTGAAACAAGAAAAATATACTATCTCAAACACTAAAATACAACTTCTCTCTCACACTGCTCATTCAAAGCTTCTATCAAAATTTTCTCTTCTGACTAGCTTTATCCTAAAAAAATAAAGAACTTAAAGAGTGTGCGTCTTCTCAGGGAAAACTACTTTGCCACACTCTGCCAGGAGACACAGGTGTGACTGAAAAGTTTTTGCCTCCAACATAAAAAAATTTGCAGTTAAGTTATTTCAAAATGCTGCAACTGGAATACTGAAGAAAACAAAACAAAACAAAACAAAACAAAACAAAACAAACAAACAAACAAGAAACAACAACAACAAAAAAACACTTTTGTTAGCTATTTTATCATCACAAGTATTTAAGCACGGTCTCAAGATGGTGCAGGTTTTATCTCAGTTCTCCTCTTGAACAAAATAACTTTTCCTTTTGAACCAACCTGAACCCTATTGATTTCTGAATTGTATTACAAAAAAGGAAAGATAGGGAGAATTTTATTTTTTTCTTTAAAATCTAATCAGTATGATCTGGACCACAGGTACTTCCTTGGTTTTCTTCTAACTGGAGGAATACAGTTATTTTATGTCACTGGGACATAATGATGCATTTCTTTGGCGGCTCCAATTTTGTATTTCTACAATTTAACATACATGACATCTTTAAAAATGCAATACCAGCTTCAGGTGTCTTGAGATTGCACCTAAATAAGTACAATAACCACCATTATCAGCATTCCTACATTAAGTCATTTCACTTCTTTTTGTTGAAGTTTTTGTCTGGAAAAATGTATTAAAAGAAAAAAAATTTTCATTATTACTTTCATAATAATTGTTAATTTTTGTTAATCAGAAGTCATCATAATTTTCTTACTCATCAGTTCGCTGTCAGACCAGACTAAGTAGATGATATGCTCAATAGGGTTATTTTATTAGTTCCAGTATATAAGTAAGGTCAAGAACTTGGACAATGGCCTTTATCGAAAACATTTTTGTGCATATTTATTCCTTGACATTATGACATCCTTGATGTTACTTGATTCAAGAAGGACTCAGAAAAGGAATATTAACTTTTGTTGTTGTTGTTTGTTTTTTTTTTTCCTTCCATAGAATGGAATAACTATTAATCTTGTTCAGTAAAGAATTTTCCATTAAAAGAAAATATCTTCTATTCCAAAGGAGACATATGAATATATAGTAATTTTACATCCATATGGAGTTTGAACTTCATATCTTGGCAGCTACCTGCATGGAATTTATACTGATGATTTTCTTCTGTTGGAAATACTTCTTTCTTTTAAAATTTGCTTTACTCCTTTTGGAAAGAATTAAGTTACTTAAAAAAAAAAAAAAAAAAAAAAAACTTGGAAGAAATAAAGCAACGAAAAAAAGAAAAGTTAGAAGTATACAAGTAGTGAGACTGAGAAACATTTAAAAGGATACTTAAAATTAAATTATCGCATTATGGTTAAAAACAATGGAAAATTTATTTTGATTACAAATTTCAAATTGAAAGAACATTTTCTCAGTTTAGCTTTGTTGGTGCACTGAAATATCTTCAGGGAAAAGGAAAAACTTGCTAAAGTTTTTTGAGCTCTACTTGCAAAGGACTAAATATAAAGTTATCTTTTTGTATGTCTACTTTGAATATTTTTGCCAGTACTGAAATACAAGTGTAATTTATTCATATTCATGTGATTTACTAACTTGGAAAGGATTTGTAAAGGTTTATTGTTTACTGGAGACATAGCTAAACACCTTCTGTACGGAAGAACCTCAGCTTGGAAGACCTTTAGTCCCATGGTTAGTTTTTGTCTCCAAGACAGTGAGTGCAATACTGAATGAGGTATTCCTTTTTTTATATATATATTTTTCCTGTCTGTCTGTGTTTTTTTTCCCCTGTAATTCACAATGCTTTTCAAGGATGGTCACTTCTTTCATACATTTATAGTACACTGCCAGGAACACTAAATCTGTACTGAAGAAGCTGCCAGATCCTTAATTGCAATAATCTGAAGAAGGTCAGGTTGCTCTCCCTTCCAAAGAGCATTTCCAATAATGAAAACTGGAATGCAGGCAAGAAAGCAGATACAGTCTCTCCAAAAAGTCCCCTTTTATAAATTTTGGGGATTAAGTCCTTAGAATACTCTGCATGGTACTGTCACCCAAAAGTTTAAACACATCTGTCTGAGTTTCTCCTGCTGCTGTTACTAAATTATAATGAAGAAGAAAATGTGAAGCTATACAGAGGAAGTTTCACCTGTTATGATTAAATACACTGGGCTTTTCATTGATGTGAAAGTAACCATTGGACAAACAAACTTGCTTTGGCATTAGCTTTAAACTTGACGCTAATACTGAGATGAACATTGGTGAATTATGTTTCTTTCCTCTCTTCCTTTAGCAGGTTCAGGAAGGAACTTCAATTCCAGCTGCTAGATGGGCAACACAGTGGGGTGCAAGCAATCCCAGAGATTTCTGGAATGAAGTGAGGATTTTGGTATGGAACCTGGACAGAACAACTAGAGGTACTCTTCTGCTGCAGGTAAATAAGGAATACATGACCAAGGATAGGCATGACAAGGATGTGATAGTAATTGCCAACCCTGTTTGGACTGACCATAACACAGTACTAAGATCCTGAGAGAGTGAGGAATAATGAGAGCAGGATGACGTCTCTAGGATCCAGATACTTGGCTTGTTCAGGGAAATGGTAGGCAGTGAGGCAAAGGCTGAGGAACTTTGCCTCCTATCCCTCGGTCTGGAAACGTCTGTTTTCAGGCATCCCAGCTCTCTGCACCAATTGGTAGATTCTGGGAAAGTGCTACCCGTAGCAGAGGAGAGCTAAGTTAGGGGTTTATTGAGTAAAATGGACAACTCATGTAGCCAGGAGGAAGATGGCTCAGAATCCTGAAAGACATGGCTGATGTTGGGAGTCTACTTGCTAACATCTTTGAAGTGTTATGGAACCAAGAGAGGTACCCAGTGACTGGAAAAGAAATAAAAATAAAGATAGCTACTCTCATCTTCAAAAAGGGAGAAGGATCTGTGCAACTACTGGCTGGTCAGCTTAATGTCAGTCCCCAGGAAACCTGTGAAGGAAATCCTCCTGAAAGTCTTTTCTGGGCACAGACAGAGTAGGAAGGTGATTGGGAATAGCCAGCATGGTCTTACCAAGAGCGAAAGGTGCTTGGCCAGCCTTATTTCCTTCACTGATAAAATGACAAGAGAAGAGCAGTAGATGTTGTTTTTCTTGACCTTAGAAAGGCTTTCAACATCACCACCTATAACACCCTTTAGCTAATGTCTAATGGAGACCAGCTGTTAAGTGGTGCTCCTCAACAGTTGCAATGGGACTGCTATTGTTGAATGTTACTCATCAACAGTCTGAATGTCAGATAGACTATTCCCACAATACTAGCAAGGTCTCGGAGGGACCTCATCAAACTGAAACAATTGTCAATCAGGAACTCAGAACGTTCAACGAAATGCAATATCTTGTACCTAGGATCTAACAACACAATGCAATGGTGCAGGCTAATGATTGACTAGATAGTGAACAGTGTCATTAAAAGAAGCAGGAGGTAGGCTAGGTGGTTTCAAGAGGTCCCTGTAGACTAAATTATTCTATTATTGGTTAGTATGGGATGGCAGCTAACCTTATATACTTGTGTGACTACTGAGAACTAGAATTTGTTGAGGAAAAGTGTGATTAAGATGTAAAGCATTTTTATTTTTATTTATTTATTCTTTAAGTCAGGGCTGGGCTGCTCTCTGTACAGTTCTTTGTAATTACTCTTTTTGCCTACAGAAGGATAAAGTTAAAAGGACCATTTCAAATAGACATACAAAAAGTCAAAGCTTTCATTTCCTTTCTGTTAAAGGAAACAGATCCCTTGGAAGTTAAAAAAAGTGGTACAGCTAAGAATGCATTTTATCTGCAAGTTAGGTTAGAAACAATTCAAATGATCTTTGTCCTCGCTCCTCCCCCTGAAGAAATGCATTTTTCATCTGGCTTCAATAATTAATTATAAAAATGGGGAAATAAACCCTACAGAAAAAAAAAAAAAAAAAAAAAAAAAAAAAAAAAAAAAGGAAGAAGACAAGAAGAAAAGAAGAAAAGAAGAAAAGAGAAGAAAAAAATCTTGGGAAAAAATACTTGAGTGAAATATCAAACGTTTATCAAACAGAAGTTTTACATCAGTTGTTGTCTTTTTAGCATAACAGTTGAAGAAGGTATTTTGAATATATACCTTATAGAAGGTATTTTGAGCAAGTATAGAAGGTATTTTGAGCAAGTATAGAAGGTATTTTGAGCAAGTTTGCTGATGACACCAAACTTGGAGGAGTTGTGGACTCGAATGAGGGTGGAAAGGCCTTGCAGAGGGATCTTGATAGGTTGGAGAGCTGGGCAATCACCAACCGCATGAAGTTCAATAAGAGCAAGTGCTGGGTCCTGCACCTGGGACGGGGAAACCCTGGCTGCACGTACAGACTGGGCAATGAGACACTGGAGAGCAGCCTAGAAGAGAGGGATCTGGGGGTCGTGGTAGACAGCAAGTTGAATATGAGCCAGCAGTGTGCCCTGGCAGCCATGAGGGCCAACCGTGTCCTGGGGTGCATCAAGCACGGCATCGCTAGTAGGTCAAGGGAGGTGATTGTCCTGCTCTACTCTGCGCTGGTGCGGCCTCACCTCGAGTACTGTGTGCAGTTCTGGGCACCACAGTATAAAAAGGACATGAAACTGTTGGAGAGTGTCCAACGAAGATGGTGAAAGGCCTGGAGGGGAAGACGTATGAAGAACGGCTGAGGTCACTGGGCCTGTTCAGCCTGGAGAAGAGGAGGCTGAGGGGAGACCTCATCACAGTCTACAACTTCCTCGTAAGGGGGTGTTGAGAGGCAGGAGACCTTTTCTCCATTAACACCAGTGACAGGACCCGCGGGAACAGGGTTAAGCTGAGGCAGGGGAAATTTAGGCTTGACATCAGGAGGGGGTTCTTCACAGAGAGGGTGGTTGCACACTGGAACAGGCTTCCCAGGGAAGTGGTCACTGCACCGAGCCTGTCTGAATTTAAGAAGAGATTGGACTGTACACTTAGTCACATGGTCTGAACTTTTGGGTAGACCTGTGCGGTGTCAAGAGTTGGACTTGATGATCCTTAAGGGTCCCTTCCAACTCAGGATATTCTATGATTCTATGATTCTAAGATATAAGGTTTAAGTTTAATTTAAGGCAGAAAATTCCACGTTATAGGCAGTATCACTACAAGCAGGCTTAAATTCTTAGTAGGAAGAATGAGCTTTAATAAACTAGAAAGTATGAAGGGGCAGAGAAAATGTCATAAAGAAAAATGTGCACTGGGTGTAAGCTGGTTCAAACAGAAAGAACATTCCCACCTCTCACCCCAGCTCAAAGGCTTTTCATCCTTTGACTTCAGGAATACCCTGTTCTGGTGTTTTTACCCAGATGGACAGCTTAGCACCACCACAACTTCTCTCTCACTCCCCCTCCTCAAAGAGAAAGGGAGAGAAAATATGATAAAAAAGGCTCAAGGGTTGAGGTAAGGACAGGGAGATCACTCACCAAGTATCGTCACAGGCACAACTGACTCAGCATAGGAAGACTGATGTAATTTATTACTAACAAGCTAGAGATGTGAGAAACAAAGAAAATGAACTAAAAACACCACCACCCCATCCACCCTCTTCCACTCCCTGCTCCAACCCCTCCCCCCACCACACACGCGCGCGCACGGGTCCCGCACGGGTGGGCGGCAGCTCCCCCCAGACCCTTTGCTCCTGTGTAGGCTCCTCTCCACGGGCTGGAGCTCCAGCCCAGGGCCTGCTCCTGTGGGGGCTCTCCATGGGCCGCAGCATGGAGATCTGCTGCGCCATGGAACCCATGAGCTGCAGGGGGACAGCCTGCTCCACCAGGGGCCTCTCCCCAGGCTGCAGGGGACTTTTGCTCTGTGCCTGGAGCACCTCCTGCCCTCCTCCTGCAGTGACCTTATGGCCTGAAGGGCCATTTTTCACTCCTCCCTCTCTCAACTGCTGTTGCACAGCAGTTGCTTTTTTTCCTTTTCTTAAATATGCTCTCACAAAGGCCCAAACAATGTCACTTACAGGCTTAGCTCTGCACAGTGGCGGGTCCCTTTGGAGCCAACTGAAATTGGTCCTTATCTAACATGGGGCAGCTTCTGGACTCTTTTCACACTCGCAACCCCTGCAGCCCACTGCTACCAAAACCTTGCCATGCAAACCCAATACAACTGGCACAGCATCCCCAATACTGTACTCCTGAACATGCAAAGATTGTATGAGATCTTGACAGCAGCCATGTGACAATTTCCGTCTTCTAAAGCTTGGGGGACTAATGAATATAGAACAATATTTACTTTTCCAACTCAAAGTTCATTCTTTCATGTGTGGGAAGAAGGTAAAGTGATTTGTGGCAGATCAGTCTATATAAAATATGGCCTGGTATGAATTTCATACACTTAAGAAGTTCTAAAGAATTATTCATACTATGACAGATTCATGCATAAATCTCTGTGATCATTTTTGCTAACTTCATTTTTACATACAGGGAAACAAGGAAACATTTTAAACAATTTCCTTATTAATACACATTTTGGAAACAAGTATCTTAGGGTTTTATTTTATTTTATTTTATTTTATTTATAAAAGTCTTATAGTATGTCATTTCTGTTTTGCATTTTTAGATAACTTAGTAGGTTTGACACATATTGTAAATTATCATGTGGGTCTGTAACACCTGCAATTTTATCAGTAATCCTCTTCCTCAAAAGGCTTTTCATTTAAAAAATACTCCTACAATGAAGGAATAGATAGGCTCTAATGTACAATGCAAATATATTTATGTTGTTCCTTGCTGTTTTTTTTTTTTTTTTTTAATATATATATATATAAATAAAGAAAGAAAAAAAAAACAGCTACTGTGATTCATTTTGACGAAACAAAGGCATCTTTTCAATATAATTGAGCTTTTCTACCTTCTCACAAAATGATCTTTTCATTAACTTATTGCATATTATACCCCTATTTTAAAGATAGAAAAGAAAAAACAACAGTATCAACAGAACCCCTTTACCATGCATAATGTTGGTCATAGTTTCTTCCACTCTTCTTAAGACAGAGGACATCATATTTATTCAATACACAGTACCTCCTCACAGTAAAGTCTGACCAATCCAGTAATGTGGAATGAACTCCCATATGAACTCAGGATTATCAGAGGTATCAGGCTCTAAGGCCAAGGTACAACCTCTGCAATATTCTGTAACAGATTAAAACAAAATATGAATAAGTAATTAAATCTTACCAAACAGATTCTTTTGTGCATGTTGCAGCAAATGAGTCAAATTAGATGAGACATATGCTGTTTATGATGCTTACTGCGCTTCTGGAAATCATTCGGTTATTTTGACAATAAGGTCACTACACAAATCCATGTATTGCTGACAGAGTTCTTCAAAGATTATATGTATTGTTTTTGTAAATGCTGCAGTTTTACGCTTGGAATCTTCTACTGAATCATTTTAATGGAGTTTTGTACAATGTATGCCCCTACTCTGCTTGAAAAAAGCCAGCTCTGTACCTTAATCATAAGCCAGATACTGTATATTATTTCATCCGCAAGAACTCTTTTTGGGATTAAGTAGTTAGATACAAGGCAAGACTTGTTTTCCAAGGAAATATGATAAAATAATTAATGGCAAGGTATATTTGCAAAAGAGTTTCCTGGCTTCCACATGTGTAACCAACAAATGGTAGTTTTGTATTATCTGTAGTGTTACAAAACTCCTAACAGCTTTGCATGGAGTTTTGTAGATTTTAAAATATTATCATATTTTGTTGGTGTTTTCTGTAGAGATAATGGAGAACCTGTTAACAGAAGCTGAATGTAACCTTAAATTTCACAACAATAATAAAAATTAATTTTCCCTTTGGTGTTCAAGTTTGGTACAATCTATTTTATTCCCCTCATACCATTTAAAGAGTTTCACTATCTTGTTTAAACAATTTGATTAAGTTGTTTTTCAAGTCATTTTTTTAATTCATAACTAGAGATGATTTTTCAGTTGGGAAAAAAAAAATATAAAAAAAATAAAAAAATCAAAGCTGGATAAAGTGGATAAAGACAACTGCTAAAAAGAACAAGAATGTAACACGCTTTAGGCCCAGATAATCACATTAAGACATTCAGAAAGTTTTAAGTGGATTTTGTAGTTTCTAAATTACAAATTCAGCAAGTTTCTAAATGTTATGTTGTAGGACTGTAAACCTATATATATGGTATTATAAAACTAAAAACATAAGAGGACTAAAAAGTGAAACCAAGAAACCTCATTTTACTGATTACATTCACTTAAATGTAAACTATGTAGGAATATAAAACTTGCCAGAACATTTATATATAAAACTTTCATTTTTCTCAAACAACTTTTTACTGTAAAACGATGTCTTGTTTGCTTGGAAGTTTTAACCATTAGTTTCGACAAGGCACAACCGTAGACACTTTTCCTTATGCATTACAATAGTCTAAGGCTTCATATAACTGCACAAATAGCAACAAAAGGACTAGAAAATAAGGTGAAATTTTCATGTACTTGTACATTTTAGAGCATGCATCTGCCAGTTAATCCAGTGATAGTCATCACTATGATAGAGAGAGAGAGAAGAAAGAAGACATTCTGGTGGATTGGATGAAATAATCCATCCTTACCTCTTGCAGGACAGAATAAAAATTAGTAAACTAGTTAAAATTCACTATGTTCTTTGATAATAAATATTTTTTTCCATTAAAAGACATAAGCATTAATATTTCCAGCCATGGAAAACATAAATAAAAGCATTTGGGTATGTGACAGCTGTGCCTGCTAGATAAGAGAAGCATTGTGAAACAGTAGAGAAGTAATTTTCCTGCAACTTATTTATAGTCATCGCTGTTATAAAAATGTAAGGAGGGGGAGAGGCGGGTGGGTTGAGGAGAGAGGTGTAGACAAAATCAGTCCCTGCATTTTGAGGAAGAAGTTCACTACTTATTTTGTCAACATTCTGAATTGGTACAGTGATGTCTTTATTCCAGATAATTTCTCGTGCTTCTTAGATATTAATCAACACAGTGAAGAACGTTAAAGTGGTTCCAAAATGTAAACGCATTTCTTTCTTAGATTTCAGATATTGTAGGGCAGCTGTTCTGTTGCCAAAAGCAATTCAGTGTTTGCTGTATCTAATGACAGAGTCTACAAAGTGTTTATGACATATAACTTGATTGAACCTCCCAAAGATCTAATAACCCCTTGGCTTGTCAATTACTTAAGTTCCCCTTAAGTAATAAATGAGACTTATTTCTAGGGATATAGCACAATGCACTATCCCCCACTTCTCAAGTTTTCCATGGGTTGTACATCAGAAGATAGCTCTGCCAAAAAATAATACATATTTCAGGTAGCAAAATACTAAACTGTGGATTGACTTTGAGTTAGTGTTTTGCAAAATCTCTTCCCCTTCTGAAATCCCATCAAGAACAGTTACAAAAGAGAAAGAAGGGTCATTATTTCAGTAGCAATGCAGTGCTGAAATCTAAAATAAAATTATCTTCTAACAGAACATAATTTCTTTACTGAATTTCTTTTTCCTTTTACTGAATTTCTTATATGTCAGAGAACAACTACACAATTTGCTTTTAATAGTTAATAAAAAAAAGATTTCTCTCAGAAATAAACTTTGAAAATAGATTACATGTAAGAGCCTGTTATGTCTGTTATGTCTATGTGTACACTACAGTGATCTTTACAAGAATATCTTATATCCTGATAAATTCATGAATTCCTTCTAGGTTTGGAAAAATTATTATGTGTTTTAAAACCAGCAGATTGTTAAAAGTTAAATTCACTATGGAGAACAGTAAGTTCTAGAGTTATCAACTATCAGTGGAAATAAGCTTTATTAATCCATCAATTAATGTGGCCTAAACCCTTATTTTTGCCTATTCAAAACCTAGCTTAAAAATCCACTTAAAGCCCAAGGTTTCCCTAAAGGAACTGGATGAGCCTGCCTCAAACTGCACATTTTGTTCCTTCAGGAGCCTACAATTTTTATTTTCCTGAAAACTCAAAACATCATAGAACATTGGTTTCTAACTCCCAGGGAAGTAGTTCACTGCTTTTTCAATTGAGGGGAGGCAAGAGGCTATCTGAAGCTTTCAGTATAAGAACAGAAAATTAAAAGAGAAGAAAAAGAAGAAAAAAGAAGAAAGAAAAAAAAAAAAAAAGGTGGAATATGGTGTTTATGGGACTTTACATAACATTGTAGAAAATGCTGTTCAAATATATTATCACCTGCATGCCCAGATCTGATTATTTCATAATACTTCCCTTCTGGGGAAAGCTCTTTTTAAACTATTATATGCCCTGACACAATGATTTTCAATTATTTATATGCAATATTAATTAAAAGCTATGGATAACCACATATTTTAAATCCTATGTCAAGTTAATGTTTTGTGATTGCTACCATAATCCAGATATTTCCTTCACTGCACCCTTTTCTATCCTTTTTACTAGTTCTTTCTCATTTTACTCTTTTATTCAGAGGATCTTCCTATTGCTTGCTCATAATAGGATACATTAAGTCCCTGTGATAAGTCCCCATAATCCTGAATGTGGCACTCCTCATGTAGTAGTAGACAAATAAACACCTATATATATATATATATATAACAGTGTTGTTAGAGATGAGTCTCTTAACTGTACTTATGGTCCAGCAAGTCAAATAGTTTATCTAATCAGCTACCTATATGCTAAACTATAGTCCAGGAAAGCAGATTCTGAAAAGATCTACTCCCCACTGTTTCAAATATATGTGCACCCCTGTAGAAACACACACTGACACACAAAGAGGAAGCAGAAGAATTGTGTTAGCACTTTCTTCTGAGATAAACAGTCTTGCAAAACAGTAAAGACTAAATTCTTTCCACTCCCACAAGCTTCCACTGCTGAAAAGTCTAAGAGTAACATTGAACAAAGTAAGGGTTGTGTACAGAGCTTCCTGTTATGGATGGTGGATTTTGAATGTGGCACCATTTGACAAATGTGTACAAAGAACAAAACAAGATGTGCTACATATTTTTGGTCCACAAAAGTTCAGTATTTTTTCTTTTTTTCTCTGTCACTGAGAAAAGTTATTTTCAAACTCATAAGAGAGAGCATATGTTTAGGGCTGTTTTGTTTAGAAAATCTGACATGCCATAAAGAATATGTTTGTCAATCCTACCATGGTTTTCTTCCACATGCTGGTGATTGGTGGCTGTAGCTGAAGCAAATTACCAGTTATGGTTTCTAAAATTGACACTCTGGAGGACATACGGAGACAGTGGAAAAGTTAGTACATCCATTTTGGTGAGCATTTCTCCAAGAATAGGTTTACTAATGTTTTGGCCAGTTTATTTTTAAGACTGAGTTTGCTTTTTTTCCCCTCCTTCTCCTCGTGAAGGTCATTTACTCTAAAATGCAAATGTAAAGTCAGCTTTTGATAAAATATATCTGCAAGCTGACAGCCTGCAGCAAGAGCAGAGAAGTAAATAAATAAACATGGTCTCAGATGTTTTCACCACATAACAGTGAGAGTAGATTAACCTTAGAAAGAATTGTCTATACAAGATTAGAGTCATTCCACATTTTCAGAAACCTAAAACCACTTTGCAGGCTAGCTTTGCATGGTGTGCCTGTGATAAACCCAATAAGAAAGACACAATAAAGTGATAGGTCAATTGATGGATTCTGAAACTCTTTTCCAAATGAGGCATCTATCTGGATGCCTCTAAGTTTCTTCAGAAGGCAGCACTTTCAGACAACAGTACTGACTAATCGGTGTTTCCATATGGTGTAGAATAATTTTAAGAGATGAAAGTAATACACATAGGAAAAAAATAATTTGAGATGTCTCTCTCTATATATATGTGTGTATATGCAATGCCAATAAATAAATAAATAAATAAATAGATAAATAAATAAATAAAAATTTTGGAAAAGATCTGCACGTAACATCTCATCAGATAAGTTTGCCACGTGAATTGGCAGCAAAATGAACATCGTCATGAGATAGAGTAAGAGACAATAGTTTCCCAAAGATTCTCTTTCAGCTGCACCTGGAACATCTCATTCAAGTTAGTATGCTTTGGCCATGGGAAAAAGTAGTCAAATTGTTTGGAATTCAGCAATAGTAAGAATCAAAACAAGTAAGTAAGTAAATTAAGAAATATCTGAACATTTTAAGCAACAGCCTTGCAGTGACATGCAATATTAAACTTTTAATACACTCTGTGAAGGTGAAGCCTTCTTGAGAAAGTTCTATTAATAAGAATGTTCAATTTTACTTTCATTGTGTTATAATACAAAGTTTTCACTGCCTACATCAAGCTGAGAAATATAATTTCATAAATATTTGAGAACTAGCTAGCAAAATTAGTCAAAAATAGTAATAAACCCTTCTACAAGAATGGTACAAGCAAGAAGCCTACTAGAGAATCTTTAGACAAACTAGATGATTAGACGATCAGAGCTATTTAGAAAAGCATATCTGAAAAAAGGAAGGAAGGAAGGAAGGAAGGAAGGAAGGAAGGAAGGAAGGAAGGAAGGAAGGAAGGAAGGAAGGAAGGAAGGAAGGAAGGAAGGAAGGAGGGAAGGAGGGAAGGAAGGAAGGAAAGAAGGGAGGGAGGGAGGGAGGGAGAGAGAGAGAGAGAGAGAAAGAAAGAAAGAAAGAAAGAAAGAAAGAAAGAAAGAAAGAAAGAAAGAAAGAAAGAAAGAAAGAAAGAAAGAAAGAAAGAAAGAAAGAAAGAAAGAAAGAAAGAAAGAAAGAAAGAAAGAAAGAGATTTTTTGGAAAAAAGAAATACATTTGTCAGCTGAAGGACCGGGGCCTGTGATCCAATGTGAAAAGAGTATGCACAAAGCATACTTGTACAGTCTTATGACTCTTATCTTACTGACTCTTTTAGAGACACTCTTTTAGACTGTTAAACTCAAAAACAAAGTAATTCCTATGTAAAATTTGTAATATGCTTTGAGATTGACATCAAAGCATATTAAAAAACAAAACAAAAACAAACAAACAAAAAAAAAAAACCTATTATTTCAGTTTTCTTTCTGATTACAGTCTCGGAAACGATACTGAGAACACCTCATCTATAAGTAAAGGTCAGATAAACTGAAGAATATATAGCTTGGTTTGATTTTAGCAATAGATTTAAAAGATATACTTCCAAAATAGTATGCCATAAGAAAAATCTGTTCAAAACAACTGCCTTTGTATTATTTTTGGTCCTATTAAACTAAACTAAATCATGAAATCTACTTCAATATAACTGGTTAATGATTTAACAATATAAAAAGAAATAGATCATTATTTGGCAAACATCAAAGTCTTTTTTTTTTCAAATTAAAGGGCTAAACATGAGAAAGCATAGGGAAAAATAAGATAAAATTCAAAACTCCAGTTATCTTGTCTGAGCATCAAGCAAATTCAAATTGTTACCTGTTAATGACAACAAACTTTCCAGAAATTAAAGCCTTCTTCTGCTGCTGCCACTAATTAAAAGTTGTCAAGATAAAGGTACATGAAGATATAGTAGGGACTCTTTAAGTATAATGAACTGGGATTATTAGTATAATCTGAATGTTGTATTACATAAATAGCTTTAAAAATAAATTGGTATTATGGCTACCTTGTCTGATCACTGGAGTGGAATTAACTCATGATATTATGAAGAAACTGGAGAACTACTTGACTTCCATTTAATGTACTATATGCTGAACAGAACAGATTGAGAGGTAAATCCTGTTAAAAATGGTGTCAAAGTTGATGCCAGTCACAGTATTATGAGAGACTAATACCCTAGTTTGGAGAATATTTTTTAAATGAGGAAAGTATGTGTATCTAAACATCTGTAATATGTGGAATCAGCATACAGGCATATTGTTGATGGAAGTCAGCCTTACCCAAAACACCATCAAAAGCAAATTTTGATTGTCCTATCTCACAGCTGAGCTATTCAGCCAAAATTGTTGCCAGAGCCATAGGTACAGCTAGCAAGAACTGTATGTGTTTAATCACAAACTGCTTGCCAGAATGATAAATAAATAAATAAGTAAATAAAAGTTGGAGCAGATTATCAGGCCTGGGAAATCCTTTCTAATTCTCATATTTATGTGCATTTCTATATATTTATGTACTTATATACATTAGTGTGATTCACATCTGCTTACTACTCTCCCCAAATACAAAAGGCTCATGTCAACCCATACACCTAAACAAAAACAAGGGGATCAAATGTCACTTTCTTTTGCACATAGTGCAGAAGGATGGATAGTTACCTGTATTTGTTTTCTGTGAGAATACACTTAAGAAAGAAAAAGCAAAACAGCAACAAAAAGAGTGAAAGGAATTTTTTTCTGTTTGCAAGAGTGAAACTGCATGCCTGAAAAATGATGGTCACAAGTGTAAACTTGAGTGACAGTAAGTAAAATAGAGCATTTGAGCAAAAGATAGCAGCTTCAGCTTCACTGTGATATCAGTTTAATTTTTATTAGAAGACAAAACTTTTGTTGGGAAAATGACTCTTTATACCTTATTGGGAAAAAAAAAAAAAAAAAAAAAAAAAAAAAAAAGAACTCTATTGGTAATGCATGAATTTAGAGAAAAGTTAAATCTGTAACTTTTGTTTCATGTTCAGAGCTCTTTCTAAACGCTAGCTGAATTCAGATTGCTCATTATCTTGCCACATTAAAAAGCTAAGTAATAATATGTTCTTTTGTGTAGCCATCTGATGAGCTTACTTTGATGAATTTTTCCAGTAAACCAGCATAATCTCCATGAAGAAAGAGAAAGTCACATGTAAATCTCATTGTACTCTTAAAAAAGGATACACTTCCCTTCTTCCACCCACTGTATATTTGGTAAGATTCAGCTCTCATTGCAGTGTGGAATTATCTTTCTGTTGACTTCCTTGTGAGCTACATGAGGCATATAAAAACTCTGGCCTGTTTTATAATTGTATATTTGTTGTTCTGATTTTTAATCTTGCTTAAAAATATTTTTCCCATCTTGACAAAGATTCACCTAGCTTTCTATCTGTTACCCAAACTTAGTTTTCTAATTTTATTAAAAGAAAATCCTTTGAAAAATAGATTGAGATTAGCTAGTGCTACAAGTTTTTTTAAGAAGGTTCTTTCTTCTTAAGAAAGTGCCATAAAACATTGCTTTTTTCAAGCTGTCATACAGAGAAAGTTATTAGTATGACTAATAGAAACCATTTTGAGAAAATTTATTAGGAAAAAAAATAATCTGCATCTGTAAGACATTATTCTTGTGAAGAACAAGAATATCAGAGACAAATTAAATTAGTAGCATTCTGGCATTGACAATTAGAGCTGTTTGAGCAATATCTGTTAAATGGTTTACTCAACACATTTAGTGATTTCTTTTTTCCCCAGTAAAATGCTTGGAAACAAAAGAAAACAAAACAAAACAAAACAAAAATAAACAAACAAAAAAGTATTTTTATCTCTGGGTGAATTTTAAAATCACTAAAATTTCCTCAGTGTTAGAGATTCCTTTGAGTATTTACATTTTTTGAGCAATCAAAACAAATATGTTATATGTGTTACAGAGCAAAATTAAAGCAGATTACAGATACCCAAATGGCTAAATATAATCTTAAAATTTAGTGAAAGAACATTGCATTAGACACAAAGGGAGACAAAGGCAATGGGATGAAAATAAGTTCTGAGTTATGTTTGCATTGTCTGCATTAGCTTCCTGCTCAAAAAAAGAAAGGACAAGAATCTCATCTCCTTTTAATTTTAGTGAGGGTATTGCTATTTATTTCATCTGAGATACTACGCCTCATGTTTCCTTAAGTTATATGGTTCTTTTGAACATGGAAGACAATATTAGTCATTTCTGAGGTGAAAGTAGTTTTGGGGAAGAACTTTAGGATCTTTCCTTAAGAAAAGACTTCTTTTTCTTAAGAAATCTTTTTCTTAAGAAATAGATTTTCACAGAATAAATAAATAAATAAATAAATAATAGTTGGTTAGCCTTTTGTGGAAAGTGGATGCAATACCTTCATACATAACAATTAATAAAAATCATGTAAAACATAAAATTTATGGCAAACTTAGAGTTGTTACAAAAGCATTTAATGACTGAATAGATAGAAAGTAATAGAACAGGAGACTCAAAGTGTGCCAATGAAATAGAATAAAATAAATCCATTGTGGTTCCAACTCAGGAGTGGCAAATAAAGGTAACTGTTGAAGGGATGGAATATAATGTGGAAAAACAAACAAACAGACAGGATTGGGAAGACAAGAAAAACAGAAAATAATGACCAAGTAAGGATCCTTTCTAACATAGATTTTGACATATTCATAAGTCAGAAACAGTTCATCTGACTTCATGCTTTTTGTAGTAAGTGGAAACAAGTACCACATAAAGCCAAGTAGCTACAGAAGTCTTTATGGAACTGAGATCTACCTGAGCATACAAAAATAAGCTTGAAAGAGTCCTCAGAGGAGGAGACTGTGCTAGCAGTCTCATTGCCTGACTTCTGCAAAATAGTACTGAGCATTAAGGAACAAGATTTTATCTGCATGCCAAAAAATAAAGTAATGAAATACGATGTATAACATATATATTTACACTATAATTTTGAAATTACCAGCATATGCAGAAAATGTATATATAATATGTAATTATGTAAGAATATATATAAAGAATACATATATATATATATATATATATGCACATACATACAGACATGTAAGCATAGTCCTAAGGTCCTTTTATTTAGCTGCTATCTGAAAGTTCAAAAAAAAGAGGATGACTTGATTCTTGATTCAAATGTTTTTCCCTCTAGGTAATGTCAACAAAATGGTCTCAATATAATTATATGTACAAATAGTTTCTACTTCTAAATGGAAAGATGACAACAATAAAATACTATTCTAGAAATGTAGGTCTGTTGTGATTGTACATTTGGTGTCTCATGAAAGGTGAAAAATGAAGTAGATATATTTTAATCTAATATTATACTGTCTTGGGGGCAACATTGCATCTTTTGGTACACTGCAACTTTCTTAAAGGATCCCCTCCAGAACTCAAACATTAACAAATAATGAAAGGTATTTGGTTGCTAAGAATCCATTTACTGACACACAAATGTAATTACTAAGAGCATTGCATAACATGCTCTTATACTTGGGGATTTCATATTAGGTCATAAAAGCAAGTTTAGATGGATTTATTTATTTATTTTATTTATTTATTTATTCAGTAACCGCAACAGATAGGTTATACTCATATCACTAGGCAGAAACAAAAGACCTCCATGATTTTAAAAGAAAATAATAGTAGTATATATGCTATTACATACTAAATGTTATATAATAATATGGATGACTATTTTTTCTTTGTTTTCACTCTGTTATATTACTTGTTGCATTTCTAGTAGCAGAGAATTTGGTTTTCAGTGGTGCACCCTTTTCTTTTACAAAATTAATGCAGCTAGTAAATTTTTTAAACTTAAGATAATAATCATCACAAATCAGTACTGTTTTTACATTTCATAAGCCAATTAGCATTCTATTATTGAAATTCAAATTGTATTTTTGTTGAAGAACAAGTTGCTTTAATATAAACAGATAAAGGGAACACCTCAGTCTAAAAGTCCTCAAGTTCTTTTAATTTATTATGATTTTCCATCTTCCTCATCGTTTCTCAGTATCTTATCTCTCATGATAAATAGCACTGTATTTTTTCAAATGCAGATGCTAGTCATGGTGCTTGGAAGTCACTGATTAAAGAAATACTTTAAAAAATAAAAATGCATGAAGGAAAATTAGATGAAATCTGAAACAAAACCTTATGGTTATCAACAAGCTCCCCTATCTCCAGTACACATAGTTGTTAAAGCCACATAGAACAAATTACCACAAGGAAAGATAATTAAGCTGGAAATGTAGTAGGGTTGTGCCATGAAAAAAAATAGAATATTCAATTTTATATTTAACAATTCATCCTTCTGTTCTTGCATAAAGCATATTATGTGCTACTTAAATGGCATTTAGATCTATGCATATTTGACTTCTCTGTTGACACAGTTTCAAATTATCTAAATTCTTCAACAAAGCTATGGTACTCTGCATTTGCCTTTGGCATTACTACTCGCTACAGAGTTATTTTTATTCACCAAAGAACTCAAAATGGCTGTTTCAACACTACTCACAACTCCTGAACAATCACATAAGGAAAAACAAAGAGAACACTAAGGATGTAATAAAGTCAAATATGTCAATAAAACATTTTATAAATACAGTAAGAGTGCTTAGATAACTATATTCAAGCAGACAAGGGTTCTAATAGAAATGTGTATATATATATAAATAAAAATACTGAATACAGTAGCAAAAATCCCATTAAAAAAAAAAAAAAAAAAAAAAAAAAAAAAAGAAAGGAAGAAGAAAGAAAAAAGAAAAAAGAAAAAAGAAAAAAAAGAAAAAATTTAGCATTCCTAAATAGTTATCTTCTTTTGTACAAACATTGAAGGTTTAAGTTTGGTGGAAGCAGATGGAATGGCAAGGTTTTGAATTACATACCTCATATTTTATCTTCTTTGAATCTCCAGAGAGCTTTTGGAAATTAAAAAAAAAAAAAATAGTGTGTGTGGGGGAATACATTGACACCCATGCACCCATGTCTGTATTCCAAAAGCGTAAAAAAAAAAATGTACTCCATTGTCCAGCAGGTTGTTTGTGGCCCATCAATGGAAACAGCACATATCTCGCTGATGCCAGGAGAGTGTCTGGCACTAAAAGAGAGATTTAGATGGACTTTATATCTCTTTCTTTTTATTTAGCTGAAACAAACCGCCTCCTTCAGGGCATGCCCAAACTGACCACTGAACTCCCGTGTGCTGGCCATACAGTACGCTGTCCAAGCACAATATTTTGTCATGCCCAGAACAGTCGCAATTAAGTGCAAGACAATTGAACAATAGACATATAAATCCCCTGTGAAGTCTAATGCAGTCTAATGAGTCATGCTCCAAAGATGCTTAACACGTGACAAGATCAGAAATGTAGAAAAAAATAATTAAAAGCTACTTTCTAGATACAGAATCAAGGATGCCTCATTCCCTACTGAGAACATCCACCTAGGTAGATATAGGCTTGTTCAGTAAACATATGTTAGCCAAATGATTCTGTTTTATTTAACTACAGTTGAGCAATACTATTTACATGCTAATAAAATGAGGAGGACTTTCCTTTCTGTTCTGTAGTTTAGTTGTCAAAACAGTGCCTCTCAGCTTTTGTAACTGGTAAATCAACAAATCTTTAAGGGAAGAAAAAAAAAAATCACATGATCATTTTGTATTGCCACAGCAGTTTTCATTCTGCAACCAAAGTAGGATGAAATTTTAAGTGGTTTCTTACTACTTACCCTAATTTTGTTTGCTTCCTTGTTTTGGAACATGTGCATTTTTCTTTCTCATTTTGACTTTATTTATACTTCTACAGTGGTTTTGCATTCCAATCTCTGAAATGCTATGGCACACTAATTGTATTTTACCAGAAGTTAAAAACAAAGCAAAGCAAAACAAAATAAAACAAACTAAGCAAACAAAAAAAACCCACTGGTTATAATACTTTGTAATAAGTAATCAGTTTTTTTTGTCTTCATCAATTTAAACAGAACCAAACTTATCACCTAAGAGCACAGTTACCATTACAGTGTCATCTGGGATGGACAAATCCAAAGGCTGCTTATATATTTTATGCTGAAGAATCATTGGTTGAAAGAATTCTAAATTCACAATTCAAGCCTGCTCTCTCCCTGCCTAACTGCTTAATCCCAGTCCTGTAGTCACCTGGATATAAGTACAATGTACAATGACGAGTGTATGGTCTTGCCGGCTGGTTATGAACCTGCTCTTCTCTGCACAGCATGCTGGCAATCTGCTGATCTTAATCAGATCATTATAAGATCTGATCAAAATAAGACCAATGTTTTTAAAAGAATGAGGTTTTGCTTATTTTTTTGTTGTTGTTGCTGGTGGTGTTTGTTTTTTTTATTATTATTATTTTATTTGTTGTTGTTGTTTGTTTCTTTGTTTCTCTTGATATGCATGGATTGTATGTCATACAATCCTATATCTCAATACCTATTTTGAAGGAACTGTAACATGTTCATTTCTACAACCCTTTTTGGATTCAGCCCATGAACAAACTCAAGTTACTTTCAACAGACTGAATCAGTGTTCCTCACTGTTCAACCAACAGGTAATCATGCATAATCATCAGCAAGTGAATGAAATTTCAGAGTAGGCTAAAATAAGTATATGATTCTTTGGTACTTATCTGACAAATGCAACTATATCCTGAGGCAAGAAGACAGCTCTTTTTCCCATAGCCTATCAGCTCCTACAGAGCTTCAGAACTGTTCGGGCCCCTGTATTTATTACCCTCCTAAAGACACTGTAAGAATTTCTGAAGTGCTGCAGGAGCCAGCAGTAAACATCAGGGGAGGTTAACACTGCCAGGGCTATCATACAAAACCAGCCAGCCAGACTCTGATCTCAGTTTCTTTGGAAGAAATCCAACAGAAGACAATGGAGTTATGTTGGATGTGTATTGCTGTAAATGAGATCTGAATCTCTCCTACAGAAATTAAGGGTGTCTGTATAAAAGAAGTTTCAGACAGTTCTATAGGACTGACTATAGAGCAGCAAACACAAAATGGTATTTATTACTCTGTGTTTATATCTACTTCAGAATCTGATAGATACTTGAAACTTTGGCAAACAACTGCATTTATTTAATGGCAGCCTATATTTTCCAAGGTACTTTAATTAGTTACGGGCATGTATAACTTGTACTTGACCATCTGATGTAATGACATCATAAGAAAAAAAAAAAAAAAAAAAAAAAAAAAAAAGAAAGAAAAACATTGCTGGGACATTCTTTAAAATTAGTCTGCCAGAACATATTTCTCTTCTGTATTTTTTTTCTATAAATAAGTTGATGGGTAAAATGAATTAAAATTCATATATTGTAAAATAAATAATTAATTGCCTAGAATGTGCATGGAAATGCTAAGCTTTAGTGTTTTTTTGTTTGTTTGTTTGTTTGTTTGTTTTTTCCATGGAAAGGAAAATTTGAGGTTGATATTCAAATTCATTTTTCAACCATGTTGATTTTTCTTTGATAATTTCTAGTAGGACTAATTCTATTTACGTATTTTCTGTTCCACAAAACTTCTACTCTCTTTAAACAATGCCATACATGGATTGGAGGCAGATCTATTCATCACAAGTATTTTACAGAAAATGGCTATACACTTTGCTCAAATAAAAGTCATTATAAACAGTTGCTGAAAAATAATGGTGAACAGCTTGTGTTTCGTGTACTTCTTTCTTTTAAAAGCAAGTTGAAAATTAAGTCAGCATGGCTTCACAACAATGCTATCTATACATTTGAAATTAATTATGTAACTGTGAACAAATTTTAGCCATTTAAATCAGTAAAATATACAAGTGGGTAAAATTAATTTAACTTATTATGGCAAACCTGTTGTTTCCATTCTTGGTCTAGAAGAAATTAGAAGTTGCAGTTAGAAGTCATCAGGTCTTTCTGCATTTCAGAACCACATAATCCTTAGCAATCTCAGATTAAAATAACACTCAGGCACTGCAATAGTTACAATTAGGATCATGTAGTTCAACAAAGAAGAAAGGAGCTTTGGAAAACATTTGACATAATTTGGCTGGTACTTCTAAGTGCTAACAAAAGCTACAATGAAACTTAATTTGAAGTGAACTGAGAGACAGAAAACATGAGAAGATAATAATGTAGAATGTACTTTGATTTATGCTTGTGGGTTCTTTCAAAACTATGCCAGCTCTAATGGATACCCAAGTTTAAGAAAAACCCATTGCAAATGTACTCTAAAAGCATAGGCTGTAGGATCTCACAAGTGAATAATGTGGTCCATCCAGTCATTTGAATGCATGTTTCTGTTCCTAATTTGTTTATATTTTTGTTCTCAACAAGACTTGTTTGAAGCTCCTCTCTGTGTAAACGTTTGCATGGATTCCTCTTTCTATGCAATGGTTGTAGCATGTGACACAGAATTATATTTTCTTAATTGCCTTTTAATTTTCATGTGTTCTTATTCAATGATCCCTTCCCCATTGTCTTTCTGTCAAGTGGGAAGGAAAGTTTTAGTCTATATTCTGGTATCAGGATATGAGAGAATAACTAATGTTTCTGATAATGTTGAAATAAAAGAAATATTTATAGTTTAGATTGCTTTCTTCTCTGTTCTCCCATTGGTTTAATCTAGTCAAAATGTAGCTTAAATTTTATTGTGTGAAATGAACAAGACTCCAACATTTTCAAAAACTTCATGTTCAAAACTTAGAAGTGGTTCTAAATATCACATTTTAAAATGTAGTCAATATAATTCCAGAAACTAGAAATAACACCATCCCCATTTTCACTTTCCAGTTGAAGCACTGGAGTGAGTGAAAGAGCTAAAGCATCCAGTAATAAAAAAGACATTGTAATATTTTTTTCTGCTGAACAATAGCAAAGTGTAGTTTAGCCTGGTCCATTATTTAGCCATAATGGACAATTCCTCCCTCCTGTAAGAAACTGAGACAGACCACAGATCCTAGTTAAGAGTACGAAACTTGGGCAGCAAGAGTAAGTTTGAAATAAAGTATTGTTATTTGTGATGGGAAAAGGTAGGAAAGCCTATTTTCCTCCAAGATCATAACAAGGCTCCAAAGTTAGTTGATTACTATTGCCTGGAGACTGGAATCACAAAGGGAATAAATCTTAACTATTAATATGGTTAAACTATCCTCAAGAACTGTTGTAAACCATCTGCAAAATAAATCTCCCTCCCAATTAAATATATATCTGTGAAATGTCTTAAAAGGTTCACTACCCAAATGAATGCACATGGAGCAAACAGATGGAGAACAGTGCCAGGCCACAAAATACATCATACACTGTAAAAAGATTATCCCCTGAGAGCCCGCCAAACTAATTAATTTCCTATATACACTTCCCTGTCCCTTACTTCCCATCCAACTGTTCAGGGGAAGTGCTAGACTTTTCTGCATTCATCCTCTTCAACTTAGGAAAGCTATTATAAACATTGCCAAAATCTTGGTCTCGTTAAGAGCTAATCAAGCAACATGTTATCCTAACTTAGCTAAAAGGTGCAGCCCATTTTGGTCTGCATTCAGTTTCTACTTAACTCAAATTCATGTAGTGTTTAATCATAGCATTTTTATATCAGTCATGTAACTGAGATTTAAGCAAAGGAAAAAATACTTTTCAAACACTTAAGAAGCAATTACCACATCTTTGTTGTTGCTATATCCATGAGTTCATGGTTGTTTTTTTTTGTTTTGTTTTGTTTTTAAATAATTCTTTAAAATATCTCATACCTGAATCCCATTTCAGAAAGAAGGAATGCTAGTAACATAATTTTGATGCTCTTTATTGATCCAGGTTTGAGCCCTTTGAGCCCAGCTGATTTTTCTGCTTGCTTGCAATTGATTAAGACAGAAAAGACATTCCAGCTGATCATTTGGTAGTCAATGAGATACAACTTTTTATTGGGTTAGTATATGAACTGCCTGAAATATTATCTTCACAACAGCAAAGTCGGAAAATGAGTCAGAGATAGATCCTGAGCTAAAACCAAGAATACATCTGGCAACTAACCACCTCATAGGTTTCTGTCACGTCCTGTAGAAGAAAAAATCTTGGAATACATGTGGAAAAAAAAAATGAACTGTGAAATGTTATTACCAGGCTGGAATTGCTGCAAAATAATCTCCATTATCTTAGGAAAAATCAAACATTCACAAATATAAATGTGAAATTATCCACACTTTCATATTCATATACTTGCTATACTGAGATGTTAAATGAACAGTCATTTCTTAAAAGCTTTCATTTCTAGTGCTTCAGATATTGACAACTAAAAGGTTTGTATGATTTACTGTTCTCTAAAAAGACCAGTATTATTCTCATTCCTTGTCAGTAAGTTACCACCATGTTGAGGATGTTACCACACCACAAAAATATATTAAAACTTTCTGTTTAATTTTTCACAATGCACCCAAGCTTCTTGGACAGTTGTTATCCTGAAAACTACCAGTCAGGCAGACATCCAGCTGAGAATATATCCTATTCTAATTAGCACAGAAATGCTTACAACTTAAGCACAAGAAATGGGTTATTATAGCAAATATGTCTAATGTAGTGTTGTCCAAAATAAAATCCATCTTCGGAGTCGGTTTGTCTGCTACAAATATGATTTTAACTTTAAAACAATGATGGCTTCCATATGATTCTGGAGATGATCAAAATAGGAAGAATAGGGAAATAATTGGCTGGAACAGACCTTTTCCTTTCTTCTTGATAGAAAATGTTTTAGCAGATGGCTATTGAGGAGGATCTCTTCCAGCACTCTGGAAATGAAGCACAGGAAACTCACTACTTTACAGACAGAGATAAACATTGTAAGAGCAAAAGTTTTATTTTGGCTAGTATTAGGGGACGTATCTTTAAATCCTCACTGCAAGTTACTTGCCTTAAAGTTAAAAATACATTAGTGAAATAGATCATAATTTAGCAATAATTTGACAGCACTAACATGACATTTATCTTCACTGTAGAAATTTGTTTTCTTCCCTGTTCTTGGACACCTCCCATATTAAGGGAGAAAACCACTCAGAAAGCCTCCTTTGTGAAATGGAAAGCATAGTTCTTCGATGGAACACAGGAATCAGACTGAACTTGACAGTTTCCTTGGCATAATGCCACAGCTATTACCATTGAGCCAGGAGAAGGTTGTAGCCAGTGGAAAATGGAAAAGAGATTTTTCTCATCAAGTCATACAGGAGTCTTGATGATATACAAGTAAAATAAGAGGGAATTTTGCTTTTAGGTATCTAGAAAGTGGATGCATTTTTTCTTATGCTGAATAATGCTGAAAAGAGGTCTATTTCAAAACAGGTAACTTTATCTTCTTGAAGACAAGTACTCAAAAAAAGATTGGTATTAGTTGACTAGATTTCCTTATTGTCTTGGTAATTGAGATCCAGTGCTTTCTACAGTCTTAAACAGACCTCTCTCAGTCAAGACAAAGTTTCCCAAACCCAGATGATTTGTTAAAGTTTGTGAAAGCACTTCAGGTTTGACAAAACTGGTGTTTTAAAATTAAATTTTGCTTTGCCAGGGAAAAAAAAAAATATATATATATATATATATACATATGTTAATTGTACATAAAGCAAAATGGTGCTAATCCATTTCCATTTTCCTAACAGTGAGAAGTGAATACTTCAAATTATATAAGATACTCTGATTGTTTTTTCAACATGCTGAACTTATTGCAGTATTTTAAAAGTAACATGCACAACAATTGCAGTATTTTAAAAGTAACATGAGCAAGGATTACAGCCCTACAGGTGTCCGTTTTAGGCTTATGTTAAGCAATTCCTTAGAGAATTATACTAAAGAAACTAACCTAAGACAAGTGAATTCAGTTCAAATTATCACAGCCACAATGACAAAACTGATGGCATCAGGATTTTGTTTGTTTGTCTGCTTTGAAGACAGCTTGAAATCAGTCTTTTGAGGGAAATACATATGAAACCTCAATTTCTGATGGTCACATGAAGGTACTAAACCAGCAAAAAAATGTATCCGACTGGAAACCTAGTATGTTGCTAGGTGTCTATGTATTCCTTGAACATAATCCACCATCAGTCCAAAACCTGACTTTCAACTTGAGTATATTTAGTGCATCACCCCAGCACAAGAAGTTGATGGTGCAAGAGAATGATGTGCAAAGGCAGCACTGGACTTGAGTCTAACCAGCAGGCTACTTCTGCTTTACAGTATAATATCAGAGAAGGGCCATTTGAACGTCTTAGCTGTCTCCTTGGTCCCCCAAAATCGTACTTTGGCATTTGACCTGTCCTACAAAGACAGGCTAGGAGATTAGGGGTTGTTCAGCCTGGAAAAGAGAAGGCACCAGGCAGATCTTATAATAACCTTCCAATACTTAAAGAAGGCCTACAGAAAAGCTAGGGAGGAACTCTGCCAGGAAGTGTAGTGATAGGACAAAGAATAACGGCTTTAAACTAAAAAAGGTTAGATTTAGATTAGATATTGGGAAGAAATTATTTTCTTAGAGGGTGGTGAGGCACTGGAACAGGTTGCCCAGAGACGCCATGGATGTTCCATCTCTGGAGGTGTTTAAAGGCCAGGTTGTATGGGGCTCTGAGAAACCTGGTCAAGTGGGAGATGTCTATGCCCATGGCAGGGAAGCTGTAATTAGATGATCTTTAAGGCCCCTTCCAACCCAAATCGTTCTATGCTTCTACAGGGCAACAGGAAAGGGTTCTATAGATTCTATGACTGAACAAGACCAGAACACAGGAAGGACTTAATAAAGAAAATTAATTGTTTATGTATTGTGTTGTTTTGCTTATTCATAGTACCGGTAGGTTTTCTGAAGCCAGAAGTAGGGCTGACTTTCTCATGAGTAAGCAAGCTGGTGGGATGAACTGTGTAGACAATATGAATGAATATGGCTGAGTACATATCATGTCATAGAAGGTGGGAAGAAGGAAGTATTATGGAAGAAATTAGTGTTAACATCATTAAACAGGGAATGGTCTAATACTTCCACTTTTGAGGTCGTAAATTTGGACTAGGATAGGTATGTTTTTCACTTAGACACTCTCTAACCTGTACTAGGAAATGGAGGTTTGAAGGTGGGATGATGAGTCTATGAAATCAACTTGCACAAAGACTGAAACAAGCCAGCTTTCATGGTTTCTTGGAAGAGAAACCAGGTTCTTGGATTCTGACTTTGTGCTTTAAATATTCAGCATTTTAGGTGTTTAGCTACTAAGCAATAGCTACTCTGATGTAAATGAACTGACTAGCTGCATTAAATATTAAAATCAATAATTGCTTAGATGATGAACTTGGGACAGGTGCAGATGTTAATACTGTTCTCTGGAAAATTTATTTTCCCAGAGAGATTGTGGAGTCTCGTTCTTTGGATATATTCAAAACCCACCTGTATGCGATCCTGTGTAACATGATCTTGATGATGCTGCTTGAGCAGGGGGATTGGACTACATGATCTCTAGAAGGTTGAGGTTCTCTAGAATGGTTGAGGTTGCCTTCCAACCTCAACCATTCTGTAATTGTATTCCTGCAGCCTAAAGGAATAACTTATTTTAACAGTGGATTTCCTTGTATGATTATTGAAATCTCTGATACATGTTAAGGACTTTTTCTCTGAAATATTTTGAAAGCTTTTACCTCTACTTGCATGTAACTTTTTACCTTGAACATCAACCATCTCCTATGAATGAAAGTGTTCTTAACAGTACAAATTGTTAAATTTCCATGTGTAAATACTGACTTTCTCTGAACTGAAAATTTAACAAATTATGTTTTTTGTACCTTTGACTTTGAGAAAATTGGCCAAAATCTCTTCCCATAAGAGTTCAGTGTTCCCGTAAAGACATTCTTAACAAGAAAACAATGTGCAAAAGTACATTAGTTCACTGTTTTTTCGTCATTATTGCAGGATAATAATTAAAACAAAAGAATCATTAAGAAGGTAACTATCTTAAAACATCTCTCAACAAAAGACAGAACTATATTTCAAATAAGATAGAGAAAAAGTTACTCATTATTATGCAGGAATAATGTCTCAGGATTTTTTTAAAAATCATATCTGAAGAAAATTCTAATCAAGATATAGCAAAACTTCTCTGTCTTGTAAGTTGCAAATAAGCAACTTTTGGGGTAAAAGCTCATTGAAGAAATATCTTAGAAAGCTGAAGACAGGCAGAATTCTCAGACCAGTTCTTTGATGGTGGTTTACCTAACTTAACATAAACAGAGGTTCATCAATTTAGTAGCAAACACAGCTGTTAATCAAGCCATTGGGAAGAATTCTAAGTAGGGACTGGACTGAATGTCAGTCTTGAATGGTAAGTGAGGCTTACACCCTTCAGCTGGAACTCTGATAGTAGAATTAGCTTGTGAGAGCTACAGAAACCAGTTGTTTGCTTCATTCCACAGCTTGACGTTCAGACTAATTAGAAAACTCCAAATTAGAGCATTCTTGGAGGTGTTCTCTTCGGTCAACTTGGGAGGAAAATGACCAAGTCCTGTTCACATTTTTCTTTTACATTCTTTTTATCTTCTAACTTTTAATTGTATAATTTACTTTCTTCTGATTTTGGTGATATATATAATTAAATAGATTAAAGAAAAATTATATTAAAAACTATGACTTCTCTCAGAATTTAAAATGTCAGTATTTCTTGGAATTTAAGAAGTTAGAAAATATTTCATTGCTTTAAATAGGTGGATGGTTACAGTCATTAGTTGTCACTTTCCTATATATTTGTACTTCAAAATATGTATGATTTCAAAAAATGCTGAAATATATTTTTATTTGATTTTCAGAAAAGTAGCCAAATATAAACTGACAATTAAGTTAAGTACAACAAATTGGAGTAAACTTGAAGGACTAGAAATATAATCTAAACAGTTTAAAAATAGTAATTTAGATGATCTGAACATCAAGTCAACACATTGTGTTAAATTTTCCTACGGAATTTTAAATATGGTCAAAGCAATTTTAAAAACATTAGGGATTATCTTTAAGAAATCAATGGCAGGTGAGATTCTTATGGACCAGAAAAAAAAAAAAAAAAAAAAAAGAGCAAACACTCTACCTATTAAAATAATAATAATAATAGAACTAAATAATTATTTAGAAATGAAAAAGATATATAAAATTATATGTGATAAAGTGGTAAATAGAACTCATGAATTCACCAAAAAAGATGGAAATATATCTCAATTCCAGTTTTTAGTGAATAGGGGAAGTTGTAAGGGAGTATAGGAAAGGGAAAAGGACATCAACATTTTATCTTCACATTTATCAGATGCTTCCTGACATAGCATTTCTAAGAAAGAAAGAATGAACAAATGAATGAACCCAAACCTCAGCACGTGGGACCTGAACAAACTACAGCTCTAACCAACATATTCAAAATAATAATAATAATAATAATAATAATAATAATAATAATAATAATAATAATAATAATAATAATAATAAACGCCTGATTTATGACAGCTAAAGATGTTCTCAGTAATTTTGTGTAGGACTCTATTTTGTGTCTCATTAGTGATTTCAAAGATAAAGTGGTGAGCTTCCTCATAAAACTTTTAGGTTACAGTAAGTAAAAGGCGTGCAGTAACTGGAGAACTGGACTGAAATGCCAGATGTTCTCATATTGGAGAGTTTGTCATGATAAATTTCAATATGTATAGGGGCATTTCTTTTGTGAAGAAAGCCAAAGAATTGGTAACCAGTTAATGTGCAACAGATTATAATTGCTAAGAAATTACAGTAGAGGATGTAATAATTTGTGCAAATATATATTAATATGTATATTTATATTATTAATCATTTTCACTCTCTCATTGTCCCTATACAGTCTCCTGTTTACAATATGAAAATCCAATACTACAAACAAACTGAGGAAAAAGCAGTATACCTGTGGATTTTGCTTTATATAACTGATATTACTTACTTCACAGTTGATTCAGTAAAAATGATCGTATTATTTACTTGTGGTTTGTAGTAGCTTGTTAAATCTGCAAGAGTACCGAAATATTACAGATTAATGCAGGTAATTTCATCAATTTTTTGAAGAGTTCCTTAACAAAGAACAGAAACAAGTTTAAGCATGAAGAACATATAAATAATATTAATATTATTTCTCTAAATTTATGCATGTTTTGTTTACAGCTATTGCAGAAATTCAGTAAAATGCCTTTTATAATTCCTTTAATTCCAAAATAATGCAGCCTGGTGTAACTATTGCATTAAAACTAGTAAGAACAACACATTTCAATACAGTTTGAATATTAGCAAGTTGCACAGTTTCTCTTCTCAGTGGAGACAGTATTCAAATTCTTGCAGTCAGCATAACAAGCAGAGAATATAAATGTTCATTATCTCTGTCTACTCATTACAGAGAATGGACAAGGCAAGCAACTTTTTTCCAAAGTGCTACTTATAAACTTAGTTACAAAGACATATTTAAGACAACTTGGCTTGAAACATGGGAAAATTTGGATATTGTCATCATTGTAAATGCGTTACAGTGGAGGATGATAGCATCATAACAGATGTGAGTCAAACTTTGTGGGCACATAGTCAGATATTTATGTACATATCATATGTGAAGCAACTCACGGTCTATGCTGATTATCAATCATTGCCTGCTGTTTCAGATTTTGACTGGTGTTTTTTTACTGATAAAGGCCTTTGTCTTTCTTTGTCTTGGCCCTTCAGGGAGATCTATTTGTGAATAAGACTTGAATTAGATGCAACTACCAAATCATGCTATATTAAGCTATATTAAGTATACATTTCTTGCACATTTGCTGTGCAGGTGTAAGAAAACATGGCTTTCTCACAATTTATTTCCTTGCATAGTCTTTTGGATATCATGTATCATCTGATGTGAAGACCAAAGAACTGTTAGGATGTTTTTTCGAAAGTCCTAACCATTTTATCAAATGGTTAGCTGAATGATGGTAGATGGAATACCAAACCTAGTCTTGAAATTCTTTGCCTAAACTGCTAGAAAATATTTTCAAAAACCATCCACATTTCTAGAAGTGAAGTGGTGACCATAAATGCTTCACAGACAAATGCCTGAATTCCTGGAAGTGTTATTCTGAGAATTTCTCCAATTTTAGTAATCATAACACTTCCATGAAACTCATTTCATACTTGATTCTGCTAAAGAATAAGAGACATTGGCTAGGCAAATTAAGAACCTTAAACATTTAATGGACATGAGGACACCCTTTCTGAGGAGGATGACACTCTTCTGTCAACCTATTTCACTTTGAGGGTAATTAATGGATGAGATGAGATGCAGAAAGAAAGATTTTTCCCATGAAAGGAAAATGTGAAAATTTATATTTTTTAAAACGCTTTTCAAATTTTCATAAATTAATGCCTTCTCGGAAGTCACACTTCTTCCTCATTTTAAAGTTTGCCTGAAAATAACTTTTTAAATAGAAAAATGTGTCCTGCCCACATACCCCTGGTCTTTCTGTATCAGCATTCTGAACAAATAAAATGTTATGTAGAACATAATGATTTTATAAAAATCAAATGTAAGGTTCTTCAATTAAGATTTCTGAAGAAATTAAGAATGCAATTAAATATTATCTTTTGGACAAGAAAACACAACTTACAGAATCAACTCTAAATGTGTTCGGTATCATTTCATAATGTAAGATTTTTTGAACAATAGCTTTAATATTGTGATAGAATCACAGAATCACAGAATTTTCTAGGTTGGAAGAGACCTCAAGGTCATCGAGTCCAACCTCCAACCTAACGCTAACAGCCCTCCACTAAACCATATCCCTAAGCTCTACATCTAAGCGTCTTTTGAAGACTTCCAGGGATGGTGACTCCACCACTTCCCTGGGCAGCCTGTTCCAATGCCTCACAACCCTTTCTGTAAAGAAGTTCTTCCTAACATCTAACCTAAAACTCCCCTGGCTCAACTTAAGCCCATTCCCCCTCGTCCTGTCACCAGGCACGTGGGAGAACAGGCCAACCCCCACCTCTCTACAGCCTCCTTTAAGGTATCTGTAAAGAGCAATAAGGTCACCCCTGAGCCTCCTCTTCTCCAGGCTGAACAAGCCCAGCTCCCTCAGCCGCTCCTCGTAGGACTTGTTCTCCAGGCCCCTCACCAGCTTCGTCGCCCTTCTCTGCACCCGCTCAAGCACCTCGATGTCCTTCTTGTAGCGAGGGGCCCAAAACTGAACACAGTACTCGAGGTGCGGCCTCACCAGAGCTGAGTACAGGGGGACGATCACCTCCCTAGCCCTGCTGGTCACGCTGTTCCTAATACAAGCCAGGATGCCGTTGGCCTTCTTGGCCACCTGAGCACACTGCTGGCTCATATTCAGCCGACTGTCCACCATCACTCCCAGGTCCTTCTCTGCCTGGCAGCTTTCCAACCATTCCTCTCCCAGCCTGTAGCTCTGCTTGGGGTTATTGCGCCCCAGGTGCAGGACCCGGCACTTGGCCTTGTTAAACTTCATGCAGTTGACCTCAGCCCATCGGTCCAGCCTATCCAGATCCTCCTGCAGAGCTTTCCTACCCTCAAGCAGATCGACACACGCACCTAACTTGGTGTCATCTGCGAACTTACTGAGGGTGCACTCGATGCCCTCGTCCAGATCATCGATGAAGATATTAAAGAGGACCGGCCCCAGTGATAGTTGTAAAGTCACCGGGGAATTGCATGAGGCAATTAGTCTCATTCTTTATTTCTTTTCTTTTGAATGTATTTTCCATTACAATGGTAAGTATATATTTCAACAGTGCACATTTTACAGTCTGAACATATCAACTCATCTGTGACTCTATTTGTTCATCTACTGACCATACTGTTAATATTTAACACTGACTACTACAGTCCTAGAAAGATTGTTGCTACAGTCTTAAGCACTTAGGACTGCAAGGAGGAGGGGGAGACAACACACAACAACAACAACAACAATAAAAACAACAACAACAACGATGACAAAAAACCACCAGCATAGTCTTTGCAAGACTATTTTTATTACTGTTTTCAGAAGTTTATAATCTCATTCTAAGATACATAAATATATCATTGACAAGGTGAGACAAAATCTCACACAACCTTGATATAAGTAATTATTCTGATGCCTTTTCATAGGATATTGACACAGAAACACATTGTGACTACTCTGTGCAGAATAATATAAAACAAATAAATTCAATGTTATCCAGGAAGTAAAGATAAGAAATTTCACAAACATAGCCATTCACAAATGATTATATATTCCGCTCTAGGGATGCATAGTAAGCTGTAAAACCTGAAACAAATGTTATAACTTTAAACAGATTAAGACAAAGGCCGTTACTGGAGTGGGAAAAACAATGACTACAGGGAAGTAGTATAAAAGCACATACCGCCCACTTTTTAAAGGGCAAATTGAAAAGCATGCTTACAATTCAAGATAATTTATAAACTACTTAACATTGCAAAGTAGCAATAGAAACTGTATGTAAACAACCAAAATAAACACAAAAAAAAGGCAGGTCATTTACCCAATAAGACAGGGAAGATGCATGGTACAAACAGTCAGAGCAGGAAATTTTAAATAGAAGATGAGCAAAGTTTGACTTTAAGGGAACCCATCACAATAGTGAGTTTGTGTAGGCTCCAGATAAAATACATAGGACTGCTACTGTTTGCCTGAGCTAGAAAGTACGAAATGATAGGAAAGAAGTTTAGCCTAGACTGGTCAGAAGCACTTATCTCCAATTCACAGAATTACAAAAATGTCCAATATATATAAAAATTTGCCTATCCATGAATTCGAATGTTTTAAACACTCTAAGAGACAGCTGCTGGACAGTTTTGCTTGAAGAAAATTAATAGATTTTAAGAAAGAAATTAAATTTAGATCAGTTGTTCTAATTTGCATGGATTAATTTACTAATTGTTACAAAAAATGTTATTTTGCATACCAGTGATATGGCACTGGTCTAAGAAGACAGCCTCAGATGAGTGCATTACAACTCAACTTCCTCTGAAGTTCTCAATTACCTGAGAAAGTCTAGACTCTAATAATAATCTAAGATGATATGCACTAGAGACAAAAGGTTCTCATAGATGGCAATCATCTGTGAAGTGCCAACTCATTTTTCAGAAACAAGTTTGGTTACAAAGGAGAGTTTCATCTCCCCTTCTACCTCCTTGCTGGCAGGATCAGTAACAGAAGAAATTCAAACTTCAAATGAAGGGCACTTGCTGCCATAGGCCTGCTTCGTATTTAAACATTTGTCTCTCTTGCTAGAAGAGCAACAGCAAATAAGAGATTATCTTTTTCCTCTTACAATTGAAACACACTTGATTTGTTTACAACTTTTATATAGTCTGGGCCTTAGCCCTATATACATTTATGAAAAAGGCAAAACACTGCAAATCCCACAGTTTTATATAATTCACAACTCTATTCTTACCATGTTGACAATATATCAGTGAATCATATGCATGTGAGTGAAGTGTCCAGGGAAGGATGCTATTACTAATTAATCTCTTCTACATCTCCGGTACAATTCATCTTTGAATAGAACAGGCTCCTGCATTTATTTATTTATTTATTTATTTTAACAAATGGCTCATGGTTTGACAGTGTTGGTGAAAATAATGAATACTAACTAAAATAAATGTTAATTTGTGCTTCACACAACTGAAGACAGCCTTCAGAACCACTGTTTTAGTGAACAAAGGAGTGTGATGGGTTAGAGTGCCAAGTGCAGTAAAAGAGTAACTAAGATAACACTGTGTTAAATATACCTTCATCTTGCCCATTGCTGCTGCCTCTGCTACTGCTGCTGCTCAGGAAGAGGTTGGTTTAGTGGAGGGACAGAAAGCAGAGGGAAATAAATAAATAAGGGAATAAATAAGTAAAGACAATACAGGAGGGAATTGCACAGGGGAAAAAAAAAAAAAAAAAAAAAAAAGAAACAAAAAATGATCACTGTGTAATCAGATCACTGTGTAATCAGTTAGGTATCTGACATTATGTAGTTTTTTTGGTGTTCTCTCTTTTTTTTTTTTTTTTTTTTTTTTCCCAATGGAGAAACTAAACTGAAGCTTTGCCATAGCCCTCAATGCCAACAGCATATTATGTAGTAAATGTAGTAAATGCATTCAGAAACATCATCAAGAAATGTCAGGAACATGCTGATCTTGTAGGAAAGCTTGGATTATTTGCTTCTGTGCTTGAAGAGATGTAAATAGAAACAACAACAGCAAAGATATTCTATAATTAGGTTTCCTGCTGGGTTTGGAAGTTGCTTGTTGTTGATCTTTTAATAGAAGATAAAGCCACAGTTTGAAACTATTCATTTGGATTTTCTGTTGTTTAAATGAAAAAATTAGTATTGTTCAAATTCTTTGGGTTTTGTCATGTCAACATTTCTATGCTAGATCACTAGAATACATCATTTGACTGAAGTTTTGCAATGTTTAGGCTGTTCTTAAATTATTTTTTTTTACAACATAAATATCTTTTTACTATCTGACTTGGGAATTTCTGTCCAAAACATGGGGCAATTCTAATAGCTAGGAATCTGTCACTAACACCATGGGACAAGATGCAAGAGACTTTAGAATGACAAGGATAACTGAAAGTGTTGTGGTTTTTGTTTTTGTTTTTGTTTTTGTTTTTGTTTTTGTTTTCTTCTTAAACAGCTTGGAGTTGTAGTTTAATTAACTGGAGAATTATCAGTTTAGCAAACTATTCAAGCCATGTAATAAAAAGAATAACTAGGGATTTTTGTTTATGAGAGAGAAAAAGAGAGAGAGCATTGTTTTTGGTTGTTGTTGTTGCTGCTGTTGTTTATTTGTTTGTTTTTCTGAAATATAAAGCCATATCCTGTCACTAAGCAAAGCAAACACAGATAGATTATCAGCTGCTTCTGACTCCCAGTACACAGGATACTTGTGTGAAGTCGGTGTTTCTACTTAGAGGAATACACAGAGTATGTAAGAGAAACACCTTTCGGATTTCCAGGCAAAATAATGTCCCCTGATTTTTGTTTCTGTGAGGTTCAAAGACTTTGGAAACAATTCTATAATCCAAAATGATTACATCATACCTCTTTTTGGAATGACTGAGGTGTTGAAACAGGAGGGATGCACATTTTTGGAATACACCCAATTCAGTCAAGAGAAGAAACGGCTCCCACAAACCATTAGAGAAAACGTTGCCATAAAATTGTGCTAGATTGCACTGTGATTTATCAAATTAATTTCTTTTTCTTATTTCAATGTAACCATATGGGAAGTGCAAATATAATCCAAGCACAGAAACTTAGGGAAAGGACAACATTAACTCCAGATCAGGTACCTCTTCACATACAAAGACATGAAGTATTCAAAATACATTTTTCTTATCTCTCTTTTCTGCATACCTGCAGGGAATACATCCTTTGAAAACATATTCCTCAACCTCTTCCTATTCCACCCCTCACTCACACATACCTTCAGCAGCCTCAACTGAGGAGAAAAAGTCCCAAGCAGCAACAAAGAACAAGGGAGACATATTATCAAGAAAAATAATATGTCAATATTATTCAGTAGATTCCTCCAATTTCTGCTGATTGATCCATCTATTACTTTAATAATAATAATAAGTAATAACTCCCTCTATTACTTTTCCATAAACCAGTCAAATAATATAATAAATATAATGTTTTGTTTTTGGGTTGGCTTTGTTTTGTTGTTGCTGCTGTTGCTTTTTTGTTGTTGTTGTTTGTTTCTGGTTTTGTTTTATGATATTCCCTGACTAGTACTTGTTCCTGTATTCTAGTCTTGCTCCCCTTTCTTCTCACAACTTTTTCTTTCCATTCATTTCGGTAATTTCCTATAGTATTCAGAAATATTTTGTAATTTAAACCATGAAAAATTATGTATGCTGACTACCAATAAATTCATTCAGTCTCATAGAATTTTCCTTCCTACACTTAATTTGCCTCACCTTTTATTTTAAAATGTTTTGGGACAGTCTCTCTCAGACTGCACAGTCTACTGTGTGCTATTCTCATACCATTCAGGTATCTGGCACCCAATTCCTTTCACGAACACAGGAAATGATTCAAGAATATATTTTCTTGGAGTGCTAAAGAGCTGGAAGAAGATTTTTTCATTTGAAAATCTTTGTTAATAAAATGCCTGTTTGGTTTTCTGTGGGACACGGATGCTTGGTGGCTGTCAAAAGCAGGATAATATAAGTAACTCTTACACCTCCAATCATTATGACACTAAAAATCATATCTTCTGCCTTACAAAGAGTAAGACTGGCATATATTGATATTTAAAGCTTAATGTCTTGTTTTCTTCAAAGACAAACCTCTATCATCACACTGAGGGGACAGATCTATAGCTTGTAGTATGCAGGGCATGGTCAAAAAAGTCTTTTGAAAGTCCTTTTCCTAAAAAATATATTTTATTATGCTAGAGCTGCAAAACTGACTCACTCACAGGCACCCTTCTAATTGTTTTATATATTTCTTCTCCCTGTCATGTTGAAATCCCTCTTTTAGTGAATGTTTTTTATTCATCTTCAATGTTGCTGAGGCTGTCATAAACATGGATAAGATTAAAAGTGCTATATTTCAGCCCAAAGTTAGCAAAAGCCTGTGACTCAGAGGCATCTCAGATTGTAGCTGTAATCCACCTTTCCCTTTTTCAGTTTTATTGGATTAAAAGTTGGCTACTGCATTTGACGCAACAGCACTGAATCATACACATTACTCTTTGCACTGATATGATATCTCTCTTTTTGACTACACTACAGATTTTGGTTATAGTGACAGCTCAGGTTCAGGTAAAACAAATTTGTTTTCACTCATGATGTGGTTGAGTTAACAACTCTTTCGTTACCCTTGAGACTAAGTTTTTTAAAAATAATTTATCTTTGTACATACTTGTGAAGCATCTTGTGTTGCAGAGCCTGTGTCTCTGTGATCCACAAATATTAGTTTCAGGAGGATTTACAGACTCTTAATTGACTAATGTGACTTATGCAAGAAGGAACCTCTGGAGTGTTCATGAGTCAGTTACTGGCAGTACTCCTGCAGTTTATAACCCAATGTTTAAGAAAAAAAGAATATTCATTTCATATTGGATTATAGGCAACAGAAGTTCCATAATGACTATGTATCAAGTCAACCATCAGTGCTAAGGACACAGCAACCTCCAGCATGGAAACAGATAACTTTCTTCATAGTGTAAGCATAATTGATATAACCTTCCAGAACTGATATTGTGGCAGACAGTGGATCTGTTCCTTATATGTAAACGTACATGTGTTAATCAATGAAGTGAACAGATGTCCGTAACTTCAGACTAGTCAGTACTATTGTAAGGTTCTGAGCTGTAAATAATTCTCCTTTAGCTGGTGTCTTAATGCAAATACACATGAAGAATTTCAAGGGCTCACATAGACATATGGAGAAAATGGAAAATGAAAAATATAAATTAATATATACACACATACTTATATATTTTGGAATCCATGGGAAAAATTTCAAGCTAGTGCTTTAAATACCTCTAATGGCCATATTTTTTATTGCAAAGTCAAAATGCTGAAGCATATGATGTATTTGAACAGTTGCACCTAAAAAAAAATGAACATACTCAGTGCGTTGTACATGAAAATGTTCTGTGAGACAAGCAGTGTACTCAGTATCTCCAAGAGAAGCTCATCTGTTAATGCCAAGATGCTATACAAGAATGTGTGAGAAATAGAACTTCAGTGTCTGGGGAACTTCATTCTGTAAACTCCACCAAATGTGAATCTTTGCTCAGATCTGCAAGGCAACATTTGCTTTAAAAGACATGTTGTGCTGTAGTTTTGCATATGATCAAAAAAAAAAAATAAAATAAAATAAATCCATTTGTGCACACCTTTGGTTCTAAAGTGCTCCTCCAGAAATTTCACTTTTTAAGGAGATACTTCTGATATTTCAGATATATATTCATATAGACTCATAAGAAAATAAAATTAACACTAGACTTTAGGGAAAAATAGATTGTGACTATTTCACTATTTCTTTTTTTTTTTTTTTTTTTTTGAAAAAGCAAACATTTAGCATAAATCATATTTTATGATACAGAAAATGTCTTCTGTTTTTCTGTAGTATTTTTTTTTTAAGATTTTTTAAACAAATTCAGTGCTCAATACTGGAACCACTGAGCCATTAGCTTTCATTCCTCTATGTTTTGTGTACATAGAGTTTGTGTGTCTGTGTGTATATATATACAACTACATATGCTTATTGGTGTATGTATATATCCATTACATGAAACAACCGAACAGTTTCATTGTTTCTTCACCACTGCAAAGCTAGTATGGGTGCACTAGCTATAGGTGAGAGCCTACCCGTGTGGGTCTGTGAGGAAGTTATGATTTTATTTTACTAAAACTTCAGCAATATGTTCATTATGAGTAACTGCCTTTACACCTCCAGGTCACTCTGCATTAGCACAATGCAAGACTCTCTTCAGGTTACCATTGTGTGTACACCTCCACAGGTTTGTGCTATGTCATCATTTCCTATTTGTTTTGTCTCATTAGGAAAGAATGAGGAGATAAAATAAAACTGGCATCAACAGGCTTGCCCGTGAAGGAATGCTTACGTTAAGTAACCCTGCTCATTTATTACTCACATTAAGACTTCTGTCAGCATCCTTAGCTGAGTCATAGCTGGACAAGTTAACTTGAGATTTCAGTCCTTGTTTCTTCAGAAAAGCAACTCTGTGGATCTTTGTCAACCATAATACAGAAGAGAAATAATTGCAATTTAAAAGGGATAGGGTTGTTTGAAGGGAGCATATCTAATTATGTGCCCTCTCCTCCCTGCTGATGATATTGCCTTCCTCTTTCCATGAATGTTTAAATCTGAATCCTGAAGAAAGGCTCCTCTCTTCAAGTCATTAGTGAAGTCAGAGCAAGTCTGTGTTGTTATGACTCCTAGTTCTATGCTTTAAGCAAATTTAGATCCATAACATCACTTCATAATCTAATCTATACACACTTCTATAGCTCTGAAAATACCTAGCCCCAAGAATCATTTTAAAAAAAGCAAACTATATAATCATAGGATAGGCATATATATTTTGTCCTGTGTTTAAAATTAACAAAACACATACATTAAAGCAAGTTCTGGCAGACACCCTAAGTCTTTGAAACATCTGAATTGTTTCACTGTGGTTCCTTTACTAAGGAACACTTATTTCTTTAGATTACTGGAGAACAGACTACGGGGAAAAATGTGAAGCATTTACTTGGTAAGTTTATAGTAGCCCAAATCAGTGAGCTATTTCTTACTTTAAATAGTTTCTAAAGTAAATATAAATATATATATAGCTAAAACTTTCCATTGCAACTACCAGAATTTAAAATAAATTACAGTGTTATGAGACCCTGCTATGTCTCTTATCAGATCTTATGTACACAGATTTAATTTTCTACATGTGTCCAGTTGTAGTCACTTTGCAAATAGTCTTGCTGACTATAAGATCCTGGGGACAGCGTGGGCTTTGAATTTGGAGAAAACTGTTTGTCAGCAAACTGCAGTGTTTTGCTCTGTATCTTTCCTGTTCTTTATGAAGGATTTCTATGGTAATCAAAATGCCTTGTACCGAATGAAACCAATATTAATACTGTTATTATTTAAGCATTAACCATTAACATAGCCAAAAAGTGTTAATCCCATGCTTACTTCTGTATGTTTACAGAACAGAAAATAAGAAATATATCAGTTATTCAGTCAGAAAATGTATTTTTACTCAATGATAATTAAAAATAAATGTGTATGGCAAGTTCTTTTATTTAATAATTTTCTGAAAGTAACCCATCCACATCTACATAATCTATTTCTTTAGCAACTGTTTTGTGATATGAATGCAACTGATCCATATAAAGCTATTTGTACGGTAATAAAGCATGTGGAGATCTAGCTGGGAAGTGATATATTAAGTTTAATATTACCCTGTTCAGCTAAATTACTCTTGACATACTATCAAATGAGAGCACTGACACTGAAGTTGGCTGGGATTGATCTGCTGTGGATAGACAATACTAAGGTTGAAGCCACAAGGGAGAGAAGAGTAGAAGAATGCAAGCTTGCACAAACAGCTTTGATTAATATTTTAGCAACCATAATATTAGATGGCAAATGGCTGCATTTTGAGATTTCTGTTTTTTCTTCATTCTTTTCAAAGAGAAACAAGTGTCTCAGTGCTGTAGAATTCTGTGCAACACAGAGGAAGAAATGGACTTCAATTTGGTTTGCTTTTACAAGTTTGTCGTATAATTTCCAAACTGAAAGCTTAAATGACAAGCATTTCTGGGTGTACAGGGAGTTTATCTCTAAAGGAGTAATTCCTCTAATATTCAATAGAATTTTCAGCTAAGAAATTGTTGAAAAGGTTTTTTGTTTGTTTGTTTGTTTGTTTGTTTAATGGATATTATACTTAAAATTCTGGAAAATTGAATAAAAAAACATTAATTCAATAACCAAAAATATATATTCAGAAAAATCACAGTGTATTCACTGTGGACACTGAAAGACCTCATTTCATGCTTTTTTACAGCTCTGGAAAAGGAAATAATCTTTCCTCACATTTTGCAAATTAGTAAGAGATTTTGCCTGCTCATGAACTATAACATTAATGCATGATGCATCAACTTCTAGTGAGTTATTCTATCATAACGTTAATTTATAGATACGTATGATAAAATACAATTACACACACATTGAAATTTTGTATGTTTACCCAAGGATCCTTGTAGCAGATTTATTTATTATACAATTCAGATTCTTGTTCCCACTTTGAAAGGTAATATCTGTAAGTAAATGCCAGTAATATTTTCAACAGTTTCTAAGACTTTGAAAATTATGGATTTTCCATAAAAGAGTAATAATAGTCTGAGCTTACTACTTACACTTTTAACAACAACAACAAAAAAAAAAAAAAAAAAAAAAACACAGTTGATTTGACTCCCAAGAAAAAACAATGAGGCAAATCAGCTATTTCTTTCTCTGTTGTTTTTTGTTTGTTTGTTTGGTTGGTTGGTTGGTTTGTTTTCAATAGAAACTGGGCGATAAGTAAAAAAGAACAAGTTACTCTTGTTGATCCTGTTGATCAAGTTGATCTGGATAGGCTGAACCAATGGGCTGAGGTCAACTGAGGTCAATGATGAGGCCAAGTGTCTTCATCATTGAGCTGAATACAAAAATATGTAAATGATAATCAGCTTCTTTAAAGGCTAAAGGAAAATGTTTACCTTAAAATGCATTTTTCTAGCATCTTAAAATTTCCTTCCTTTTCTCTCCTCTCCCCTCCCCTCTACTATGACACCATGAGTACTATGACAATAAATCTAGAAGTTAACTGAATGAAAGTTGAAAATTATAAAAAATTTGAAATATAAAATAACAATAAAATGGAGAATTGTAAATTAATATTTAAACTCTAGTCTATTTCTGTTTTTCTTTCTTTTCTTTTTTTTTTTTTTAAACTGGCATACAATTTCTACCCTACTTATATAAAAATAATCTTTTCTAGTCATCCAGTTTCTTCAGTTCTGCCGCAAATAAAAGGAAAATGGTCAGAGAACAGTTTGTCTCAAAAATACATCTCTTCAGTCATTCTTCATTTTGTAATAACACTATTAGCTTTTTTGCTTGCAACGTTAAAAAAAAAATAAATATTGATTAAGTTTGTTTTATTCATTTGGTTGTTTACAACATAAATCCTGAAACAATAAACTGCACTATTTTTTCCCCCAAGTTTATATTATATTGAACAAGCCTGATTTAAATTGTATTGGACAAAATGCTGCCATTAATAGCCCTTAACTATTAGTTAACTAATAGCAATTTCATTAGTAATCAGAGAAAGAGACCTGGGGAATATTTTTCTAAGTCTTGTCTCCTGTTGTTATTTTATATAAGGTATTTTATACAAGGTATTATTAGTTATGTGTTAAAGAGCTTAGTAGTATTCACTAGTGATTTGGCTCATGAGTTTGATTAAGGTAAATGTTAAGCAATCTAGTTGTTGGTAATATAAATGGAGCAAATTATAGCTGTAAATACAGGGGCAGTTACACCAGAGAAAACATCCAAAATATCTCAAATCAGTTGCAGCAGTGCACTTAAAGGTTTGATTTTTATTTCTCTGATAAACTAATAGGAAAAATGTACAGCACACCAAAACTTGAATAATCTGCATTAGATGTGGATTTCTTTGTAGCACAGTCAATATACACACTTTATCAGTGTAATAAGAGTGGGAGAGCATTTAATGTTATCCTAAATCACTGACATTATACATGCAAGTGCCTCAGCAGGCTTGCTCATTCTGTTATAGCAGCAAACAACAGTCATATTTTTGTCATCTTCTAGCTCTGCAGCTTGTCTTTATGCTGTTTTCCTGTGCTGTTTCCTTCCTTTGTCTCTGTTTCTCTACACTTTCTGTTCTATCCAAAAGAGAGTTTCACTAGGTTTATTCTGCTTACTGTCCTCAGAAAGAACATACAGGAGCAAGTAACCAATAGATATTTCATGACTTTGGATTGTATTAATTCCAGTCAGGATTTTCCCATAGAGCAATAATAAACAAGAATAAACAAGAATATCGTCTTAGAAGCCAACAGAGATTTTCAGAATAGAGTGATAAGGTGTTTTTTTTGTGTGTGTTTTGTTTTTTGTTTTGTTTTGTTTTTCCCTTTTTTCGGCTATCAGTGAAATATTACAAGTACTGTTAAAGTATAATTGTACTAACAGAAACAATGGAACACAGAAAAGCCACTATGATATCTAGTTCTGTTGTCCTAAGAAGTGCTCACCTTTTTTACATCAAAACATATAATGCTTAAGGTTTTTATGCTCTGAAAGTGTCCTTTCATTAGGCTGAGTGAATATTGTTACATGAGATTTTTATGTATTTGGTTTACATCAAATAAAATAGATTCACCTGGAAGCTACATCTGGTGTATATTACAATCAGAAAATGTAGCAATTTAAACAGTTATTGAATTACAACAACCAAGATCTAGACTAAGGAGTAGAAGCATTTGCTGACTGCTATAATACACTGTAATAAACAAAAAGTAGAGTATAACTGTCTACGTGCTTGAACATTCTAGGACATCTGTCAGGATAAATGTATGTTCAGCATCCAAAGTTTTTCACAGCTGGTTTTAGAACAAAAATAGAAGGGCTACCTGCAGGGTGGTCCATTCCCTACAAGTTTGGAAAGGCCTGAAGTTTAACCGAACAAGTAAGCATGTCTCTAGGCTAAATGTAAATAAGATTGCAAATACTGTAAAGAACGTAACAGTACGTGCATTCCTTAGGAAATTTAAACCAGTGGAAACACTGAAAACCTCTCTTCTCTGTCTGCACAGAAAAAAGTGAGCACACTGTGGTTTATTCCTTATTCCACTGCTCTTTCTAAATGTGTGACAGATAGAATACTGCAAATTGTGAATCAAGTTAATGTGTTAATTCATCTCATTTACTTTAGTATTTAACACCTTCCAAATGGCCAGGCATGTACACTGGTTTGTATACAATTTTGAATAACTCCTGCTAGGGCTGGGGTTTTCAGCTATTCCCAAAGGTCTGTCAGTGTTGGCCTGAACCTACCCAACAGGAATGGCAGCTGTTGCTGGAAAAGTGCAGAGGAAAGTGCAGGAGAGAATGCAGCCTGCAATTCCCACTGGAAGGAGGAGGCACGTAAGTGTACAGTTTGCCTAACTCAATTTAGATTAGCACACTAGCTACAGATTTTGTACTTTGTTTCTATATAGTCAGTGAATCTACCGTATGGCAACACTGTCAGGCATGTTCTCACAAAACTGTGAAGATATTCTAGAATTAAGGTGTCCATTTTGCTGCATTACAGGCACAAGTGTGGGGAATAGCATTTCTATATCACCTGAATCAGCCTCATGGAAATTTTGGTCTCTTTTGATAGGTGTTAGCCAATATCCTGTACATTGCCAATAAAAATATTGTGAAATGCTTCTGTATAGAGAATATGCACTCCAGTCATCATTTAGCTCCTCATTACCTTTGAAATTTCTTGTGTGTGTTTGACATGATCATCAAACCACAGCCTGTGCTTGTTGAGATGGCACAATTTATGGAGAGGAAGCTGAAGTCAAGGTAGTCCTGGTTTCAAGTCCTCAATTTGGAAGTCTGGATAGCATTTTGAAGTCATAAGCCAGGGAACATTTCACTGCTTTGTTGTCCAGCTAGGGTTTAGGTTATTGCAGGGAGAGATGTAAACCAAATGAATAAAGCAAATATTAATTCAAGAAATACATTATAGCCCAACTATTGTCTGCTGCATAATTAAAAAAAAAATAAATAGACACTAAACCATGAGCAAATACATCAAAATAAAAATGTATAATAAAGGAAAATAAAATATATATATATAACATATGCTATCAAAAAATGAAACTGAATAACAGAATCACAAAATTGTCTAGGTTGGAAGAGACCTCAAGATCATCGAGTCCAACCTCTGGCCTAACACTACCCAATCCTCCACTAAACCATATCACTAAGCTCTACATCTAAACATCTTTTAAAGACTTCCAGGGATGGTGACTCCACCACTTCCCTAGCCAGCCCATTCCAATGCCTCAGAACCCCCTCAGAAAAGAAGTTCTTCCTAACATCCAACCTAAAACACCCCTGGCGCAACTTTAGCCCATTCCCCCTCGTCCTGTCACCAGGCATGTGGGAGAATAGACCAACCCCCACCTCTCTACAGCCTCCTTCAATGTACCCATAGTGTGCGATAAGGTCGCCCCTGAGCCTCCTTTTCTCCAGGCTGAAAAAACCCAGCTCCCTCAGCCGCTCCTCGCAGGACTTGTTCTCCAGACCCCTCACCAGCTTCGTCGCCCTTCTCTGGACTCGCTCGAGCACCTCCATGTCCTTCTTGTAGCGAGGGGCCCAAAACTGAACACAGTACTCGAGGTGTGGCCTCACCAGAACCAAGTACAGGGGGATAATCACTTCCCTAGACCTGCTGGCTGCACTGCTTCTTATGCAAGCCAGGACACTGTTGGCCTTCTTGGCCACCTGAGCACACTGCTGGCTCATATTCAGCTGACTATCAACCAATACTCCCAGGTCCTTTTCTGCCAGGCAGCTTTCCAACCACTCATCTCCCAACCTGTAGCTCTGCTTGGGGTTATTGTGCCCCAGGTGCAGGACCTGGCACTTGGCCTTGTTGAACTTCATACAGTTGACCTCTGCCCATTGGTCCAGCCTATCTAGATCCTCCTGCAGAGCCTTCCTACCCTCAAGCAGATCGACACACGCACCTAACTTGGTGTCATCTGTGAACTTCCTGAGGGTGCGCTCAATCCCTTCATCTAGACCATTGATAAAGATACTGAAGAGGACTGGCCCCAGTACTGAGCCCTGGGGGATGCCACTAGTGACTGGCCTCCAGCTGAATTTGACTCCATTCACCATGACTCTTTGGGCCCAGCTATCCAGACAGTTTTTAACCCAACGAAGTATACGCCAGTCTAAGCCAAGAGCAGCCAGTTTCTTGAGGAGAATGTTGTGCAGAACAGTGTCAAAGGCCTTACTGAAGTCAAGGTAGACCACATCCACAGCCTTTCCCTCATCCACCAAGTGCGTCACTTTGTCATAGAAGGAGATCGGGTTTGTCAAGCAGGACCTGCCTTTCATAAACCCATGCTGACTGGGCCTGATCGCCTGCTTAATACCTCCTTTAATGAAGAAAATTGAAGATTTCCTTGAAGAGAAGGAAAAAAGGCAGAAAAGAAAAAGATAGAAAGAAGGAAATAAATTCATATATTATGTAAAAACAGACCTTGAACTCTTCAATGCCAGTGTAGGAGTAAAACATGGCTAATTTATAGAGGGCAGGTATATACATTCATTATGTATCTTGTTACTTAAGAGCGTGTGGAAGATCCAATATGCTCTTTGAGTCATATTAAGCATAGGTTAGACATCTCAGTTATTTGTGGCACTTACTAAAAGTTAGTTCTTTGAGAAATGGGTTTGCAACAGTTTTTTATGATGTGATACCTAATGCAATCAGGAGAAAGAAAGAAAAAAAAAGGCAATTTTTGAAATCTTGTCTTTTTTTTTTTTTTTTTTTTTTTTTTTTTTTTAAGTTGTACCTACCTAAGTTAGGTAAAACTTTGAGGCTTTTAAGTTGTACCTACCTAAGTTAGGTAAAACTTTGAGGCTGGTATTCAGAGACAGAAACTTCATCCTTGACTGAAGTCTTTAAATTATCCTTTTGGAAAGTGGAGAATCTCTTTATCAATTTCAAATATACCTTGAAGCTTGAGGCTTGCACTGTGACCCATGCAGTCAGAGATTAGTATAGGTAAAAAATACCTGCTGTGGACAGTGAGCTGGAGGGAAGTCTTGGTGGTACTGATGAGACTGTGAACAACATAGAGCCAAACCAGGAAGGAAAAATTAAGACTTTCACAACAGTACAGAATTCAGGTTCTGCATCTTGTGCCCTGCATTGAACTCACTGCCTAAAGAAACCCAGGAATATTTCATCTTTTTTGTCACTGAAACTTTGCAATAAGCAATCTATAAACTCAGGCTCTCTGCTGCTTACTCTCAAGCTGCAAAGATTCTCAGTTCAAAAATGGAAGACTTAATGGTGGCACTACCTTGGAGGGACAGAGCTGTGAAGTTTTGAACTCATCAGCCTATGTCGTGGGAAATTCCTAGTCCATTGTCATAGAAGATGGGGTTCCAGCAGTGTGTTTTTGAATTCAAGTGATCATGTTGCTCTGCTTTGGGCGTAACTCAGGTGGTTTTACTGTGGATTGGGCATAATTTGAGCACATTTGCTAGAACCGGACCCAGAGGGGATTTACACACAACGTTATTTAACTTGTGAATCCTAAACTTTTTTAGAAAACAAACTTCTTCAAGTCATACACAGGGAAAGAAATTATGGATATACAAAATAAAAGTAAAAGAATATTACTCCTTTGGTAAATATATTGCTGCCTGTTGAACTCTTCTTGCCTGGATGATGACATTGGACATCTGTGAATCACTGGCTTGAGCCTGTATATACCAAGTCAAAAAGTCTTCAGCTGAAATAATTCTCTGCATAACTGCTAGTATAAGTGTTCACATATGTGCTTTTAGCCCATAGCATGTGTTTAGTAATGCAAAATTAGTGTAACCTCCTTTCTTTCTAGGTTAAGGTAGATTCTATTACTTTGCCCATACAGATGGCTGACAGTTTGCTCCTGGAAAGTTATCATAACTCAGATGATATATGACAATTTGCTAGACTGAGATAACTCAATTTTACTCCTGCACTTGTGGAATAAGGCTGCTAAATTGCTGCCTTAGTTCCAGAGAAAGTGAAAATGTATTATTTTAGTTGGCCATTTGCTTCTGCTTCCTATTTTATAAAAGAAGATTATTGCTTCTCCTTCCCACACAATACTGTAAGAATAAAATCTGCTAATCATTAAGAGGGAGGATTCAGTCATTGACTGATGATGATTTTAACTAAATTTGTTAAATTTACTACACTTCTTTCAAGTTTTATGCTGAGCTCTGCTCTAGTTACATATATAAATTTATGCATGTATATGTCCATAGGTGGTGTATATGTATATGTATAAATCAAATTATGGACTGTTTCTCCTTACATCATCACATTTCACCATAAGAGAAAATATCATTAGTGAATAAATATTTTTCATTACAATATCAAACCGTGTATCAGATTCTGTCCTGATAGGGAATTTAAACATCTTCTTTTGTAAGAAATTTGTTTTTTATTTTCAAAAATAAAATATATATGTATATAAATTGTATTTCTATATTTAGCACTGAAAAGTGGAATGTACTGGTATGTTTCTCAAATTATTATCTTGCTAATCTTTCCTAGGGATTCTTTTGATTATCAGAACCATGGAATGGTGGGACCGAGTGACATGCTGGCTACCTGGCTGCTCTAAGAGATACGGACAAAACCACCTGGCAGGCTGGTAAGGAAAATGAACATTTGGGGAAGTAAAAGCAGCCTTAATACAAGCAACTTGAAATCCTACAGTTTTACTGGGAGGTTAGTCTAGGTTGTGTGCACAATGCTTGAAGAGTAGGAGGAGAGGAGATCACAAAATCATTAGATTACAAGGTATAGTTACACAGCTGCACAATCACTCTCTCAGCATTTCTTCTATATAGTCAACATGTTACAGTGCACTGTAATGAGTTTCTAGGTTCTCAACATCCTACCTGCCAAGCATATGATCCTTCCTGCTGAGAAAATAGCCTAGACAAAACTAAGCAGCAAACAGTTTTCTATCAGAATTATACCAAAATGGGCACATTCTTCCAAAAGAATTAGAGCAGAAAGTATTTTCTATCAGAATGAATCATTCCATTAAATAGTTTCTGAACACTTTCACTTGCAACTTATCTCAGAGGTAAATAAAGAAAATGTGATCCTCAATATTCAATACATTACATTCAGATAACTAAAATTGAACAGCGTATGAACAGTGTAAATGATAACCTAACAATAATCTATTTCACAGCAGAATTACTACTATCTTGTAACCCCTTATCAGAAAATAATTTCTATTTAAAAGCACTTCATTTGTGTTTCATTTAAAAAGACAAAAGCTTCCTACTTCTGTAAAATAAACTGCATGTATTTTCTTGTTTATATGATCTGGGTACTGCCAGATTAAATAAACAACAACAACAACAAAATAATAGCACTTCAAAGCATGTGCTATTTTAAATTTTGAAGAAAGAATCTTATCCTAAACTAACAGCACTTTTATTTTGCCTTACCTGGCTTTTGACTTGTGGAAAAAAAATATAAGCATATGTAAAACTACCAACTTAAGATGTTTCTTTATTTCTTCCAAATGTGACAATGACAGGAAGATGAAATAACATGGATGAACATGAACACTATATCAGAAGAATTCAAGCTACATAGAAGTAAGCTGTCACATTAATTCTACACTTAAATAAGAAGTAGAATATACCTTCATTCCTTCAGGAGTAGTCTAAGTAAAGAAGTGATCTTGTACTGCCTAGTAGCAGAAGATTACTATGCTTAAGTGACCACTTATATCTTTGATGTAGACATGTACAATGCTCTGCTTTTTTCAACTGTTCTTAATTTACTCCTTGTCCATGTATACAGAAAAAACAGTAATTCACTGGAGTTTGTTCTATTTTTCAATGAAGTACTAAGGGTTTCTTCCCTTTCCTCCATTTTCTGCATTGCTTGTTTTGAGAATTAGGAAGGGGATAAAAACCCTGCCTGTGGACAATTATTTGCACCTGAAGCAGAAAATAAGTGTGAGTCAGAGAACTTAAACTTTGTGTATTTTACTTCTATTTTTACTGATAATATGTTTTGCAGATGCTTGCTTTCTGTCTCCTATGTATTTCAGTCTCACAAAATGCTTTCAACTGCATGGTAAGGTCCCACTACTAGATACAGCATATGGAATAGAATCTTTCTTCCACTGCTTCTGACACAGAACAGAATTATATTTAATTTCTTTTTTCATTTTAATGAATTCTTCATGAATCCTTGGTTATTTCATTTTCAGTACATTATAATATTTTATCTTGGATTTCATTAGTTTTTTCTGAATAATTTATTAATGTCAGTAGATATAATTCTATAGAGGCTTACTGAAGTCACTAAAAATTCTTGCCCATTTTCATTATGTCCTTTTTTTTTTTTCCTTCTCACTTTTTTTCATTTCTGCTTTGAAACTATATGACAATATTTTAAAATGTGGAATTTCCTATTTCATTTTATTTCTCCTTCGTTCTCTCTTATTCTCACGTGCTATAATTGCTCACTTTCAAGAATGTTCTGATTTCATTATAGGATTTATTTTCTCCATCATGAAAGACAGGCATACAGTACAGTAAAATCTTAGTTTATATGTATAAAATGGTGCATAAAACATCCCCTCCTTAAAATTTTAATTTAATTAGAAGAAATTAGAAGAAACCTAGAAGAAACGAAATATAAATTTAATACCATCTTATGATGTACTAGAAATCATAACAGAAAAGAAGGAGGGAGAACACTTCCAATTCTTTTCAGACCTTGTATTTACTTCGTGAAAGTCACAAGCGTCTTGTACTGGAACATTTCTTAAAGAATTAATGACCATTTGGCATTAATAGGTTTCACATTCACCTTGGACCATTAATTCTTTCCATCATTCATTGTTCTTCAGAAAATGTGTTGAATTTTGATCACTACTGTTTAATTAATATAATAAATGACATTAGAATGTTCTTGTATATACAGCTCTAAATCTGCAAAGCAATCTCCAAATCTCTACTCTCACTTCAAGAATCTGTTCCAGAGTTCTGCTAGTCAGTATAATGAAGCAGTTGCTTCACTGAGCCATTGGAAGAGCTTAGCACTTCAGGAACACAGATGATGTGAAAACTAATGTATTTTAATTGTTAGGGTAATTATATTGCCTATTTATTGGTGTATTTGGCCTTTTTGCACTACTTAAGCATGTTATTAAGCTGTTATCCACACAGTAGTTGCAAATATAAAATCACTCAGCAGTCAGAGATTCAGAACTGTTAAAATAGAAAGAATATGAAACGTTACGTTTGGTAATACAAATCCTTGTGGTATTTTGTAATATACAAAAACAATTAGATATTCATGTATCTTTCTGAACAACAGTAACAATTAAATAGGATGGAAATGGTTATTTTGCAGCTTAACTAGAAAAATAAGAATAAAGTAATGGATGAGAATAAAAGCAGAAAATTACAGGAATGGCATAAAGTATAAATGTCTGCAGGACTAGAAAAATCTACTGGAGAAGTTTAACTGTTTTCACAAGTTATTTTAGACTTGGAAGTGACTTTTCAAGGTAAATGAAACCACCAATCAATAGAAATAGTTCTATAAAAATTAGTCAAAATGGGGTATTTACTAACAGAATGATTTTTTTTTTTCTATTATTGTTTTACATGTCTCATAGATTTCTAGAACCAGCATACAATTTCTACCAAAAGCTTAAAAGTATATTCTAGTGAATGCTTGAAGAAAGAATATATGCAGAAAACACTTTTTGGCTTCTCACTAAGTTCCTGAAGAATTAGAAAGCCTGTGGTTCCATATTCATACCATCCTGGCATTCATAATAACACCATCAACCTCTGTACACCTTAGTCTCTAGAGTTATCAAATCTGGTGACACTTATGATGACATTTAGCTCTAGAGAAGTAAACTGAAAAGAAAGAATCATTAGTAATAGGGTAGTGATAAAAATCATTATATATATGCTTCCATGAGAAAACCTGTGTTTTGTTTGTTTGTTTTTTTTTCCTCTTTCCTATGTTCTCTCTTCCCCATTATAATTTCCCTGTATTCTTCTACCTTTTTAAGGTCAATCACCTTAAATTTATTGTGCTCACTGCAGTTTCCATTTTCACATGTTGAAGTCCTAGACTACTACTGAGCAATTTAATTCATGGTGGTTTCATTTCACTAAAAGGGAGATGTCACTGCTAATATTTGATAAGGGTAAAAGTGCATGTGGAAGTAACAGCATTTCACAAGAATATGAAGTGCTTAACTAAGCTTCTTAACGTTATAAAACTTAAGATAGTAGTATATGGATGGGCAACTTCATTAAATATTTTTCTGTAATACTTCAAGTTAAATGTAAAATCTATCACAAAAACTACAGTGACAAGTATATAAATCCTACAGAAATCACAAATTTTTTAGAAATGCATCTTGAGATAAGATTAACATGTATTTAAAAGCAGTATATCTAAAACCTGAGAATCCTGTCTTTGTCTCTATGCTTGTGTTAACAGTTACAAGTGTATAACAATATTTCATCTTTAATTTTAGATGTTAGGCCACATATAATCATTCTCTTTTACATTTAGAATATACTGTATCTAGCGAATATTATGTGCTGACCTCCCTGAACCATTTGGTCATCTTAAACGGTTATACTAGAGGTAATATTTTAAATGCTAATGTATGTCAGTTGATTGTTATATTGTTTTCTCTCTTTGATGAGTCTCTCTAGTTAATATCCAAAACTTACTGTGTACAGATATAGTGAAATTTCCCTAGGGAAGTTATTCTGAGTGAATATTTTAAGGTCTGCTAAACTCTGGATACAGGTACTTTCTGGTACTCCCAGGAGCTTTCTCTTCTCCGGGCTGAACAACCACAACTTTCTCAGCTTGTCTTCATAGGAGAGATGCTCCAGCCCCTTGATCATCTCTGTGGCCCAACTGTGGGCTTGGTCTAATACATCCACGTGCTTCATGTGCTGGGGGCTGAATGCAGTACTCCAGGAGGGGTCTCACAAGAACAGAGTAGAGAGGGACAATCACTTCCCTCAACCTGCTGGCCACACTTCTTTTGATGCTGCCCGGGATATGGTTGGCTTTCTGGGCTGCACATGCACATTGCTGGCTCAAGTTGAGCTTCTCATAAACCAGCACCCCCAGGTGTTTCTCCTCGGGGCTGGTCTCAATCCATTCTCTGCCCAGCCTGTATTTGTGCTTGGGATTGCCCTGTCCCTGGTGCAGGACCTCACACTTGGCCTTGTTGAACCTGATGAGGTTTCCACAGGCCGACCTCTCAAGCCTGTCTAGGTCCCTCTGTATGGAGGGTCCCCCTTCCCTCCAACATGCCAACTGCACCACACAGCTTGGTGTCATGAAGAATACTTAATCATGACAATCTTATCAATCAAAACCTGAACAAGAACCTCAGTATCCCTTCTGTGACTTTCAACATTCTCTGAGCATAAGTTTGAAATGCAAACTGGAGGAGATTAAACTTTTTACCTTCTTCCAGTACTTCCTCAGTCTCTTATTATTTCAAATTGAATTTTAAGACTTAATCCTATCCTCCCTCTGGTTAATACATTTTTTTCACCTCACAAATGCCCTTAATTTTAGTCTTCCTTCCTCTACTTAAGCACAAAATCGAATAGTTAAACTGCTTAGATCTAATGCTAAGCTTGTGCTTTTGCAAATTTGTAGAAACAGATACATTTACAGAAACAGAAAGAAACAAAAAATAATGAAATAATGTATGTTGGGTTTGGTATTTTTGTTTTTGTTTTGTTTGTTTCATTTTGTTTTTGAGTTACTTGCACCTGCAACTTTCCAAGTGCAATTACTCCCAGGTACAAAAAACATAGCCTAAGAACTACACTTGATAATCAGAAGGCTTGTAGGGACCTGTTAGAAATGCTGGCACATAATACCTACTCCTTTCATAATGGTTGCTTTGCTACAAGTAGTTAACTCATTACTTTGTAAAGCACTTCAAGGTACTTCAATATGAGAGGTGCCCTACAAAAATAAATTATAATGTATTCTCTTCTGACCTTTTCTTTTTTTTTTTTTTTTTTTTCTTTTCTGTTCTAGCCTATCTACTCGATGATCTGAGAAAATCTGAGAATGATCTGAGAAAATCTTCATAATTTCAAAGCATTGCATTTTTTTGTGCCACATTCTGCAAAATTGTGGAAGATCTGTGGAAGATGTATTGTCATAGTGTAGTAAGTCATTGTAGAAATATATTAGACCTTCATATTAATTTTTGTCCTTACCTAAAGCTTTATTTTCTATCACATCAGATGTTTTAAAAACATTCTCTGGGTGGGGAACAAATTAATTCCTTATACATCAAATATTTAAAGTTCTGTGATACTGATATAAGTCAAAATGAACTGATGCTTCTGCCAAAACAAATATTTGAGTCATAAATGCTTCAGGTTATGCTCTGTTGCTTTTCCTTGAAATGAAAACATGAATTTTATCAAATATAATTTTTCTTCTATTATCATTCTGTTCTATTGTGAGAAAATCTGTTTGTTTTTTTTTTGTTTGTTTGTTTGTTTGTTTTCCCTTCTATACATGATTCATTTTTAAATGCATACTTTTCTCAAGTGTATATATGATGATGGAAAGCATAACAGACTGCAGAAAGAATGAATTTCTGTATTCCAGTTCCAGTATATGAAAACAAGAATTGCCTTCACTTAAAGTCAAATAGTTTGCATTCTGCCTCCCAGACTTACCACTTATGCCTTTCAAACATAACTGATATACCTGTTGCCAGCAACAAGTTATAGAGTATTCTGCAGAAGTAAAAATTCCATGAAAAATTCTGTTCATTCCTGAAACATAGAGGTCAAGCTAAAGGACTATAATTTCTTTCTGTTCAAGTATCTATATAGATTTATATATATATATATATATATATAATATATATATATATTTATTTTAGATTTATATGTACAAGTGTCCATATTTATATGCATATATAAATATGTGAGTATATATATACACTTCATACATTGTCATGTTCTTCATCAGCAGGCTAAGCATTCTGGAAGATAAGTTCTATTAACTTACATTTCTGTATCTCCCTGAAGAGGGCACAAATATATATATATATATATAGTTTCAAGATGAGAATGTACTAAAACAGCTTCTTACTCCCATTGTTGCTGGATCTACTCCACCTCTTGTAAAGTTCTCATTGTTTCAACATGAGAAATCTGTGGATATTCATGCTCATTATTAGGAAAAAATGTCCAAACATGCAATTAAGTTTGTTTTAATCTTGACTGGCTCATGTACAGCTATGCTGTTTATTGATGGCAAAAAAGTCTAGACAATTTTGTCTCTGTGGTAATTACTAGTTCATAAGTAAATATTCATAGAAAGTACCTTTTAGATTTGTTTTAGAAGCATGGACAAAAACTATACAAGACTTCTTTTCCTCTTTTATCTTGGCCATTCCAAATAAAAGTTTTAAGCTACATCAGCAGAATAATCAGCTTTCCTGTAGAAGGGGTTCAAATTATAACCAAAACTGTATTTCTGTTACTGCAAAGGACACAACTTTTGTTTACGCTTTTATCTAGCACAGTTTGTACTCATAGATACTTTCATGGCAACTTTGTTGAAAAATAAATGAAAGATGCTTAAACTTTAAATTTATTTTTCTAAATATCTATTAAGTTCATTTATATTCAGTAACCACACAGAATATTTTGTTTCTTGCAAGTCTAACAAAAAGGAGCAGAAAATTCAACAATACTTACTTTATGAGTTCTTTTGCATATTAGTTGTGTGGAAAAATATGACAATTAGATGACAAGTAGTTATCTTCAATTCTCTAAGATTAAATTAATAATAGAGTTAATAGTTTCATTGGATAATTGATGATTTGAACTATACATAGTTCAGATTGCAGTGTTCGTTGTACTCTGGACATATTATTTCTGCTTCAATACAGAAATAAATAATTTTTGAAATATTTTGGTCAGTATTAAAGCACACTTTTTTATTATTTAACTATAATGATATTTTTGTGTGTTTTTATCCAATTACCCTTCTTTATGTCTTTTTAATATTGACTGGATAAATAGTCAATGTAGGTAAGATAAGACAAAAAAAATCACAAATTCTTCACTCCAATGAACTCAGTGAAGGTTACATCTACTCTTATTTCTCTCAGCTCTCACATCTCTTTGTCCATTTTCCAACAGAGAATACGGAACATAACAATACTGACTCACACATTGAGCATGTTGAAAAGGACAAAAAGCAAGAAACATTCTGAAAAATTGCAATATCAAGACTGTTTCTTTGTCAACCCAAGATGACACTAGCTGGTAAAATCATGCAACTATTTTGGCTAGTCATGAAAACTCTTAATTTTTATTATGAAGATCAAAAGTGCTTATGAGCTTCATTTTTAAAAAGGTACAACAGACATATCAATAATTGAAAGGTCATGAAGAGAATGTATTGTATTGTTGTTATGTTGTACAGGTTGAAAGTAATGAAGACATTGATCCTACAAATGCGACTATGTTTCTCAAGGCCACTGCCACCAGCCTAAACTTATTACTGCACTTACTGGTATGCTAGCTACTCTTTTTCAGCCTGAGGTTTTCCTTTTTAAAGGGGAAAAAGCTGTTCTGCAGCAATCAAGACAAGTGCTATCTGATGCAAAGGAAGTCATGGGATTATTCCACATTATCTTGTGGTGAACAGAACTTTTTAATAAGTCAGTTATTTTATATGGAAATGAGCACTGCAGGTGGAACCCACACAAGGAACTTAAACATTCTGTTTCAGTGAATACGTTAGAATCTGGGACAGTATTGAGTATACTTTTAGCTAGGAGTTTTCTGCTGTCTATTAATCTTCAGGATAATAGCATAGAGGCATAGACATGCTCTAAGCTTCACTCCAAATCAAACCTCTCTAAAGCAAAGCATCATTATTTTCTTTGCCTCAAAAGACCACAGACTAAGAATAATGAGTGACTGTGGAGGTGCTTCTACTTTGAGCTCTCAAGGTATTAGAAAGAAGTAAGATTCACATATTAGGAGTTCAGTAATCACAATCAGACCAATAGTCCAATTTCAACAGGGGTATAAAAATGACTTTTTCCTAAAAATATTAATAATAACGATAAAATGAAAATGCAGCAAAAAGAGAAATATGAGGAAGAAAAATAAATCAAGTTAACAGCAGAAAAATCATGAAAATATTTAGACTGAATCACTGTAGCAAATTCAGGACTTGGAATACACTGCAATTTTCCTTTTTATTGTGGTTTTGTCTGCTGAAACTGAATATGAGACCTTGTACATGAGATCTCAACCACTAGCAAATGAAGGAGTGATATTTTCAGTTGTTACAGCTTGGAGATTACTATTCTTTCTCTGTAGCCAGTAAAAGTGATTATAATCTACTGATTATAAATAACCTTGTTAAAATTCTGCCCGAAGGAACAAAAGAATAGTTGCTTGATTGTCAAAAAAGTAACATTATTAGTAAACTATCCAAAGGAATAAAAGAGAATAGAGCAATAAGTCAGAAGTGATGTATCAGCCTCTTGATTTCTGTACACAGATTCTTTCCACCTAGTCTTCCAAATGTTTCATTTGAGCCTTGAGAAAGGAGGTCAAACTTCTGCATACTATACCAAAATATTTTAACTGTCTACCTAACATTTTATCATATTGACTTAATTTTAGATCTCTTTCTAAATTGGTTCAATTATTATTTAAAAGTTGTACACTGAAGATTCACTTAATCATTCTTATGCCTCGTACATACAAGGAATGTATGCCTCTTATGCCTCTCTGCATATTGTATGCAGAAAAAATGTACAGAAATCCCTTTAGGCATTAAAAGCAAAGAATAAATCCATTCTGCTCCTCAAGTAATTAGCCTGAAGAGAATCTCCGGAGTCTGGTTAGCTACATATGGAGGCCTCTCTTTTTTGGTTATATCATGCTTCTGCCATGCACTCATCTAACAAAATTTCATTGGAAGAAGAGAGCTGATCAACAGAGCTGATGCTGTTTCTGATTGTCATTCATTAAAGTCTCAAAATCAAAAAATTAATTATTTTATTTGAAAAGTAAAGACATTTTAGTAAAGACTAGACACTATGACAAAGCACTGTGTTCCAAGAAACATGAATAATTTTGGTGTCTAGCAATGAAGCATATAGTTTTGAAGTGTATAGTTTTTACATTATGACAGTCCTCAAAAAACAGCTGAGGACACAGCTGAGGTATGCTGCAGACTGTTGACTTGCTCTTCCAGCAAGCTGTTTTGAAAACTTGACTTCAGACTGGTGGTTCATTTGAAAAGTCTTGAACCATGTCTCAGAATTTATGTTCTCCTTTCCCATCATGTTTACCACTGGCGTTACTCCTCTTGACTCAACAAGCTAGGTAATGTTGCAGATGTGAATATTATTCCAGAGGAAAAGGGGAACAGATGGTGGGTTTACATGATCCTTTTCATTTACAGAAAATGTACAAAGTCTTGTTTCTTCACATATAGGATTATCAAAACATGAAGCATAGTCCTTTGGCTTACAGTTCCATCTGCCCTCAGCTTTGAATATATGTAATTAAACTATATTTCAGTGCTGTGCTCTGAGTGCTTTTTCAGGCTATAAGTTGTGATTGTTTCAGTTTCTCTATTCTTTCCTGCTTTGAACAGCCAAAACTCAAAACAAAACAAAACAAAAAACAAACAAACAAACAAACAAAAAAACACTTTTGCTTTATTGCATTCATTGCTTAGCCTGCTTTGGTGTTTTGGGGAGGAAATTATGCTTGGGATTGAGTAAAAGAACGCTATAATTTCTAGAAATAAATTCTATAACAAAACTGGAAATTAAACTTTCTAGGTTAAATGACAAACTAAATTAGTGAAAGAGGTGTTAGTATTGTTATTTTCATTTCTGTTTGTGTTTTGCTGCTTTATTTTTTTTTTATCAAAATAAGCAAAGGATTGAAGTACAATGTATATGTAGTCTTTCTCACTAAAAAAAATCACAAGGAAGTCTTATATTCTGTATACAAGCTTTTCACGAACAAAGGAGCTTCTCATTTTTTGTTCTAAAGAAAAAAATAAATATTTTTCCTATTTTTTTTTCCTAATTTAATAATGTAATTCAAGAGGCTCAGATTTCTTTAAGATCTTTTTTTTTTTTTCACCAACTATCATGTTTGTGTCATCAATAATCAGCTTGCAAAATTATATATGCAAATTAAGGAAAAATATTTCTGTAAAAATTACATTAAAATTTTAAGACTAAAATTACATTAGTCTTCTCATAAGGTTTTGTCAATAGCTCAGCTGAGCTTATTAAAGGCACAAAATATTTCCATGTTCAGATTCCACCTGTCAGCAAACATGTCAGTTTTCACTGAATTGTAATTCATTACAAATAAAAAACTAACCTACAAGTAGGCAATAATGACATCCATTCATGATGAATTTGATTATCTGTTGGATTTTGACTGGCTGCAGTTGACATGCAGAAGCGTGTCTCTTCAAGACACTGTAGTAGAATCACTAAATACATTCCATATGTTTTATCATAGACAATTGTTTATTTTTAACCAAGACAATCCTCTTACTTTCTGGACCAAAAGGTGGGCCATGGAATCTTGCCTTCACTGAAGAACCCTGACAATTCTGAAATATATTGTATTTGTAAATTACAAAAAAGTGTCTGATATGCTTCTTATTCAACATCAGGTGATGCAAGCATCACCATTTGCTAAATTATTTGATTTGAAAAGCCCTCTTAAAACTGAGACAGATTAAAAATAATTTCTTCCTTACTGTGCCTTAGTATTCAGACAACTCAAGGAAACCTATTCTTGCTATAAGCCTTTACTAAGGCAATAAAGATTTAAAATAAATTCAATGCCAAACATGATTACAAGAAGTATAGTTCAATATAAGTCTTACCATTTTTATCTAATTTATAATTGAGTATCCTCTAAAAGCTTTGTTCTGTCATGAATTATTTTACAGTGAAATTTCACTGTGGCTTTTGATAGTTTATGACCTTCTAAATACCATGAAAACATCATAAACAATGTGTCATATACAAGCATTGAAAATAACTGAGAAGGATCACCTACTTTATCATTCAACCCCTGAGGCAGCTGGAAATTGTACAGACTGAAGAAAAAAGCTGGGAGTATGGAAACAAATGAATCTTCATCTATCTAAAAGAATGCCATTTTTCATAAACTTCACTACAAATCACTTCAGCATGGAATTCTGAAGAAAGGACTCAGCACTGCCAAATATTTGTGTGGGTTTTTTGTGACTAAGGAAAACAAATCAATAATCTTAATGAAACACATGAAAACTTTCTGGATTGGAACCAAAAGAAAAGCACCTGTCATTTTACAAAACCATATCAAACCTTACATGATTCAGACAATTATTGCTCTTATTTGTCTGCTTAATCACCACACCAAAATCTTCAAGGCCACACACAGTTAGATAAGATGCCAATTTATTTATTTATTTATTTTGGATGAATCAAGCTGTAGAATGTGTCTAGAGAAGAAGGAGGAAGTTTTGACAATTTTGCCAGTTGTTTCAATGAAAATATTGCATGAGTCAAGCCATTCCAGTTGGGTAAGTATTCAGATACTACAATGCACAGGACACTGTTCCATGTGTCTGATGAAGCAAGAGATATTTTTTGTTGTTGTTTTGTTCTCTCTTTTTTTTTTTTTTAACAGTTCTTTGTGATCTATTTGAACAACAGACTGTGATTTAATGGGCTTTTTTTTTTTTTTATTCTATACTTGAATAGACAATCTGATTTACAATAAATATTTTGCTTGACTTCTTTTATTTTGAACCCACTTACTCGTCCTCCTCTGTCCCCAGTGCCCAGGGAAAGGAAAAAAGAGAGAGGCAACAGGCAAAAACTGGAATACAGGAAATTTCATCTAAACATAAGAGAAAAGACCTCTTCCCTGTAAGGACTGTTGAACACTGGGTTTATGAAAGGCAGGTCCTGCTTGACGAACCTGATCTCCTTCTATGACAAAGTGACGCGCTGGGTGGATGAGGGAAAGGCTGTGGATATGGTCTACCTTGACTTCAGCAAGGCTTTTGACACCGTCTCCCACAGCATTCTCCTCAAGAAACTGGCTGCCCTAGGCTTGGACTGGCGCACGCTTCGTTGGGTTAGAAACTGGCTGGATAGCCGGGCCCAAAGAGTCGTGGTGAATGGAGCCAAGTCCAGTTGGAGGCCAGTCACTAGTGGCGTCCCCCAGGGCTCGGTGCTGGGGCCGGTCCTCTTTAATATCTTCATCGATGATCTGGACGAGGGCATTGAGTGCACCCTCAGTAAGTTTGCAGATGACACCAAGCTATGCTCATGTGTCGATCTGCTGGAGGGTAGGAAAGCTCTGCAGGAGGATCTGGATAGGCTGCACTGATGGGCTGAGGCCAACTGCATGAAGTTTAACAAGGCCAAGTGCCGGGTCCTGCACCTGGGGCGCAATAACCCCAAGCAGAGCTACAGGCTGGGAGATGAGTGGTTGGAGAGCTGCCAGGCGGAGAAGGACCTGGGAGTGATGGTGGATAGTCGGCTGAATATGAGCCAGCAGTGTGCTCAGGTGGCCAAGAAGGCCAACGGCATCCTGGCTTGTATCAGGAACAGTGTGACCGGCAGGGCTAGGGAGGTGATCGTCCCCCTGTACTCAGCTCTGGTGAGGCCGCACCTCGAGTACTGTGTTCAGTTTTGGGCCCCTCGCTACAAGAAGGACATCGAGGTGCTTGAGCGGGTGCAGAGAAGGGCGACGAAGCTGGTGAGGGGCCTGGAGAACAAGTCCTATGAGGAGCGGCAGAGGGAGCTGGGCTTGTTCAGCCTGGAGAAGAGGAGGCTCAGGCCTCCTCTTCTAGGAGGCGAGACCTTATCGCTCTCTATAGGTACCTCAAGGGAGGCTGTAGCGAGGTGGGGGTTGGTTTGTTCTCGCACGTGCCTGGTGACAGGACGAGGGGGAATGGGCTTAAGTTGAGCCAGGGGAGTTTTAGGTTAGATGTTAGGAAGAACTTCTCTACTGAAAGGGTTGTTAGACATTGGAACAGGCTGCCCAGGAAAGTGGTGGAGTCACCATCCCTGGAAGTCTTCAAAAGACGTTTAGATGTAGAGCTTAGGGATATGGTTTAGTGGGGACTGCTAGCATTAGGTCAGAGGTTGGACTCGATGATCTTGAGGTCTCTTCCAACCTAGAAATTCTGTGTGATTCTGTGATTCTGTTGAACAGGTTGGCCAGAGAAGTTTTCATGTCTCTATTCTTGGAGTTATTAGAAACTTGAGCAAACTTCTGTAGTCAATCCTGCTTTCAACAGCATGTTCAACTACATGGCTCCCAGAAGAACCTTCCAGCCTCATCTATGATTGTGTAATCATACAAGTATAGTGATTTTTGGAAGTATAATAAATACTGTTCTCTGTCTTAAATTGTTAAGGCTTATGGGAATACTTGGTTCCATACAAAGGCATGGTATTAATTCATTAAATCAGTAAACACAAATTATGCTAGACATCACTTCATCATCCAGGAATGTCACATTTCTGTGTTTTATATCCAATAGTTAGAACTGGGAAATATTTTTACCAAAAATTTCTATTTCAGTATGGCTAAATATTCCTCAGAAACATATATTGGAAAGAATCATTTGTTGGGATCTTTCTGGGATCCTCACTTCATCTGTGAGGGAGAGAAAAGAAAAGCACAGGGAAAAAAAAAAAAAAAAAAAAAAAAAAAAAAAAAAAAAAAAAAAAAAGGAAAGAAAATGAAAGAAAATGAAAGAAAAGGGAAAAAAATGAAAATAAAAAAAAAAAAAGGAAGAGAAGAGGAGAGGAGAGGAGAGGAGAGGAGAGGAGAGGAGAGGAGAGGAGAGGAGAGGAGAGGAGAGGAGAGGAGAGGAGAGGAGAGGAGAGGAGAGGAGAGGAGAGGAGAGGAGAGGAGAGGAGAGGAGAGGAAATTAGACTTTCTAATATTTTAACAGGAAAAAAATCAAATATAGATGCACACATAAAGACAGACAACATAGTTAGTGGTCTGTGGAAAAGATGACCATAGGAACTGCTTGGTTTGGTGTGATTTTTTAATGAAAAAATGTTCTTACACAATAAAAACTTTTGTCTTAACATGCCAGTTTCTTACCCACCAAACTAAAATAAATGTGTGCATCTCTCCTTTGTTCTAATTTTTTATAAAATTCCAGAAAAGTGTTTGAATTCTAGTACAAAAATTATGCAGCCTTTGTAATATTCTTGCCAGTTTAATCACTTTTGATTTGCCAGAAATTCATATTTGAATGACAGTAAAAATATGTTTAAAAAAAAAAAAAAGAAGAAGAAGAAAACTTCTATGAGATCTTTATTTATAAAACTGCAGGTAAAGAAGCTTTAGGCCAACACTTCTAAGCCATGAATATGAGCAAGTAAAGGCATGGTTCCTAGGTCAGAACAGTATGCAAAAAACAGTTGGAGGGCATATATATTTATTTACATAATTAGATATGAGTTAGACTGAGATAACCACTGTATAATTATACACGCAGAAGAAATGCTTGGTACAAAAAAAAAGCAAAACTTATGTTGTGTATCCAATACAAAGGTTGTTATGATAATAACTTAATGGAATAATTGATATAATGTCAGGTTCTTATGTATCACCTTTTGTCACAATATATCAAAGTGACTTATAAAAATGCAGAGTTATTTTCCCTTTTCAGGAATAACGTATTGCTGTTGTTATGAAGAAGGAAAAAAAAAAATAAAATGTCTGAACTTGTTAACATTTTCAAATGTTAACTAGTACAGCTGTATGGGGTTTACTGGACTACATGGTTCTACTGGGTGTCTTATGACCATGCATAAGACAGGATGGACTGCAAAGCTGGAAAGGGTTGTTCTGGAAAGCTGGAAAGCTGCAAGTGTTGTTCTCCCAGTGCTTCAACACTACATAGCAGATGTTGTGCTTTGTATTTATGCATCAACAAAATAAACTTTGCCATAATGAGCTGAAAATATCACAGAAAACAAAAAGATGTTGTGTCCACCAAACAAATCACAAAATGCAGAGACTTTTGTCTCTGATGTTATGAAAAACCCAGTTTAGGATTTGGATCTCTCCATCATATCAGAGTTGAAGAAACAGAGCTAATTACAGCATATTTCATCATTGCACAAGTAACTCATGTAGAAAACAGTGTCGTTCTCTAATGGCAATTGATTTCAAGTATTCCCCACATTCCATTTCAATTTGCAGGTCCAGATTTAAAGTAAACAGCTCTGGAATTATATATTCAAATGTATCTATATATAGAGAGAGATACATATTACATATGCATTACAAAATTATTATATATAGAGAGAATATATATAATAATTTATTGCCACAGGATCTTTTTCCATCCAGAAGTGTGAGTGGATTCAAAAGTATAGTTCGATTTGTTGGCTTCTAGATGTTGTGATCTGAAATCTACCATTGAGTCAGGAAGGCTCTACCCCCCCTCATTGCCAGAAAACAAGAAAACAAGGGAACTGTCTACTTTAGAGTTGACCTGTCTCTTATAGTCTGTTCCTGTTATTGACCACAATTTAAAGCACAGATGTTCTTATGTTATGTTGGAAAAAAATGAGATTACCTGTCTTCATTTTTTTTCCTAGCTTCATGCAGTCAGACTTCTGAGGCAATTTACCACAGGGCTTGCAGCCAATGTTCTGGAAGTAGCAGGCAATAACATCTCTCTGTTTATGCAACCCTACCTTGTTTAGCCTACACTTCACAAAGCAAATTCTAAATTTTAACAAAGTTAAGAAGACAGTATACACTATCTAATTAGGAGAGAAGGTGGTTTGTTGTTGTTGTTGTTGTTGTTGTTGTTTAATTATTCATTTCTGCCAACTCTGTTTTGTTCTTTCAATTACAAAATTCCTCTCTTGGAGAACTGGAATTCCCCTTAGATAGAAAGGTACTTTCAAGAATACCAAAAGAAAAAGAAAAAAATAAAAATAATAATATCAAAAAAAAAAAGAAAAAAGAATTTGCTTTTGAGGTGTGCAATAGCAAATGCCAGATGTAAATCTATGCACTGTCTAGTATATGACTGATTAATTAAATATGTCCTTATACTTTATTAAAGTAATCAAGCAGAAACCCTGAAACTGAATCTTTGTGTTTCAAGATCATAACTAACAGTTATGAACTTAGGAGAAACAAATAGTGCTAGTGGTGTTGTATCCATACCGATAATGGTCTGGAGATATAAGCAGGTCAAGGTTTAGAGAGAGAGGTAGTATCTTTTATAAGATGAAATACAATTGGAGAAAGATAAACCAAGCTTTCTTTCTCACATGAATTATATTAGCCATTATTTGAAATATATTACTAAAAACTTAATTGGCATGTAAAGGCATAATTTTTGAAATCTTAGCATTTACAATTTAGCTGTTCTATTAAGAGACTTCCTGTTGAGAGGAGAAAAAAGACGTCTATAGGCAGAAAAATTACAATCTGGCATGTCATTAAATCTGTATTAGTGTAGTGTAACCCTGGATTAACATTCCAAAATTGATAAAATTTAAGAAGAATATTATTCCTTTCTGCTTTGTTTGGTTTGGTTTATTAATATTATTATTACTATAGAATAGACTTTCTGTGATCTGTTCCCTGCTTTAGGAATTTCCTATGATCTTAGGAATCTTCTTATAGCCTTAGGATCATAGGAAAAGACAATTCAAAAGGGAAATCAGAAGATCTCTATTCCAGCCTAGTGTACAAAATGGGGTCAGCTATGAGAATAGACTGGGTTGCTCAGCGCTTTATCCAATAAGGTTCTGAAGTGGAAGGATGAAGATTGCTAACATTTTTAGGAACCTCTTCAGCTTTCTGACTGTCACATAATGAAACAGTTTTTCCTTATATCCAGTCTGAATCTCTTCCGTTTCAATGTTGTTTGTCTCTTGTCCTTCCTGAGTCTTACTGTCTTCTTGAAAATCTCCACATAGACATTGGAATAAAGCCTGTTAAGTTCTCCCCAAAATCTTTTCTTCAACCTCTCTTCCCTTAGACTCTTTCATAGAGCATATACAACATAGTATGCGTTCTTAGAAAAACAGTGAAATTTGTGATTTTTACCTTAGATTGTTATGAATATTGATATTACCGCGCAGTCTTTTTTCCTGGAAAATCATTCTGTTGCTTGTATATGTTGCCATTTAAACTGTGGTAACCAGAGTTGCCAAGAGGTCAAAGACTGTTTAAGAGAAACAAGTAAAATATATCATTTGTAGGTGTACAACCTGACAAAATGACCTTTTTACTCTTTTTCCCAGTACTTTCCTGATTTTGCACCTAAATGTTTCTGTTTCTCATTGTCTGAATGCTCTTCCATAGGCAACAGTTTTTCCATAAAAAACAGTAATGTAAGAAAGGAACTGCTAAGAGTTTGATTGTCCTCAAAACTCTTTAAAAGCCCCAGAAAATGAAAATATGTAAATCAATGTATTCAGGTCTGATTTACCTATGCTACAGCATATGTGTAAAATTCTGACTGGTGTACTGAAGGTTAAAGAGGGAACTATTTAAGTAAAAGTATTGAAATATAATAAGCAATATAATATGCAAAAATATAAACAGAATAAAAGTAATGTGTCAAAAGGATACAACTGAAGTCTGTTTCTGGCATTATAATGCCTCACATCACTGCATGGAGCATGTTGCTAGTAAATCAGTTCTGTCTGATTACTAGCTTGAAGACAAATTAGTTTCCTTTCCCAAAAATGAGTTGGAAGGAAAAACAGGCAGAAAAGACAGAGGAAAACATAATAATAATAAGGTTGCCCTAACTTTTAGTAGATTCAAAATATATTTTTTAATTCTTGGTCATTATTATACCCATTAAAAGCAATTATAGTACATTCCATTGCAATTTCATGGCACATTCCCAAGCTCCAGCATTTTCATTACCATGGTAAATTGCCAAATACCTAGAAACCATAATCCAAAAACCGATGAAAGGAGATATTTGCATTTCAGCTGTTTAGAAGTATGCAAAGGGACAGCGCTATATCTTTTGAAGTTTAGAAAGTACCTTTGGAAAAAAACTATTTACATTTTAAATGTATCATTTGAGTAAGTAACAACATCGCTATATTATATTTAGAAGAAAAAAAAAAAAAAAGGTTCTGTAAGAGCTGTTTTCACTATCATTTCCTCTAACTTTTTTCCTATTCTGTTTCTGAATGGCATTTCTTTCCTCAAGTGACAAATTAATGTCAATGACTTTGACACTTTATACTATACTAAATGTATGCACCTTCTTGCTAGATTTCACACATCTGTTATTTCATCTATCATTAAACAGAGGTACAACTTTCTCTTCTGAGTGCCAAAACCGTAAACATCAGGAATGGAATGAGTGGGGAAAATATATTTAATTGTAAATAAATAAATTTTAAATTTTGGGACACAAGAAATAGTCTCAAGTTGCATCAGGGGAAGTTTAGGTTGAAAATTAAGAAGAATTTATTCATGGAAGGGGTGGAAAGGCACTAAAACAGGCTGCCCAGGCAAGTGGTAGAGTCCCAAATTCTGGAGATATTTTAGGAGACATGGGATATGGCACTTACGGACATGGCTTTGTGGTGTACTAGGTAGTGTTAGGTTGAATGTTGAACATGATGATCTTATGGATCTTTTCCAACCTAAACAATTTTATGTTTCTAAATAATCCTCTATAATATGTTAGAAAGCTGCGGCTGCAAAGATTCGGTTTTGTTATGGAATTTGCATTAGGAGTCATATTTGCAAGTCCAAGCAGTGTTTTTGTTACATAGAAGAACCTGTTCTAAGATCTATGCTACAAGTACACAAGTTTAAAACTGATCAGTTTCTTTTTCAGGTATAATTCAGATCCTGAAAAAATGAACAAATTATGTCACATTCTCTAATGCTAAACAACAATGCAATCTATTTAAGAAGAAAAAACATTTAATGTTTTATACTCTGAGGACTCATCTGATTATCTGAAAGCACTTCATGTTTTCTTCAAATATATTTGCTGTACAAAACACAGTTTGTGGCTTCTATACATATTTTAACTACAATGTGAATAGTTTCCTAATTGTATGTACAATTTTCTGAAATGCTGCAGAAACAGCAGGAAAACAAAACAAAACAAAACAAAACAAAAAAACTGTTGTAGTCTGAAAATCCCTTCTTCCCTTTGGAATATATGGATGTTGTAGTTTAACCCCAGCAGGCAGCCAAGTACCACCCAGCCACTCTCTCACATGGGATAAGGAAGAAAGATAAGGAATGGCAAAGGTAATAGTGCTTGAACTCACAGGTTGAAATAAAGAAAGTTTACTAGGCAAAGCAAAATATGCATGTGAAACCAAAGCATAAGAAGGGGTAATTTGCTCCTTCCCATCAGCAGGCAGGTGTTCGGCCACTTCCAGGAAAGCTGGGTTCATCACACACATCAGTTTATTGGGAAGACAAATGCCATCAGTACCAACATCCCCCCTTCCTGCTTCTTTATCCCTGCTTTTATTGTTCAGCATGACACCACATGGTATGGAATATCTCTGGCTGGGCAGCACAAGAAGCTGAAAAGTCCTTGGCTCTGTAAGAACACTGGTGTGCTATCACTACTGTTTTAATCAAAAATCTAAAACACATTATCATATGAACCTCTATGAAGAAAATTAACTCTACCTGAGCCAAAAGCAGGACAATGGACCATGCAAAACCCTTCTTTTTCTAATCCCTGATTGATATTGCTTCCTTTATCTCATTACAGTCCCCAGAAATGCAGCATTTACTTTTCACTCCAGACTAGCAGAACTGCCAGACAGAGTGCTACAGCTAATGTACAAGGAGGACGTTTGCACTAAGCAGATTAATGTCATTCTAGTTTTCTACTTTTGAATACAAATACCAGAATGTTACTGTTTCAGGGCCTTTTTAAAAATATATCAACTCATAGCAGGAAATAATTTCAACCAGAACTATTAATAGATAGGTATAGATAATATAGATAATAGATAAGCTTTGACCTTAGCATTTCTAAAGCACTCATTTAATACCTGTTTTGGGCATCTAATTATTACCAACAAATAATAAATAATATGGTGCCATTTCCCCAGCTGGAAATATAATTACAATTTGCATTACTTTTAAGCTCTTTAGTACCAAATCAGGATTAGTAGAACTAAACAATTATTGAAAATTAAAACATTAAAATACATTTCTATTGGAGATGATGCAAAAATCTCATGTTTTGGAAATGATTATATCATATTTTATGTTATTAATTTATTTCACTGTATAGTCGTATGACAAATACCTGTCCAGACATCATTTCCCATAAGAATTGAAGTGTTGTCTTAGTTTGATATCATTTGACTTTTACTCCTAAAAGAAGGGTAAATCCAGAATGGGTTTACCATGGAATTACTGTGGAAGAGAGAATAATGTTTGGACCCATTAATTCATTACATGTTAAGATTAAAGAAAATGACATTATTTTTCAGGAAAATGATCGATTTCCTAAAATCCTGAAGCAATGTAGATTTATAACGGAGCAGAGACATTCCACATTAAAATAAATGTTGTTTTAATAAACTATGGGGATGGGAAGAGGAAGGAGAATCAGTAAGAAACAGACAATTACATAAAAGTGGTAGGACTAGCAACTTTGACAATACTAAGGGACTTAAATCTCGTATTCAATGTTAAAAAAATAAAAAATAAAAATAGTGCCTGGGGGTACTGGTAGAAAACAAGCTAACCATGAGTCAACAATGTACCCTTACAACACAGGAGGCCAGCAGCTTCCTGGACTGCTCAGCACAGCTCATTAACAGAAGTGGCTTAGGATCATAAACATTTTTGATCAGTAAAATGAAGTGCTTACAATTTTTCAGATGCAAAAAAGAAGACTTTTTTCTTTGGCCTGCTGCTGAATGCTGAAAACTTGTAATCAACATCTGAAAGATTTTTGCCTCTGGCCCAATACAGTAACCATTTTGTCTAACTATTTTCATTTTGCTTTTTTTTTTTTTTCTTTTCTTTTTTAATAACTTTTTATTATTTTAGCAATTTTAAAACTAAGGTCTTTAAAATACATCCAACTACTCCATACCATCTTGTTGTTAGATTTGGCAGATTTCATGTCTGTTCTATATGTATATTTGTTTTGACATCTATTTTAATCCATGCAAATAACAGCTGTTTTTATCTTTGAATCATACATCTTAATTTTAGTTTGATTTGGCTTTCCTCCAGTTGTCAGGCATAATATAAATCCCACCACAGTAACACTAAAGGATTTAGGATTGTTCCACAAATATTCTTTAATCTTAGATTTGTGTCATTCACCTTCTCCAAATTCTCCTCTTTCTCAGTTTTGAATCAAGTCTGACAAATGGAGAAGAGTATGTTGGATATATTTGAGTAGCTATGGTCCTTGAACCTCAGCAATCTTATTTGCCTAGTAGTTCTTCAGTTTATTTTATAGTTTGTTTGAATGTTGAAGAGGATCTGCCTCCCTGTAGAAGTTTGGTCACTAAAACAGGAGGATTGTGAACAGCAGCCAATCTCTGCAATAAACAAAACACCAGAAATCTTTGTATTATGTAGATGTCTTCTACTATTCTTTATGACCGTCCTAAAAGCTGTTATGAAACAGTGCCTTTATTCGACAACATTGCTGCCTTGGCAAATGACTAGTAGGGTTAGGAAGATCTTATTTTTCGATATGAAAAGGTATTAGGCGTTGCTCTTAGAAAGCATTGAAACATCAGCATTGAAAATCAGACAGAAGCTAAAGGTTGTTTTCAAAGAAAAAAAAAAAAAAAAAACAACACAAAACACAAAACAAAAACTTCCAATCCTATAAAAGTACTGTACTCTCCCTTTTCAGAGTAAAGTCAAACTTTATTTCATCTTTTTTTTTATTATTATTATATGTCAAAATCTTAATGAAATACCTCAATTTTACAAAAGTGCTTGTAACTGAATGATTTGCTTTTAACATTTGTAAGCAAATTCTATGTTCAGAACAGCAAAAACAACAACAAAAAGGATCTAGGGGAATTCGCTGTAAAATGAAAGGAAAATGCCTTTATTATAGGCACTGGTCACTGGCTAGAAATTTAATACTTATGTCAGTCCCTGTCTTACTATCTTCTTTATGCAATTTTTTATATTAGAAAATAAAACTATTTGATTAATTGCGAACTATAAATTCATGAATTGTATTTCTGTACAGTTTGTACTACAAATTACATTCTATAGTAAAATTTATCTTTTTTTTTTTTTTCTTTTTATTGCACTGCTGGCATTAAACTTGTTTGTGGATTCACTTCTTTGTAATATATTTAGAGACAAACAGAATAAAACAAATATTATCTGCCCATCATTTACTTTTTATTTTATTCTGTATCTTGTAATGAGTGTCTGCATTACACTTCATGCCTGAGCACAACTGTCCACATTCCTAAGTAAAAAAGTGAGTTAAACCGGTCTAATGTCACAGTGAAATAAACTGTTCCATTCAACTGTTTATTTACAAAAAGAGCAAGATTGACAATCACAGAAATTACATGAGACCATTTTCGTGATTTCTTTATTTCAGGTGACAATCATTTTTGATTATCTGAAGATGTCCTTAGTTTATAAGATTCTTTTTGATAATTTTTCAGATACAAATGTAATATTGTATATTTATCTGCTTAGTAATATCTTATTTCTATTAAGATAGCTATTCGTCGGGGTTGTGTTTTCTTTAAAATACTTTCTCTATTACATTGGAGATTTCAACTCTTTTTCCCAAGGGAAGGTGATTATGTTTTCAAATTCTCCTACACCTGACAGATATGACTTCATGCACCCTTCCCAATTTTCTGCTAGAGTTTCTTCTAGGTTACTGATAGAAATAGCCACCTGATCTTTGTTATTTCCTTAACTTTGTTTCAATAGCTATCAACCACATGACACCCCAGAACATTGGCATACAGTTTTTATTATTTATACTCATGTTTGACATGTTTCCCCACATACATGTAGTATTTCTCTAAAATGTGTCATTTTTGAAGAAAAGCCCATGAAAAATCCTTATGCTAGGGATAAGCATAAGAAATCCCTTAAGTTTTTTATTAAAGTGATCTACTGGTCCCTGGTGACTTCTGAAGAGAGAATCAGAATTCTTACTATGCTTCATGCTTAAGATATCTCAAGGGTAAATCAAAATTAACTCAGTTAATTTTGATCATCTAAATGTCTATTACAATAAGAAGTGGATCAGTCCCTCTGCACATGTAGCAGATTAGACATGAATTATTCAGTATCAAAATACACATGTGACAATCAGCTTCTGTTATGGCATATAAATAATTCATAAGACATCTGTTCTATATTTTCACATTTAGAAAGTACAAAGTGCAAAAGCAAAAAAAAAATTGTGAAATGGATATATAGGAATGTTTAATTTCATATTGCTTTTTTCCAACCTGTTAAATAAGGGTTAAGGAAACATTCATGTACCTATTTATTCTATGGAATATTTTTTCATTTCTTTGTTATGAAAATTTATTTGCTGGTAATTGTCTTTTTTGTTGTAACCTCAACAGAGTTATTCAAGGACATCATGTGTCCATTTAGCAGAAGAATGAAAGGTTATGTTTCTGTCAGTCATGCCAGATAAAAATCTTTTCTGTATGTAAATTTGTAAATAGTTTATTATTATCATTATTATTATTATTATTGTTATTGTTATTGTTATTATTATTATTATTTGAATGTGTGCATGTATATGTTCCATGCACACCCGTATGTATATGACATCACAGTGAAAATAAGGAGCAATTTTCACTGGTAATTCTTTTTTCCTTAGTCCAGCTTGTTAGATGTACGCTCTTCAGGACCAAATGAAACAACCTGCCATTCAGAAAATCCCAATTGAGAGTATTTTATTAAATTGCATGGTAAACAAAAATCATACAAAATGGTCTTAGAACTCTATTCAATGAGAAATAGTATTCACATGCCAGGATAGCTCATTTTTTCAAATACTGCTCCTGTCTTGAATAGGATAACGAATTGATATCTCATTGCACTAGGCCATATCCAAATGTAACACTTTGTTTCCATGATTTCAGAATATTTCATTAACTTTGACTCTCAGAGTTAAATGACTTTCTGAAAAGGCATTCAAGTTATTTAAAAAGTTATTGAAGAAACTTTGTGCTGAAACAAAGCAGAAAGGAGCAACCATTTTTAATATTTTGCTAAAATTAAAAAGTATTAGGGAACATTTACATCATGTCCGAAAACAAAGCCCATTTTGATTGACCAGAAATTCTCATCAAAAGAAGGCTACACTTTTTTCCAGACATATTTATTGATAATTTATGACATTGGAGGTCCCAATGGTTATGACTGGGGGTCCCACCCACGGGATACAGTCCTTGATGAACTGATCCGGTGTGGGCTTCCCACAGGCAGCAGCTCCTGCCAGGTCACCTGCTCCTGCGTGGGCTCCTCTCCTCGGGCTACAGGTCTGGCCCAGAATCTGCTCCAGCAGGGGTCTTCCACAGGCGGCAGCCTCCATCGGTGCAGGGCCACCTGCTCCACTGTGGTCTCCTCCACGGGCTGCAGCATGGAACCCCACTCCACTGTGGCACTCCATGGGCTGCAGGGGGACATCCTGCTTCACCATGGTCCTCACCACAGGCCGCAGGGGACTTCTGCTCTGGCGCCTGGAGCACCTCTCCCCCTCCTTCTACACCGACCTTGGCGCCTGTAAGGCTGTTCCTCACTCCTCTCACTCTCCCAGCTGCTGTGTGGAGCAGCGTTTTTTTTCCCTGTCTTAAATATGCTCTCACAGAGGTGCAAAACAACATTGCTTATTGGCTCGCCTCTGGTCAGCAGTGGGGCCCTTCCCAAACATGGGGCAGCTTCTAGATCCTTCTCACAGAAACCACCCCTATGGCCCCCTGCTACCAAAACCTTGCCACGTAAACCCACTGCACCTGTATACGTAAGAATTGTACTCAAACAGCTGATTACACTTTTTCTTACCCCTTAACAGATGCTTACACCTTTTAACTTTAAACCTGAGAAGCAACGGGTAGTTTCCACGTTTCCCTTGGGGATAGTGTACTCTTCTGTATTTTGCTTCTGTACAAACAGTTCAAAATTTTAAAGTCATGTTGTCAGTCATACACCCAAACAACCTTGCACGGCATTGCATGTTCCCACCCCCGCCCCCAGACAGGTCAAGCCCTGAAGGCAAGACCAGACAAGTAAATAATGCGAACATAGAAAACTAACCTGTAAGTACATTACATTTTGGCAGTTTTTTGGCACTTTGTGGGGCTTAACTGCGCTTCAGTGAGAAGAACGTCTACTGGTGTGAACTGAAATTATGCCTCTGTGCCACAATGTATTTTTTTGTTTCTTTGTTTTTTGGGGGGAATGGGTGGGGCAAAATTTCTTGTGGACACCTGCAGGAGTTGCAAAATAATAGATGAAGGAAAAATAATAGGTGAAGGAAAAGTTCCTTCTGTTTTGTTGCTGGTTTTGTTTTCTTTTCCATGCAGTCTTAAAATGAAGGTCCCATTTTCGGGCCCTCGGCAGAGTGTAAGCATGCCGGAACACTTCACGCTACGTAGATCATATTTGTCTGAAATGATGATATCATCCTGTGAAATATCATCCAGCCTCCTGATGTAACTGGTGTGCGTCTTGGTGGAGCAGAGACTCCCGGCGCACCCAGCGCTGTTTGCTTACCTCTATTCCTTTAATAAATTGTAAACTTTGATTGTAACCCTATTTGGGACTCAGTCATTTATAACAATACCTATAGTCTGCCGCAGGCTGAAAAGTAGCCTGTGCCTCAGGTGCTGTTTTCTGCCTTTGCTTTTGTTACTACATCCTTGTAAGTCTTCAAAAGGGAAATGAAGTTATCCTATTCAGAAAAAACACCATCCAGAAGAAACTTTGGCTCTTTTCAGGGCCTGAATTCTCACTGAAACCAAAGGCGGGTATAGAATCATAGATTATCCCGAGTTGGAATGGTCCCCTAAGGATCACAGAATCACAGAATTTCTAGGTTGGAAGAGACCTCAAGATCATCGAGTCCAACCTCTGACCTAACGCTAACAGTCCCCACTAAACCATATCCCTAAGCTCTACATCTAAACGTCTTTTAAAGACCTCCAGGGATGGTGACTCTACCACTTCCCTGGGCAGCCTGTTCCAATGTCTAACAACCCTTTTGGTAAAGAAGTTCTTCCTAACATCCAGCCTAAAACTCCCCTGGTGCAACTTAAGCCCATTCCCCCTCGTCCTGTCACCAGGCACGTGGGAGAATAGACCAACCCCCACCTCGCTACAGCCTCCTTTAAGGTATCTGTAAAGAGCAATAAGGTCACCCCTGAGCCTCCTCTTCTCCAGGCTGAACAAGCCCAGCTCCCTCAGCCGCTCCTCGTAGGACTTGTTCTCCAGGCCCCTCACCAGCTTCGTCGCCCTTCTCTGGACCCGCTCAAGCACCTCGATGTCCTTCTTGTAGCGAGGGGCCCAAAACTGGATCATTGAGTCCAACTCCTGGCACCACACAGGTCTACCAAAAGGTTCAGACCACGGGACTAAGTACACAGTCCAAATGATAAATGCTGACAGGCTTGGTGCAGTGACTGCTTGCCTGGGGAGCCTGTTCCAGTGTGCGACAACCCTCTCAGTGAAGAACCTCTTCCTGATGTCTAGCCTAAGCCTCCCCTGCCGCAGGTTGACACCATTCCCGTGGGTCCTATCCCTTGGGACTGAAGAGAATAGATCGGTACCTGCCCATCCACTCCCCCTCACGAGGAAGCTGTAGACTGCGACGAGGTCTCCCCTCAGCCACCTCGTTTCCAGGCTGAACAGGCCCAGTGACCTCAGCCGCTCCTCATACGTCTTCCCCTCTAGGCCCTTCGCCATCTCTGTAGCCCAGTATCTTACTGACTTGAAGAAAGAGGCTTTAATCTATCCTGGTTTGTTTACTAACGAAGGAGCACAAAAGAGACGCGTGTCCTTGCCTCTGAAGAGGAGGTGAAGGAAGAGCCAGTGCAAGGAACACAAAAATCAGTTGCGCCAGACTAACATGGGGTTGTATCTGAGCTTGGAGACTGCAACCCTCTTCAGACTTCCAGATCTAGGGGAACACTTTGGCCGCAGCCTAAAAGCCACGTGTATAGAAGCTCCCCCAAGCCAGCCAATCTTCTTCCCATGACCTGCCAGGAAACAGCAATGTGGGCATGTAACCAAATCAAAGCCCAGACCTTCAGCCCAGTCTTTGACCTGAATAGTGAGTGAGGATCCGGATTTATACGTGAGGATTTATACGTGATAGCTTATACGCAGCGGAAGTAAATAGTGTAGTCGGAGGTCATGGGGCTAGATTTTGAAAAGTCCTGCATAAGGAAGACATCTCAGAAAAGCAGACTTAAATAGCATTAATGCCAAGAAAAGTAATTCTGATTGCTATATTCTTTATCTGTCGTGACTAGACAGATGAAAATCTGTGATAGCAACTTTGCCTTTAAGGTCATTTTATTTGTTTTCTTTGATTTCTTTGATTTCTCTATCTGTCTACCTATCTATTTATTTATTTATTTTAACAGGCTCTGTACTAATTTTCCTGACAGAATGACTAACAGAAATATGACCCTTGTGCACCTTTTGTAGTTAATTCGTTAGGTCATCTCTAGCCACTAAGCCCCTTGTCAGGTTATTTCTGTTAGTGATAAGGAGCAATTGACTTTAAAAGACTGAAGCCAGGTAGAGGAGCCTATTCCACAAGGTCTCTTGGCTCTACCCTTGTGAAGTGAAACCTGGCAGGTGTGGGTCATTTGTCCTTTGCTATAAAGGAAGCTTGAGGAGCTGTGGGTAATTGCCTTCTCAGGGGGAGTTTGAGGCTCAGGTTGTCTAGGGTGCTTTTCTGCTGTCGTGGTGGTGGGCTCAGTGTTCCCCAGTAGGCTGCTTTTATTTCATGTTCTTAACCAACTCCGTGAAATAGTTTTAGTGACTCTATGAGCTAGCTATGTTGGTGGTGCCTTCTCAGTACAGCAGAACCCTGGTGGTGCGACTTCCCTGTGAAGCAGTGTGGAAGCGACTCAGGTTCAGAAGCTGGCAGGTAAGTGTTCCTGGGTTCTACAGTTCTTTAATGTAGAGGAGTTGGAGTACTTCCTTCACCTTGTCTGTTCTCAGTGAAACTAGTTACGTGGATTCTAAGCTCCCTTTCCACCCCTTAAAAACATAAGAATAGCAATAGTAAATAAGAATAAAACCCCACCGACTCAGAAGCTCCAGTGCTTACAGGTAAGCCTGCCTTCCAGGAATGTTCTCAACTATTTGCCGGTCCCCAGCGCCACGCCTCTGCAAAGGCTGTGCTACTTGGCACGCAACACAGTGAATATTGTGCACTAAGTTTCCAAGTGATGTCGCCTCCCCGGATGCCATTCTGAAGCTTCGCGTCTTATGGGCACCAAGTTTTTTGGTGCACAACCTAGCCTAAGCCGCAGTTGGAATCTCAAGCTGTCATCTCAGCTTGACTGGCTCCTCAAGTTGGAAGTATGCAGAATAAATTCAACAATGTGCTCCACCAGTCTTACAGCATTCAAGCTGGAGACTAACAGATGACAGAAGCTATCCTGAGCAACGTGGTCTGAAAACAGTGAGTGTGTTTCATTATGTGCCTTCCTATGGGTCACAGACAGGGATCTAAGAGTGTGATGTGGCTTGTCTGCATCTGGTTTAGTGAGGCATGGTTGTCTTATGCAAGCAGAGTGCTGTAATCAAGGTGACCTTTTTCTAACGTAAAAACATCTGAAATTTGAAAGATCCGGAGACAGCACTTTGAGCTGCCGACAGCATTAACACTAGGATAATTACCTGTGTGCTGCACTAAGACTAACTAGATAGTTTTTCATTATCTAGGTAATGAGTTAGTTCTGCAATCTCAGATCCTTCTTCTGCCCAGCGTAGTGGGCTGTGTTCTCTTTAACGCTGTGCAAGCTTGTGGATCTTGGTAGCTCCTCACTGCATGGGGACTGCTGGTGCTTTCGCCTGTTCTTCAACTTGCTCTGAACATTTGTTAGGCATGACACTTTTTGGGCAGAGGGGCTTGTTCAGATCATGTAGGGCAGGTTTCTCTCCTGTCTTAACTGCAGCGATCCTTCCAATTTGCTGTTGGCCAGCAGTCCTGCTCCCACCAGCTCAGTATGGAGGGAAAGATTCATTTGCATGTTGCTGCCTCAGGCATGACTGGGATATTCTGGGTGTTCTCCATCTGTCATCGCTGGGTGTAAGAAGGTCCAGAGCTGGGGCCCGTGCCGTCAGAAAGCAGAGGTACAAACTGAGCCAGGGTTTGTTTGCAGGGCGAAGGGAGTAGGCACCCCAGGAAGGCAGCAGGACTGTGGTGTCCCAAGGCCCTTACCTGTCCAGGTAGCAGAGTCCCCTGCGGTGGGGTCAGTCTGTGCTTGTGGGTGCCCCTGTGAAGCTGCAAGGGAGCATGCACTGTGAGCTCTAGCTTGGAGTGTCATGGTGTCTCTGCTGGCAGCTGGCCACTTGGTTACAACTCATGTAAAGAAAATCAGTAAGACAGCCTTTAATTTAAGGCAGTCCTGTTCACACGTGTTCTTTGACCGCTTCTACCACCAGTGCCAGCCTTTGCCACTTGTGACCCTGTCTCTTTCCTGTGTTATATTCACTGTCTTGTCTAGTTGTTGGCATTGAGGAGATTTCTGTTCAACTGATTTTCTTCCTCTAGGTGAATAAAGACCCAAGTTGCCAGAGCTGAAAGGCAGGAAAGCTGCAGAGCCCCCTACTTCAGTTCACAAAGTGTGTGGTGTCCCCAATGTTGAGAACAGCATCCATCCAGCATTTGAGGACTGCATTCCATCAGATTTTGATTATCCCACTCTCCCGGTGCTCGACAGTGCTCCTGCAGAATTTGAGGAGTTCCCTCCTCCAGGGTTTGAGGACTTGAAAGACAAAGACTGAGTTGTTATGGACAATGCATACCATGTGTCTTCAAGGTGCAAAGCGTCCTGGAAATGCAGTGAAAGAGGCGAACCCACCATGTATGCTTTGATCAGAACGGGGTACGCAGAGGACAAGCCTGGAGATCTGGAATGGAGTTCTTACTATCAGATTTGCCAGGAAACATGTTGACAGTATTGGACTGAGGTTTGGATTCTTCCCTTCTCTCTCAGCTGGCTTTGAGCTAATGTTGCAGTTCTGCTGTTGCTCAGATGAATCTGCTGCTTCACATGCTTAGAAGAATTGGCTAGAAGCCTGAAGAGAAATGTCTCTGAGGATTAGCTTGTTTTCCAGGGATAAGCCCTTCTCTACCCTTTGTGCTTCTGAAGGTCTTCCAGGAGGACCCTTAGAAACCCCTTGCAGAAGAGGCATGGTAACTAACTCTGAGAGGAGTTGAGCTGGGCCTCTGCCTCTCTGCTTCTGTTAAAAGGCCCCACTGAAGAAAAGCAGGACCTTGGGGATGTCCGGAGGCCATGTCAGGCCCAGACCTCAGTCCCCATTTGTTGTGTGGCCCATGTACCTGTGTAAATGCACAGGGAAGAGGATGAACACCCTAACAGCTTGTTGGATGTGGGCAGCTTGCCAAACCTTCATCTGGTGTATGATGATACGAAAGGCAGAGTAACTCAGACTTGGATGTGATTTCACTATAGTGTTTGCTAGACAGCACACTAAGGAACTGTTTGGTTGTTTGTTTCCTTTTTTAGAAGGAAAAAAGGAATGCAGGGAAACCAGAACATTGCCAGCAAAGGGGTATAGCCATATCTGTAATTAATAAGGCTGTTCATTAATGGCAATTCGATGTGCTTTCTCCAATACCTGTATTAAATTGAATCTCAAATGGCATGGAGTAATTTTTGTGGATGTTTTTTGTATTACAGGTATAAGGTGCTGCTTGTAGGCTTCATGAAATATCTTTCCTTATAGAATGCTGAATAAAAGTATTTTCTCTTATAACTGAAGAGCTGTTGCTGAGTGTTGCTTTGAACTGGGATTGTTCATATAATGTGACTAAGTACATCCCGTGTACTTAGTCACCCATGTCCCGTGTGTGGACAGTATCTACAACTTTGGATTCTAACCCTGGAGTAAACAGATAATTTTGTGGTGTCTCTTTACAGCAGAGACATGGTCATGATTACAGTCCCACTTCCTCACTGCCCTTCCTTGGGAAGCAGAACAAGCCCTTTTTGTCTTGTTCTCAGAGGGTCGTTCTCACTTTGCTGTGGAGAGTGCACCCAATCTTTCCGCATCTTTCTTCACCTGGGTTTCTGAAAACTGAGTGCAGTTTTCCCATTGAATTTTACAGCTATCAGGATAAATGCCTGTCTTTACAACTCTTACCCTTCCTACTGCGTTCAGAAAGGAGGTGTTAGATTATTATTACTTTTTTTTTTTTTTTTTTTTTCAAGAGGCTTGCCTTCAGGCATATCAGAGCAAACGCTTGGTTCAAAACCTGAGGTTTGCTTTGCAGTCTATGGTGTGAGTTTGAGTCTCGATGGTGTAAGTCCTCTTTAAATTCCTGATGGATGCTGATAGAAGACCAAGAAGGTGATTCAGGTGATACAGAATGATATGATCATAGAATATCCTGAGTTGGAAGGGACCCACAAGGATCACTGAGTCCAACTCCTGGCACCACACAGATCTACCCAAAAATTCAGACCATATGACTAAGAGCACAGTCCAAACACTTCTTAAACTCTGATAGGCTTGGTGCCTTGACTATCCTATGGCTGGTCACTAAAGAGCACAGATCGGCACCTGCCCCTCCACTGCTCCCCAGATCTGGTCCTCATGGAAACGGCCCTGTAAAGGCAGTGCCACTTAGCACAAAACACAGGGAATATTTTGGAGGAACTTTCCAAGTGACATCGCCACCGGGGATGTCATTCTGAAGCAACGCATCTTATGGGCACCAAGTTCTGTGGTGCACAGCCTAGCCTAAGCCGCAGTAGGAATCTCAAGCTGTCATCTCAGCTTGGCTGGCACCTGAAGTTGGAAGGATGCAGAAAAAAATCACCAATGCGCTCCACCCTTTTTTGCTGTAATGTCTAATCTGTGGTGGTTTGCAAAGGGGTTTTGTGCCCTGGCAGGAATACGCTGAGGTAGTTTTGTGGCAATGCGATGTAGTTTGGGAAGTTGTCTTGCCCTCTTATGCGTCTGCAACCTCCTCCCTTCATCGAGGGGAGGCATCATGAAGCTTGAAGCTATGAATCTCTTATGCAGAATATGAGCCCCACAAAGTAAAGGTAGCTGTTTGTCTTGGAGGGGGTACGTCTGAATGCAAAACTCATCTTTAGGACCCAAGCAAGACATTAAGCTCTTTCTTCTAATAGGAGCATGAGTTTTTCCACCTGGAACACGATTCAACAGAGCAATCAACCATGTCTTTAGCTTTGAAGATGCGGAAATGGGCGCTGGGTTAAAAAGAACCAGCTCCCAGCCTGTCTCTAAGATCAACTGCTTAGGGCCGAAATCTGAGTTTCCTTTGTGTTACATGAAGGTCCAAAGAGACTTCTCCTCCCTTCTCAGCTGAGTTCAGTGCTGCCTAGTCTTAAGATTATCAGTACTCAGTGGTGTGTGTACCTCAGACCCTCATATTTTGAGAGGGATTGCACTCCCCTTAAGTAATATGGGAATCCCGTTTTTCTGTCTCAAGGGGGAATGGTGTAATCACTGCAGATTGTGGTTGTAATCAATTGCCATGTAAATTAAAGCCACGCAAGTACCTTGTAGTGTTTCATCTTCCCTATCATTTGTAGTCTGGTTACTCCTAAATATTACGTATTGGGTGAAATGTCCTAAGAAATCATTACTTTTTAATTTGAACAACTGTCTCTCTCCCCCTCCCCCCCCCCCCCCCCCCAAGTCTGCCAGTAGCTGACACGGTAGAAAGATGTGCTTTTCTCTTCTGTTCTCGTGAAGTTAGAGGCAGTGCCAATTTAAACTGTGACCGAGGCTCTGCAACGATGCGAGTCTATCTTACTACTTCAAATTCAGTGATGCTACCTGAGTTTCCATTGATAAACTTTCAAGGATTCAACCAATTTAAAGCTTTTGGACAATGACAATTGTTTGAAAACATTCCTACAGGTTTATTTTCTTCATTTACATTTGTTTGCTCTCTCCATCCCATTCAAAGCAGTCCGGACTGGTTTGCTTCTCTCTTCTCTGGAAATTTGCACTAGGAACTGTTGTTAGAATCAGAATACTGTTCTAAGAGCATGATGAAAAACGTTGCATGATGAAAAAAGTTGGAAATTGGAGAGGAAAATGTTCCTGTTGTCGTGGTTCCGCTCGAGTGGGCAGCCGAGCTCCACCACAGCCGCTCTCTCACTCCCCTCCTCAAAGAGGAATGGGGAGAAAATATGATGAAAAGGGCTCAAAGGTTGAGATAAGGACGAGAAGATCACGCAGTAATTATTGTAATGGGCAAAACAGACTCGGCATAGGGAGATAGTAAGATTTATTGCTCATTACTAACAAGCTAGAGAAGTGAGAAACAAAGGAAAGAAACCAAAAGCACCTTCCCCCCCCCCATCCACCCTCTTCCACCTCCTCCCCCCGAGCAGCGCAGGGGAACGGGGGAATAGGGGTTCTGCTCAGTCTGCAGCGCTCCTTCTCTGCCGCTCCTTCTCAGTCACTCTTGTCCCCTGTGCTGTTCTTACTGCAAGAACTTGTTCTTACAATGAAAAATTCTGGTAAGACAAGAAATACTCCACTGAATAGTTTATTATTATTATTATTATTATTATTATTATTATTATTATTATTATTATTATTATTTATTTGATACAAAACAAGTATCTATTATTATAGGTATCAAATAAACCTTATCTCTATACATACAAAAATACATGAAACCTTATCTCTATACATATGAAAATACATCTTCTGGAATTAGACCAAAGTATTGTGAGAGGTTTGAAAAATACTGATAAATATCAGCTTGTATATGAGTCATTAAGAAAGTTATGAAGACTGGTGGCTCAGTGATCAGCATTTTTTTTCTGACATCCTAGAACCAGACACCAAATTTGAACTGCACAGCTCACATAATTGTCCACTTGCTTGCAGAAGGCCAACAGGCAGCCTGTGCATGGACAAGCCAGGTAGGTGAGGTGGTGGAGCTGCTCTTTACAACAGTGAGCAACTGGAATGTATGGAGCTCTTCTTAGGGGAGGACAAAGTGTGAATTGAGAGCCTATGGGTGAGGATTAAAGGGCAGACCAACAGAAGTGACACTGTGGTGGGCGTTTGTTTACTACAGGCCACCTGATCAGGAAGAGGAAGTGGATGAGGCCTTCCTTCTACAGGCGGCTGCAAGTTGCCTCACCTTAGCAGGCCCTGATTCTTTTGGGGCACTTGAGCCACAGCAATATTTGCTGGGAAGACAACACATGTCAGAACAAACAGTCCAGGACATTACTGCAGAACATTGCAGGTGGTAGATGAGCCAACAAGGCACTGCTGGACCCGGTACTAGCAGAGATGGTCTAGTTGGAAACATGAAGGTTGAGGGCAGTCTCGGCTGCAGTGGTCACAAGATGTTCAAGATCCTGTGAGGAGGAAGCAGGGCAAAAAGTAGGACTGCAACCCTGGATTTCAGGAGAGCTAATTTTGACCTCTTCAAGGACCTAACTGGAGGAATCCCCTTGGCCCTAGAGGGAAAGGGAATCCAGGAAAGTTTACTAATATTCAAGCACCAAGCTCAGGGGTAGTGCATCCCTATGAGCAAGGGGGACAGGAGACCTGCGTGGATGGACAAGGAGCTCTTGGGAAAACTTAAACATAAGAAGAAACTGTACATGATGTGGAAGAAGGGACAGATCACTTGGGTGGAATATAGGAACATTGTCAGAGAATGCAGGGGTGCAATGAGGAAGGCCAAGGCCCAGTTAGAAATGAATTTAGCAAGAGACATCAAGGATAACAAGAAGCCTAAGTCCTTGGAATATGGGATGGGAAAAAAAAAAAAAAAAAAAAAAAAAAAAAAAAAAAAAAAGTTCTTTGTTTTCAAGAAACTGAATGTTTAATATATTCAGGTTATACAATACATACAGAAGCAAGTTGCTTCCTGAAAACAATCCTACTTTCTTGACGCTCTTTCATTGCAAATAGGTTGGAAACTAAGGGTGATAGAACAATTTCTAATCTCTATCAATTAGAAAGGGATGGTTTAAAGAAAAAACAAAGGTTAACAGCATCAAATATATAGCATTAAAATGGTTGTCTTCTTGGTCCATTGTCTTATCCTTCACAACAGGAAAAATGTTTGCACCTTGATAATCAGATGAACAAGCCAAGAGCTTAATCAAGAATTTCTCCATCCATGTACATATTTACGTTCAGCAGGTTTTGTAATCACAATCTCCTTTTCACTGTCTTTCAAGATAAAGTTTATCTTACACATATCAGCTTAACTCTGGAAATGTGTTGATATTTATAGCATATACAGTTTTCTACTATAAGTCTACAAACAAGATATAAGCATGTATGGGGAAAAATTAGACATGCCTTAGTAGCTCTTCACAGTACTGATGGTGGCATACATTATTTCAGAAATAATTTGAAGGCCTTATTTGACCTACCTCAGTGTGACTGACTGCTTTCACTTAGAATTCTGGAGCAGGGATGTTTCATTCGACTAAATGAACTGTAAAGGTCCCTTCCAACCCCAACTATTAAATGATTCTGTGATTAGGAGACATATTTTAATGCTGGGCGTCAGATATATCTACCTGAGTAATAAAAGTTTCTGCTCTACAATTCTTAGTTTGGTTACCAAAATAAGCAAAAACACCAGTAAAATCCATTAAGAGCAGCAGGTACTCTCTTGCTGGTCTAGATAGCTCAAATTTCATACACTTTTAATTCCAACTCCATCAGGCTATCAGACTAATAAAAGATAACAAAGAAGTAGGGATATAGTGATGAAAACAACAGATCTTGTCTGAGTGTAAGTACATGAAGCAGAAAATGCTCTCATTTGTCATGTGAGAAGTTGAGATAATATGGACCTGCAAGTGTTCTAGCTGCTGTGGTCACCAGATCTCCCAGGTGTCAGGAAGATCCTGCAGATAAATCCACTGACTCCATGGTTACAGCACGGAACAAGAAATCTGGAATGCTCCACACCTGTGGACAAGAAAACTTTTGTAGTCTTAGTCAAACCTTGTGGTGAATTAGGCCTTGTATGTATGGAGTGATTTCTGTTACAAGCGAGGTCATAATAAGCAGCTGCAAGGCTATAGGCCCTGATTATATGCATCCCAGGGACCTGAGGGAATTGACTCATGTAGTCACCAAGCCACTCTCCATCATATTTGAATAATCATGGCAGTCAAGTGAAGTCCCTTCTGACTGGAAAAAGGGAAACATCACTCCCATTTTTAAAAAGGGTAGAAAGGAAGACCCAGGGAACTACAGACTGGTAAGCCTCACTTCTGTGTCTGGGAAGATCATGGAACAAGTCCTCCTGAAGGCAGTGTTGAGGCACATGCAGGACAAGGAGGTGATCCGGGACAGCCAGCATGACTTCACCAAGAGTCATGCCTGACCAAGCAAGAGCTTCAAGACTAGCTGGCTGCTCGTCATCACACCCAAATAGAAAGTGTCATGGAGTCAGGGCCAAAGATGGCAGAGATGTACAGGCAAGTCCCTTGTGCAAAGTAGAATATATCTTGATCAAGAAAGAGCAGAGACCTGACTGAGGTTCCTACATAGTAAAATGCTATCCAGCACACTGTGTTTTTTTTTCAAAGCAAATATTTCAATCTGTTTGACAGATGTGAGTGCTTTTTTTTTTCTTTTCTTTTTTTCTTCTCTCTCTCTCTCTCTCTTTTTTTTTTTTTTTTTCCCAAACAATAATATCACAAGTTTTTTCTTGGATAGTTAAATTTGACATAGTAAAAACATAAGTTCTGGCTTGATACCTCCCATATTATGAAAGTCTTATATTTCTACAGGGAACCAAGTTTTCTTTAGAAATAGATTCAGGAAACTAAGTCTGAATATTTTCTTTCTTATGTGGGAAGTATGTGGTGCTCAAATCATTCCCACATCTGGATCTATCAGACATTATTTTGGTTGTGATTATCAGCAGGAATGATGGAGCAACCCACAAATGAGGATAAAAGAGGCTTTTAAAAACAGGGAAGTTTTCTTAGGACCTACCACCTCGTGATCCATGCAACTAGAGAGTAAGGTTTAGCTGGACTAAGATCATAAATTGAATAAGAATGAAGAAAACTAAGTAAAACTGCATTCAGTCAAAGCTTTTAAAAAGATTTTCAAATAGTTAAAGGAGGAAAATTCTAATCATGTTGGGATACTTCCAGGAGCAATGAGCTTCTTCAGTAGAAACACGACCCACATGACCTTTCTTGTCAAGTCATTAATTCAATATAAATTGCTTCAATGGAAGTTCTGTTACCCTGCACTAGATTATTTGTACAGTAGAAGCAATCAGAATTATTGATATTCAATTGGAGAAATCTGTTATTTGTGAAATAGTAAGGAAACTTGTTTCCCCAATTATATTCATTGCAGTCCTGCAAACCTACTTAGGTCATCACCTCAAGAAAACAATAAGTCTTTAATTTAGATCCCCAAAATACATGTACTCTAGAGTAATCTAATGTTTTACAACTGCAGTCAATCTACAAAGATTAACTGAAATATAATGATTTTAGGAGTATGATGTAAATTGTTAACTTTTAAGATTTTGCTAAATTCCTTCAGCTTAACAAATAGCAACTGTTTCTGAATAACCAAGAAAGCAATGTGTGAAACCTTAGAACGCTTACAAATTCCTTTTAAAGCTTTTTTTTTTTTTTTTTTTTTTTTTTTGAAAAGCCTTTCTAACATCAGTGAATTTTCTGTACAGATGAGGATGTGTAAGAAGCAGAATGTTAAATTCAGCTACACCGAGAGTTAGTAGATTTGAGAAAACAGTTTGACAATAAGGAAAAAGAAAAGAAAAAAAAAATAGAAGAAAAACAAATTAATTAGTATGTTTCTAAGAGTCTTAAACAGAACTATAAAAGCTAGAAAATACGAATAAAGCAATTGACAGCCGGTGGCTTTTTTCAACAACTCACTGCACTACTATATTGCCATCACCTATTGTTATGATCAATGGCATAGTATTACAGATCTGCTCAGCAATTGGGTGTACTTGGAACATTTAGCACCAGACAGGCTGTTAATTTAAAAATCCCCCAGAGTGCTGAGTGTTGAGGGTTGTTTTTGTTTTGTTTTGTTTTGTTTGTTTGTTTTTGTTTGTTTTTGTTTTTAATCATAGGGTAGCAACTAGTTATCCAGTTACCTTCTTGCTGCATTGATGGTTCTTTCATTTCTGCTTATAAAGAGCATTTCTTTGATCATTGAAAACTGTTGGTTTTTTGTTTTTTGTTTTTTTTTTTTGTTTGTTTGTTTTTGTTTTTGTTTTTGTTTTTTTTAAGATTTGTGTCATGTAGCAAATATAAGAGCTTCTGTACCTTGTTTCACTTTGTTCCTGTCACTGTGACTATACACATACTACATATATTAAGTCATATGCTTTATTCAACTAATCAGAGGATGAGTATTGGTATGCATATAGGTATTTGCCTGTTAATAATATTAATTTAACATGTAGAAATCATATTCAGAATCAAATGCAATAACACAAATGTTTATGAAAGTTTGAATATACTGGACTCAACATTACAATCCATTAAGTCTGGCTTAGGCTGGGAAGGCAGGAGAAAACAGAAGAAAGATTAAGAACAATCTCTGATTCATTATTTCTTGCTTTTGTCCCATGGCCTAGCTTAGAGTAACTCTAGCTCAATGACCAGGTTTCTATACTGTCTCTGCATCTTTCCTTTTCTCTTATACTAAATGTGAGAAGATGAATGAAAATAGAGCTGGCTGTTTAAGGATTTGTGGTGATAGGAAGAAGCTTCAACTGCACCTTTAATACATTTCTTAGAGCATAAAACAATGTCAAAGCAAAGTGAACTGATGTCCTGAAAAAAAAAAGAAAAAAAAAAAATAAACTCCTTTTTTTGCAGGGCCAGAAGACAACATACACAACAATATCTATATAATGAAGACACTTAGCTTACTATTTACAATTAAAAATGTGCCCTTTCCAGAAGCCTGTAGACATTCCTCATCCTTACAAACCAAGTCCTGTTTGGGACTGCTTCTCTATACAATAAATAAAAGAGTCAATATCCCATGGCACATCTTGAGAAGTCTTTTCAATTTGTAAAGGATGTCATGTGCTTCTTCAGCTGTCAAAATACTTTCACGTTACAGATGGAGGTTATGTTGGAGACAAGGATAAATGACTTTTATGTCATTGCTTCTAATTGCTAGAAAAAGCACATATCCACTGCCTCCAAAATAAAACCTAAAATAATTATTCATTACCTATCTGTCATTGATTTCATACAGCATTCTAGGAGACAATTGTTTAACTATAAATTTCAAGTCTATTTCCACCTCCACTCTATTCCCCATTATAGTAAAAGTGAGTACAAGATGAAACAAACAAACAATATAATGATGGCCTATATGGTTTAGATACACTCAGATCTGCAGCAAACACTAAATCTTGTCTTCAGAACAGTGAAAAGCTCAGTATGCATAGTTGTTCTTCATTTACACTGTCTGTATTTCTGCCATAAAATTGCAGTGCAGTACTATTATAAGATGTAACCCCCTCTACGTCTTTTACCTTGAGATGAAGCGAATTGTTAGTGTTTTACTGTCTGCTTCCAGCAGAATCATACTTTCAGGCCTGGTACTCCTCTCCGTCATCACTGTAACATCAACTGATTTCAAAACATCTGCTTAAATGCTTTTTATGTAAAATATAATACTCTTACAGGACTAGAAAATAAAGGCCAAAATATTTTAAAGGCTTACAATAAAATGAAAGTCTAACAAAACCCCAACCTTGATAAATATTCACTATCAGAGTTTCATCTATGGGAACAGCAGACTTCTATCAGGTGTAGTACATATCTCTTAGTTTCAGATATTGGTCTAAACTACCCCATAGGGAAATTAATGCAGTTTTCAACAGCCCATCAATCTCACTGTAATGGGAGTTTTGTCTTCAGTTGGGTGAAACAAGCCCAACACTAGTTGCAGACATCAATGAGTAAGGGAACAATGCCAAGTAAACAGAACTTCAAAAGTAAAATGCAATGAGTTTTTAATAAACTCACTCAGATTCTAAATTGCAGTTTATTTTGACAAAGCTGAAAATAATTACCTGCTTAATTAGCTTCACTTGAAACAGCCTTTGTAAGGTGTTCTGATACTATTGTGAGCAGCTTTGTATGAGTATTTAGAGAGGCATATTTAAATATGTATTTATTGGGATCCAACACCATCATCTGTTAATGTAATGTCATAGAGTGGTAAACAGAACATCAAAAACATATTTATTAGTCTAATAGTAGAGCAGAAACCGGTAACATTTTCAGCACCCTCCATATCACATTTTCAACACACTAGCAAGAAGAAAAGTTAAATTTCTTCTTTCTTAATGCTATCACGGAAGGGAAGGGAAGGGAAGGGAAGGGAAGGGAAGGGAAGGGAAGGGAAGGGAAGGGAAGGGAAGGGAAGGGAAGGGAAGGGAAGGGAAGGGAAGGGAAGGGAAGGGAAGGGAAGGGAAGGGAAGGGAAGGGAAGGGAAGGGAAGGGAAGGGAAGGGAAGGGAAGGGAAGGGAAGGGAAGGGAAGGGAAGGGAAGGGAAGGGAAGGGAAGGGAAGGGAAGGGAAGGGAAGGGAAGGGAAGGGAAGGGAAGGGAAGGGAAGGGAAGGGAAGGGAAGGGGGTCAGGTGGGTTTGGGGGCATGGGGGTGAATATCCTAATCAGTGATCCACTGATCATGCTCTGCCAAAAGACATTTTCTCATTAGTGCTTTAAGTATACCGTGAGAGAGTTGTCTATTTTAATCCCCTTTCTGCCCATGTTGTGCTGCAGCTGTTTTAGGCCTTGTACTCCGTAAAATAAATAAATAAATAAAAACTATAATATAAAGGGGCCTTAAAAACTCCCATATGCATCTTGGGAAAATAGAGTTAAAAGAGCACCCCAATTGCTGTTCTCTAGATGAGGACTTTCTCAAAACTTAGCTCAGAGGCCATGCTGAGGTATAAAAGGGAATGATAAGGGTAGAAAGAGTGCTTTAAAAAAGCCTGAATACTAGTAAAAATACAATTTTTGGTGCCAGGAGCGAAATTATAAATAACATTAAGTCATTTGTCATTTGTGTGACAAAATACTGTGGGTGGTTCCAATTAGTAATAAATGACACAGTATTCAAAAAGCACAGGCTTGTCCAGTGAATTTTTATGAGCTATTGTATATCTGAGGATGTGCAAATCATGAAAAAACGAACTGCTTACTTCATCATCAACCTAAAATTTCAAATTTGTATTACCATCCAGTTATTGATTTTAGCATAAAGATGTTGTGAGTTTTCCTTTTTCATTTTTTCTTTCCAGTTTTTAATCTAGAAGCCAGAAACCACAATTCACTTTTTACTATCCAGTATGGGTACACTGTAAGAAAAAATATAAGTTGAAATAAGCATATAAATTATGAAAAGGCAAGTAGGGTACATTAGAAGTTAGCCTCATGCAGAATCTGAGAAATGCAACATAAGATGGCAAGTCATCTTGTTCCAATTGTGCAGAAAATTATTCAGATGAGATAAGGAACAAAACAGTATATTTTCTAGATTTTAACATTGCCAAAATATAAATATAGGAATCTATTCGAAGGCAAAGGAAGCAATGATAACAAAGGTAATTTTTTATCACAAGCAAGCAGCAACAACTGCCTCACTGGAGTACTTTTTATTTCTATTTTTCATCAGAAAATAGAACCCTTTTATGGAAAGGCTTTATTTTAAACTGTTGACATCCTTAGATAAAATCTGTTGTGGTCAAATGCCAGGAAGACCTGAGACTCAAAAGAGTCATAGAATAGCCTAGCTTTGAAGGGACCTCAAAAAAGTCATTACAGAAGGATTGTTACCATCTGATTCACAGGCATCTACTTGTCTTCATCTGTGCTATTCTTATTTATCAAGATAGAGAAATATATTCCAATTCATATCACATGTAGAGCCTACTACATTAAACAAATGTTTCACATGAGAAAAGTAAGATAGATATTGGGAAAGGAATTCCCTTAGATATTGGGAATGGAATTTAGTTTTGAAGAGAAACAGAGATGAAAAGGAAATGGAAATTTTGGATGGGAATTTTGGATGCTTTGGATGCAAAGGGAATTTTGGATGCTTTGCCTAGCAAGCACAGGAAGATGTAGCTGAATATGAAAAGTCCAAAAGCCCAATCAGTCCACAAGAATGTTATTGTGTAACAGAAAAACTGAAGTTGATTAATAAGACAAAGAAAGCCAATGTTTTTAATAAACTGCTTTTAAAGTATTAGAGCTTTTCAAAGAAACACATACCATTAAAGTTATTTAGGTAAATCTGACTGCAGTGATGATCCACCACCTCTCAAGACTCAACCACTTTTCTGAGTAAAATTATTACAAATATACAGGGTGTAAAGGCCTTTCATTCAGAATTTGCTCTAAATGACCTCTGAATCATACATTGGTTGTGTAGAAAGGCAAAATAAAACATAGTAAACATCAGTTCAAAAGGCAGATTTTCTTAGTAAGTGCTTGAAAGAATTCCTAAGGTTTCTGGTATCATTTTGTTTGACCTTTAGCTAAAAGCTCCCTCTATTGATTTATTTATTTTTCTTGTCCCTTCCCCCAGTGGTTTTATTAGGTTGCGTGGACTTCATTTTACAACAGTTGTGTGCAGTAGAAGTGATTAGGGATGGAAACCAAAGTTACTGAGATGGATATCCTCATATGTAAATAATTACAAGCTAATCAGCTAACTACAGTTGTTTTACTTGCTTAGCATCACATTTTACAGCTTGATAAACAGTTAGGTCAACTAAATTTCTTCACCATTTTATTTTAATTGCATTATAATTTTGACACTATGCCTTTCCAAACTCTCAGTTTGGACTTAGTTATTTCAATTTATATTTTATTCTTAAAAAGTTGGACCTCCGATATCTGGTACAACAATGAATCCTCTGATGACAGTGCACTCAGCTCATATTTGAAAAAAAGAACAAGTGACACCTTAGTGTCAGAACTGCTGAGGATAATCTCTTCTCCATAGGATTTGTCCATCTGCTTCCAGTGTGAGCAGAGAACACGATGTTAAAAGACTCAGCTTTCTAGGGAAAGCCAGTTTCACAGCGACAGGAATATGGCACATGATTAAAATGACGGAATTTGTCAAGAATCCTGAAAACACACAGAGAAGGAATAGCTATGACACCTGTGTGCTAGCTTGTGGGCCAATGTACAGGTTTGTGTATGCACACAAATGGTGGAGTTTATCTATCAGAAGTTTGTATATAATTCAGATGTTTGTATTAATATCAACTTTAAAACTGCAATTAAAAGTTGAACTCTGAGATGCATCCCACATTTCCTGAGCCATGGGTGGCTTTGTGCTTTGGGGAAGAAATCATCGTCTTCCTGATATGGGACATCAGTGTAGGTTTGCCTCACTAACATACTAAGCTCAGGGTTTCCAGTTCTCCACATACATATCTATTTCTGACAAAGGTAAACACAGCTCAGGTGGAGTGATTTCCCTTGCTTCTGGCCACCACCTTAACAATGATAGTTTGTAGGAATACAACATAGCTCAAGTCTAAAGGCATTTTCTATACCTCAAAAGTTTCTTGGAGAGGATCTTGGACTTTTGACATGCTGATCAACACAGGTTGGCTGCAAACATTCAGCAATCCAAACTCTATGAAAATATCCATGAAGCCTTTCCTTCTTTTGACAGCATGAATGACATTCAGGTTAAGCGATCACAACAGTCCAGAAGCAAGTACATATCTTTTAAATTTCTTGTTTCGTACTGAAATAGAGAATAACAAAAGAAATTTTAATTAATTACTCTAAGGCTGCACTAAAATTCTAGGGGAAGGGAGAGTGCTCTCAGAGGCCTCACTAAGCTTTGTCTGTATCATGGCTGTGAAATCAGCATTGTATTATTGACAGTATTGAAAAAAAAAAAAAAAATGAATACAATAAGAACTTCAGAGATGTTGTAAATAAAATCATCCTCTTACCCTAGAGGGATCTTTCAAAAAAAAAAGAAAATCCCTCAGGGACTTTCTAAAGTTATACATATATAATACACATGTACACCTACATGTGCACATGTAAGGTTCATGCATTACAATGTTAAATGAACGTAAGCTTTCTCTGTATACATACTTACAGGACTGAAGACATAGGAGTTTGACAGAGGAGCACTGAGACAGTTTTAAAGTCTCCAGGGGGCTCAAATGAATAAGTTCAGAACCTTCACAAGAATTCTGTCTAAATCACTTTAGTCTGTAAAATTGTTGTGCAAGTATTAAAAAAGAAAGGGCTCAAAACAATTTTTTTTCTGCTATAACTGGAAAGAAAATCAAATCGACTCCACTGTTGTGTCATGTCCCCCCCCACACACACACTCTCCCCTCTCCCCTCCTGAATGCTGGAACAGTTATTTTTCATGTTGGAAAAGCTAACCATTTGAAAAGCATGTGAAAAATAAAAATTAAAAAGAAAAAAAAAAAGTGGGGTGGCACAGAGCAGGAGTAAAAACAAGTCAAGCATTCCCAAGTCTCCAACACTTTCCACTCTTCTATCTGACAAGTTTTTTTTCCTATTCTGTTCCTCTAGTTCTACTTACACTGGTTGCACAAAGCTCCAATTCGTTCTTGATATTCACTCTTCTTCTCTTGCATCACTTCTTTCTTCAGAACTAATGCCTCCCTAAAGGTATCCCTGGAAGGTATCAAGAGACAGCTGCAAGCTCAGGAAGAAAAGAGCATCTCAAGTAACTCACAGCAGGGAGTCAACAGCTATGTAGCCATGCTTATGTAGCCCTATAAAATGGCATATGGATGAATACAATTGGTACTGGAAAAGGACATGCACAAAACAAGATTGGTCTGGAATACAAATTTGTTCAATCTGACAGGTCTTTTGTAGTCATCTTCAACCAATCTTGGCAGGCATTGCAACTTTTCTGGCCTTCAGGCTTTCAACTCAGTTAAAACTTATGTTTAACTTTCAAGTCAGTTAAAAATATGAAGGTCTTCTTCATATTTTCAAACTTTTGGTACCCTTGAAAACCTTTTGGACTTTTGGAGCATAGTAGTCACCTTACAGCTCAGGTGATGGTCAACGAAAAACATGAGAAACAGCAGTTGTAGCAGTGAAACATGATTTTAGAAGAGTCATATGAGTACACATGCTAAGATGAGAATAATAACAAAATCCTGAAGATAGTCTTTCTAGTCACAGTCTTAACAAACAGCTCAAATTTACCTCAGTAAAATAAGTTAGAGCAATTATACCACCCCCAGTTCCGTCTCTGAGGAATTTTGAATTTTACTGAAAAAAATAATCAGTACAGAAAATCTGTATCATTAAAAAAATAAAATAAATAAATAAAAAGTTTGTTACCACATCATTGAATTTAGAGATTTTATAAAGAAACAGGGATAAATTATGTATTACTTATAATGTGGAAATGTCTCAGAAATTATGTTTAACAAGTTCATATCATTGTATATGATTGTATAAATATTGAAATATATATCGACAGAGATCAAGATTAAATGAGTATAAAACATGATTTTAAACTCTCTAAACTTGCCTTCTCTCATCTTTAAACTATCTTCAGCCTTTTACAATATTTCTTGTGTAGCTAGCTTCATTTTACCCTTGTTGAATAAAAGTAAAGAATATTCACTACAAAAATTTCTATATTACCATTAGCATTGATACGTAGCACTACATCCAGAACCATAACAAGTCTATCTGTGAATAAAATTGAATAGAAAACATAATTATGTTACCAGAAGGATCAAAAGAAGTAAGGTAACATCTTCCATCTGTAGTGTTTTAATTAGAGCTTTTAATTTACTCATCAAATGGTACAAGGGAAAACAAAGGCATCATAGCTTTTATAAATAACTCTTCATAATTTATTGCCTCCATGCAAAACAATCATTACATTTGAAAACTTCTTTTGTCTTTGTAGGATCAACAATGAAACAGCTCAAGAACTTAGAACATAGAGTTAAAGGCATCATATCATTGCTTAATGTCAGAGAGTTCTTTTCAGCCACTTGGGAGAACTAAATGTTAACCTTGCTGTTGGATGAAGTTAGAATCTGATGATTTGAAGGGCCACCCAGAACCTCCTTTTTCAACCAAATTCAATTCAAGGGTTTGGTTCTCAACAGTGCTGTAAGTTATACAGGTAGAAGTTGGAGAGCCAGGGTAAATCTGAAGCCCATCACTTCACTGAAATTGTGCTGAAACAAACAAACAAACAAATAAACAACAACACAGAAAACAATAATTTCAAACTGATAATTTTCCTGTCCTATCTCCAGATACAGAAATAAGAAGCAACACTCACTTCTGCAAAAGAAGGAATACTGCACAAAGAGGCATATTCGTATGTCAAGAAAGTTATATAGGGTTCTCATGTGTTCCCAAAAACATGTTGTTAACTTCCTTTCTCATGTCTTATATACACTGGAGTGTTTGCAATGGAATTGCTTGTGTTTTCACACAGCAGGGGTAAAATAAGCAGAAGGAAAATGTGAAAAACAACTCTGTGTATTGTCATTCTCTAACATTAAAAAAGTGTGGTAAACACGCAGACTTTTGCCATCTGCTGTACCAAAGAAATCTTACCCTGATAGAGCAGCATAAATATATATATTTATATATATATTTATATATATATATATATATGTATATGTATATATATATATATTTATATATATGTGTATGGGACCATGATGGAGGGAAAGGGGAGAAGTACATATGTATATATGTATATATATATATATACACATATATATACATATATACATACCATGATTACAACAGTTCCATGACTGGAACTGTTGTAATCACTGAGTGTACAAATGAAGACACTAGGCATCTCCTTGGTAGATACATAACAGAAAATGACAGTCATGAAGAATGCCATATTAACTGTATAGGTAATTAATTATCTGTTTAAGAAGCATATATATAAATATATATATATATGTCTGTATATGTATATATATATATTTATATATATATATGTATGGGACCATGATGGGGGGAAAGGGGAGAAGTACATATATATATGTACTTCTCCCCTTTCCCCCCATCATGGTCCCATACATATCACATCAGCTGCTCCAATAGAAGGACTTGCAATGAGGTCAAGCCTCTGCTGAACTCTGAGGATTTTCAGCATCTACCATGACCTTCTGTAACAACAAAACTGCTATTTTCCTGATCCTAGCCTTTAATTAGATGAAAGCTACTGTGTCAGTGCTACCTCTGCGCCCCAACTGTTCTCTTTTTTTTTTTTTTCTCTAGACAGACAATTAAGAAAACATAATATCTGCCCCTACAAAAGAGCAAATATAAACCACTATGCAACACTAATGCATATTGAGATCTATAGCCATGCAAAATGCTGCCAACTTCAGGCACCAATTAAAGTAATCATCAAAAAGTGCTGGAGCTTAAAGCATGGTGAATTTAGGCACAGAGACAGGCAGATCAGACCAGTGGAGTGGGACATTAATAGACTGATAGAGTTTATGGAAGAAAGGGAATTGTTCACAGATAATGCATATTTAATGTATAGAAACTAAAGATATTTGTTGTTAGTACTACTGGGACCTTTGCTAAAATCTAAACATGTTTTTTTTAAAACAATGGTGAGAAAATGCAGACTGTCACGCCTACTCTGTAAATAAAATTTAGTTTCCATGGATGTTGATCTAGTACTTTACAAAATAAAACAATTGAACTACGATATTCCATGAATTATATATACTTACTCTGCTAGACTAATTATCATTCTTATTCTTAAATAGATTTCAAGAAGACATCTGTTTTGAAAAATGATGCAGTTAAATCTCATATTGTTTTGATCAATTTTGGTTTAGGCTTCTTCAGTTCAAAGGGTTTAGGAAAAAACATAGCTTTCTTATTTATTTTATTTTATTTTATTTTATTTTATTTTATTTTATTTTATTTTATTTTATTTTATTTTATTTTTTATTTTATTTTTTATTTTATTTTAATTTATTTTGTTTTATTTTATTTTTATTTTATTTTATTTTATTTTATTTTATTTTATTTTATTTTATTTTATTTTATTTTATTTTATTTTATTTTATTTAACAAATAATGCCATTGTAGTGTTATTTTGTGATTCATTTTTAAATATCAGTCTGTGGGGAGATGTGTCTAAGCCCAGCCATTTTCCTAGCCATGTTGCTACCTGCCCAACCCATGCCTTGATGACTACACCCAGCGGCTCTCCATCCAGCTCAGGGCCACCCCAAGGCCATGTGTTGCAGTGGTGGGGACCAGGCTAACTCCAAGCACCTTCAGAAGGTGCACTCACCCCTGGCCTGGTACTGCATTTCTGAAAAATAACAGCAGAATTTTCAGGCTGGTAAAACATTAAACTAAACAGTAAGTTGCCTGTCACCATCATAGAGAAACATCCAAATACAGCATTTCAAAATGGTGTAGATCAAACTGAACAATTCCATTATCATGACTGGAACTGTTGTAATCACTGAGTGTACAAATGAAGACACTAGGCATCTCCTTGGTAGATACATAACAGAAAATGATAGTCATGAAGAATGCCATATTAACTGTATAGGTAATTAATTATCTGTTTAAGAAGCATCCACTATTTTGATTAACCTGTCGTGGTTCCGCTCGAGTGGGCAGCCGAGCTCCACCACAGCCGCTCTCTCACTCCCCCTCCTCAAAGAGGAATGGGGAGAAAATATGTGAAAAGGGCTCAAGGGTTGAGATAAGGACGAGAAAATCACGCAATAATTATTGTAACGGGCAGAACAGACTCAGCATAAGAAGATAGTAAGATTTATTGCTCATTACTAACAAGCTAGAGAAGTGAGAAACAAAGGAAAGAAACCAAAAGCACCTTCCCCCCCCATCCACCCTCTTCCACCTCCTCCCCCCGAGCGGCGCAGGGGAACGGGGGAATAGGGGTTCTGCTCAGTCTACAGCGCTTCTTCTCTGCCACTCCTTCTCGGTCACTCTCGTCCCCTATGCTGTGGGGTCCCACCCGCGGGATGCAGTCCTTGATGAACTGATCCGGCGTGGGCTTCCCACAGGCAGCAGCTCTTCCAGAACTGCTCCAGATATGGGTCCGTACCACGGGGTCCATCCCTCAGGAGAAAACTGCTCCAACCTGGCTCCCCTATGGGCAGCAGCTCCTGCCAGGTCACCTGCTCCTGCGTGGTCTCCTCTCCTCGGGCTACAGGTCCGGCCTGGAATCTGCTCCGGCAGGGGTCTTCCACAGGCGGCAGCCTCCGTCAGTGCAGGGCCACCTGCTCCACTGTGGTCTCCTCCACGGGCTGCAGCATGGAACCCTGCTCCACTGTGGCACTCCATGGGCTGCAGGGGGACATCCTGCTTCACCATGGTCCTCACCACAGGCCACAGGGGACTTCTGCTCCGGCGCCTGGAGCACCTCTCCCCCTCCTTCTACACTGACCTTGGCACCTGCAAGGCTGTTTCTCACTCCCTTCACTCTCCCAGCTGCTGTGTGGTGCAGCATTTTTTTCCCTGTCTTAAATATGCTCTCACAGAGGCGCAAAACAACATCGCTTATTGGCTCAGCTCTGGAAAACAATGGGGCCCTTCCCAAACATGGGGCAGCTTCTAGATCTTTCTCACAGAAACCACCCCTATGGCCCCCTGCTACCAAAACCTTGCCACGTAAACCCACTACAATTCCCAATCTTTTTTTTTTTTTTTTTTCTTTGACTTCTAGAAGCCAGACTGAACTGTTCCCTTATTCCCAGGACAGGAAAATCTATTCTGGTTTACAGTGCTGGAAAGTCTAATTCCAGCCCTGGTCTGCAATTTAGAATGATTTTAAATAGTAGTAAATTCTCTAAAAATTAGCTTTTCCACTAATAAGTATAAAATAAGGATGCTTTGATTTTTGAATTGTTTTGCAAATTATCTCTATAATCGTAGGATATCCCAAAAGAGGATCTTCAAGTCCAACTCTTACCAATGCAGGATAACCTGAGAGTTACACTGCGAGTAACTTCTTGAGTACTGAGTAACTCCTGTAAGTTCGATGCAGGTAACTGCGTGAGTTAAACCATATGTCTAAGAGCATTGTCCAAATACATCTTGAACACAAGCTCTGAATGAGCTATATTCTATATATTTTGGAAAAAAAAAAATAAATAAATGATAATTTTGGAGGAAAAAATGTTTTGTTTTAATGGAAAAAAAAAATGTTTTTTACATTATTTTCTAATCTTTTATGGAGCTCGTTCTCTTTAACACCACTTTTACATCAAAGGCATCATTTGATGTACATTATTCTTGAACCAAGCTTATAAAATTACATTATTATCATTAGGGTCTTACTTCAAATGAAATTCACGTGGAGATTTTTCTCTTTGCCATCATTTAATGTAGTCTTTGCATGTACAGAAGGTATCAATTAGCTAATTCTAATAGTATAAAAGAATACACTAGAGCAAATTAACCTTCCCCTTTTCTCAGAAGTAAACACCTGAGCTATTTATTTCAAGGGAGTTATTATGACATTTATAAGTTTTGACCTGTCTATTTTAAATGATGAAAAAAAAATCATTGGAATTTTGGAGTATTTAATCAGTTTGTCAGATGAAAGAACATCAAAGTGTGAGTAGAGCAATAGGAAATAAAATTCAAAATTCTATTCAAGTGAGAGATAAGTGGAATATTTAAATAATATATTTAGCCCATTAAGATTTCAAGATCAAATTAATAAATATTCTTTTTCTTAGATATATTTCAGTAAGAATAAAAAGCACACTTACTTTAACAGACACATTCATCGTAAGCAAGAATATAAATGAGCATGATTTAAGATAAGATATGAAACTGAAATAAATAAATAAATAAATAAAATGGCATTCAACTACATTGAGAAAGATGGTTTGGGTTTTTTATCAGAACCTTGTCTTTGTTTAACAGAGCTTTAATTTTGAATATGGTCAGTTTCCATTTTTAGCAGGGCATAATGAAAATTTTTAATGTGTCCCTACACTTTGACTGTAGAAAGAACCAAGGCTCGTAGTGCTGAGTAGTAACTGTAAAAGAACAGAACATTCATGCTATAAAACTTCAGTCTGAAGAAGTGACCAAAGGTTTTTATGATCAGTAGTCCAAATTCTGCAGAAGGCAGGAATAGGAGAATGGGCGATACTACCTACACAGATGATAGAGGGAAACCAGAACAACACAATTACTTTCTTTCTGTTGTTATAAACCATTTTTGATGTAATATTATAAGATACACAGAATGTATCTACAGGAAATTCCTTTGAGATTTTACTCTCAACTGATAAAATTAAATAAGTAAATATCCAGAAGAAAGATGACTTAAGAGACAACAGTATTAATACATAAATAAATAAATAAAAATAAGAACCCCTTCAAGACCGGAGGGAAAAAATAGTAGCAGAAAAAATAACCATTAACTTAGGCAGGCAGATTTTGACAAACTAAAAAAATGGGAGACCTGATTCAGGAGGTGGGTAAGATAGAGTAGCCAGTTCTTCAGCAAAGCATTCTTTGGGGAACAAATACAAGTTATCCTGCTATTGAGAAAAGACAATCATTTTAGTAAAAAAGCTAAACTGTTAGCTTTTGGGACCTCAGACACAAGAAGAAAGCTAACAGAAAATGAAAGCTAGATCAGGCCATTAAGGATAAAGACAAAATTATGTATGGGTAAAATCAGAAAAGTAAACACACACACGCACAAACTAAATAGAGATGTGAAGAATCAAAATAAATTCTTCTGTGAGAACATTAATGCCATGAGGCAGAATATGGATGGAATGAGTTTGAGCAGAAAAGAACTTCTTTTCAGTGTTTCACTGAAAAGATCAGCTTTGATAAATTGACTATAATAAATAATACCAGAGATAGAAGAGTAAAATCTTGTCATCAGGTAAGGAAGGAAAGAATAAATAAGGGACAGCTTAAATACTTTTCATGATTCTAGAATATCTTAGCCTGATGAAAATGGGAACTTAATGAACTGGCTGATGAAGCTAGAGATCTTCAAGATGTTTTGTTTTGTTTTTTACATGTAAAATCCTCATGCAAACCATGAAAACATGATCTGGATGAATAGTGTAGGTGAAGAGCTGAGGAAAGCAGTATTCCGTGAATTGTTCTTAAATGTTCACTCTGAACTAAATGGCAAATGGATTTCTGCAGAGCTCTATCCTCATGCATTCATGTTCTGGTACGTATTCAATATTTTAATTAACAGATCAAGCAGTGACCTCATGAAATTAGAATTACAAATATGTTCAAAGACAGAATTTAATGTGACAATTTCAAGGTAATTCAAGGTATGGCCTGAAAAGTAATTGAGAAGTAGAACTTACTAAAGGATAGACAGATCGATAGATACAGAATCTGAAATAATTGGGTAGGAAATCACTCTGAGAGATAGATATAGTAGTTTTCTTAATAAGCAATAAAACATAAGTTTGATTTGGACACCACTGATGAAGAAGAAGTTTTTTATGTCCAGTTTGATGCAATATATTTCAAGAAAGGTAAGAGGAAAGGAGTCCAGAAGAGTCACAAATATTTATTGGGGAATGCTGAATACATGGATGTCTAGTCTAAAGGGAAGAAAATGAGATACAAGGAGAGAGGGAACAAAATACATAAATACTTCAGAGAAGGGGAAAGAATTAACCTAATATTGTATTTATGTGAATATGAAAAAGAGAAATTGTCTTAAATTACAAAGAATACAATATTAGTGAATGCATACTGATGAAAGAGCTGTAAGGAAAAGCCTGGGTCATGCTTTTGAGGGAAGTTTTGGCATTCCAATGCTGAAGGTACTTAAGACTAGGCTGTAGAGATATCTATCAGACTCTATCTAAATATAATTGATCCTGCCATCCTGGTGGATGGACATTGACTGGGTAATGTCCTGAATTTCCTTGCAGCAGTACTGTGATCTAACCACCTGTAATTCTCACTGTACTGAAATCAGTGCCAAAACATTTAATTTCCCTCTTTTTATCCCACGATGACCTCTCTCACAAGAAAAGCTAATAATAGCTCCTTAGCCTGTTTGAAAGGCAAGCAAACAAATGCAATCTTCACTCACATAACATTCCAGTCAGAACTGATGAGCAGATTTTTACATGCCTGTGCTAAGCCTCCACTGGAAAGGGTGTGTCTTTTGCTTGGCAGTGTTGTGTCTTCAGCATGCAAGCAGCACAAAGACCCTCCACATTTCCTCTCTAACAGAATTAGAAAGCTAAAAGCAATTTGATCAGTGAAAGATTCCAAGAGATACATTAAAAAAAAAAAAAAAAAAAAGAGAGAGAGAGAGAGAGAGAGAAAGATGCGTGTGACTCACTGAATTAAGAGAGAGATCATACAGCTCAGAGCTTAATGAACCGTAATCTGCTGGTTGAATTCCATTTTAGTAGTTTGGACTCTACGGAGGAAAAAATCATGAAAAAAGAATTCAATAGTGTAATACAGTCACTTGAGGAGGACATAAATCTTGTGGTCCAGCATGAAAAGAAAGGCAGGCACCTTAACTTATGGCCTGGGTTCTCCAGTTGTTGATAAAGATCTGTGACGTCTGGACTGCAGATCCTGTTCTTCCAACAGAAACAGCCATTCGATCTTTTCATGTAACTCCTCTCCTTATGGATTTTCTGTAAAGTTTTTTACAAGTTTCTCTTCCATTTCCCTTAACAGAACAGACAAAATATGGCGTGAACTACAAGAGAAAGAAACTGTATTTCAATCACTGACATGAAGCTCAATGAACATTACTTTTTGTGCTTAAAAATTTGACAGGTAGTTCCTATGGTAATGAAATGCCTAAAAAAATCAAATTCAACCATATCTATCACCAAGATGTGTATGTGTATATAATCTTATATACACAATTACAAATACCAAATTTTAATTAAGAAAATCAAGACACTGTTAAAGCAACTGTTTCTTCAATTAGTAGCATGGAAACCATGGAGAAGTTCTAAAGACTTTCCACCATGCTGAAGAATCCATACAAATTCTGATTCATCAGAGTATTATTCCTCTTTCTCCTGTTTCACTCACCTTGATTTTCTGTAGTCTCAATTGGTAAATGCCATTTCAAAACACTGCCAGTGTGGGAAACACTGCAGCATACATGTATTTCATCAGGTGTGTTTGTGGTTTATGAGCAATACCTCCAGATCATCTATCTTGTATGTGTGATTGGAAAATAAATCATAGATTGATAGGATACTACAATCATATTTTCATTTGTATACTACAAATAAGAAGGCTGAAATGTGGTTCTGTAACTTTATCCTGTTGTATAGTGTTGTAACTGAATAGTTATCATTTACATAATGCCTTTCCCTTGTATATATTAATGATTTCACAAAGAAGAACACATAAATTCCAGTAGGTAAGAAAGCTGACTCAAAGAGGAAAAGTAAATAGCCTACAGACACCCTGCGGGCCCAAGCCTAAACTAAAACATCTAGGTCATCTGAGTCTCCACCTTAGCTGTTGTGCTATATGACACAGTAGGCATTACTTAATCACATAGGCATTTTTAAATTATCTGTTTAAACTGCAATTCTTGTTGAATAAGAAGAATCTTTAGAGAAAGCCAGGTATTAGAATTCCTGCTTTTGGCAAATTGTATGTTCACATGAAGGTAATTTCATATTCTTAAAAGAAGTACATATAATGTAAGGCATAATTTAGTATAAAGGTTTTAATATTGGGCCCTCATTAAAATATTAATTCTATTGAATTAAGTTTATAAGAAAGCCTGCCTTTAATTTTATAAGAAAGTCTTTTTTTTTTTTTAATATGCTGTAATGATTCTCTGCCTCTCTTCACCACATTTTTTGCTTAGCTTATTTATATACAGGGAAAAATAACATTTAACTTATTTTCAGTACTGCATCAATAAGGGGTATATTAAAAGCAAACTGCAGAAATCAAAAGCCTTTCCTCTTAATTAAGTCACAGTGGAAATAATAAGCCACTTTTTCTCTGGTACTCTTATTTTTGAATGTCATATTTTAAATGTCATATTATTTTGAATATAACAAATCAAGCTGTGCAGTGGCCCTGTGCAACAATTAGGAAATAAAATCCTTAATAAAAATAAAGCATTTTTTCAGTACTTCTTTTTCCTTGAATTGTATTTTATCATATCTCAGTATTAAAAAGTTTTGGAGCCTGATTTTTCTCTTCTCCTTATTTCAATGAATAGGAATGGATTCATCTTCTACTAGCTTAAACAGAAAGTGAATCTTGACCGTGCACATGAATAGAGGGAATACAACTTGGAAAAAAAAATAAAAAAGTTTTTAACCATCTTTGTTTTCTTTTAATCATAAGATATTTTGAAAATAAAGATTGGGATGACACATGAAAATTAAATTTTGGTTAGAAACTTTATTTTTCTAAACCTCTTAAAATTATTGTTTTAATGACCATGAAATATTAGAAGTATGAAAACTTACTTGTAATTAATAAAGAAGAACAAATGTTAGTAACACTGTTTATTGACAAACATTTCACTTGAAAGAAAATGTAAAAGCCACCAAAAGGATATTCTATCTGCTATTGCAATTTACTTTTAATAAAAAAATAATTATAACTATTGGCAGTGGAGACAAAATTTCTGAAGAAAATTTGATCAGTACATCCATTTTTCTAATTGCTCATTCCTGTTTTCATTTTTATATTTTACTCTTCTTGACTACAAATAGAGAAAACTGTTGGAAACAAAAAAAAAGATATACAACTGTATTATTAGAACAACCAATTCATAATATTTAGCTCATGAATAAAACATCAAATAAATATTTTCATGATTAGCTTTTATTTTTATATTAAAAATGAAAAACAATCACAAGCACATTTTTTTTTTTTTTTTAAGGAGTATCACAGAACTGCTAAAGGGAATGCTGGAATGCTGGAAACTAGCATCCTCATCATTTTTTCAATAAGCATATGAACTAGTGATGAATTAGGAGAGTAACACCAAAACTATTTCTATGGGTATTTCATTTCATCATCCTCAGTCATCCTCAGCCTTCTTTTGTATTCATTTTCCATTCACTTATGAACATTCAGGTGTTCATAAGGGAAAATAAATAAATAAGCTAGCAAGGTAACATTTTTATCTATTTTTTGCTCTTCTACACCTTTCAAGCAGTTTACAAAGTACAGAAAATAGCAGAAGTGGACCAAGTGTAATTCAGCACAGGTAATAAAAAAGAGATATACAATGCAACACAGGCTGATAAAAAAGACATTCAGTGGGTGCTCCTCTCCTGAAATTCTTTAGCTTTATATTATCTATTGCAAACTGAGCCTACCAGGCATAAACTAGTGTGTTGCAGGAGCTGTTTGAATTTATTTCATGTACAGAGTGAACATAATCATTCACAAGAAGCAGAGACTTGCCACTGGATACTGTGGAAAAAAAAAAAAAAAAAAAAAAAAAAAAAAAAAAAGGTAAGTGGGGCTTAAGTTCATGTTTGAAGTATTGAAGTATTCACACTAGTGGTAGTATATGCTCATAGGTAAAACCAAAGGCAAGTTTTCCTGCAAAGATCATATCTATGGAAGTAACTAAGTAAGCCAAGCAAGAATTTGAGCATGAATTTTGCAGCCCAGACCAAGCAGAAGCATGTTGCTGTTTTATGTCAATAGCTAGTGCAGGTGGTGGACAGTGTTCTCATTACAGAAGATTCAAGTACAGAACCATTTAACAAAGAGTGCTTCACAAGTTCACACTAGTACTGTAAAAAAAAAAAAAAAAAAAAGCTGATGAATTTCCTTATTCTTATTTGGGAAGAATTTTAGAATTTTCCCATTTTGAATTGGAAGAGTTCTCAGAAGAGTTCTCAGACATCAGACTCATGATCAATTTTGGACAGTATTGATAATGTCTTTTTTTTTAAAAAAAAAAAAAAGGCAATGCAAATTAGAGAGAAAACAAAACAAAAACAAACAAAGAAACAAAAAACACTAACCAATATATTTGGTAACTTCACTCAGAATAGGACACTGTTCTTTTTCAACTGCCTTGCCAAAGTCCTAATAGACAGGCATTTGATGACTCAGCTGTGGTTTTGAGCTCTTCTTTGCAACCAAGGCTGTGCATGCTCACACAATTACACACATGAATGTGATAAAATACAATTTAATCTAAAATCTTCACTCAGTCGTTAAATCTTTCAGTAGCTTAATATATTCAGGAATGATGCTGTGGGCTAAACCAGTGCAGCCAAGACACAAAGCATTAAAACTGTTATAAAATTCCATGATATTTTTTCAACTCTAAACTACTGCCTCTTCCTGAAAGATTCAGAGAGCTTGTGATTATTTTATACATAATTCTGACCAATCTTAGTTACTTCACACAGATTAAATGCTCAGTATCATATACTCCTGTTCATAGTCAAACCATTTTTTTTTTTTTTAAAGAATAAATTATGTTAGTAGCTAATTTAGACCCCTGTGGACATGTTGCAAGGAGAGGAAATTATATGAGCAGACTATTAGTTTTATTTTAGTATAAATATTTGATGTATAAATGAGAACAATATCATTATTATTACAAAATCTTATATAGAGCTTAAAATATTACTGTTACCTTCCTCTTCCCCTTGATTCTTGATTTCTTTGCAGTGACTGCTAAATCATCTAATGTGTTCTTTTTTCCTTCACAGAGATTAAAAAAAATAAATCTAGAATGTTACCTTTAATTAACATTAAATATATCTCTGTCTTATTGTGGTTGGAATACTGTATCCATTTTTTACAGTCATCAACATTTAATTTTAAAATAGTTGAAAGACTGGATAACAGTTTCCTCTTATAAAGAAACATCAGAAAACTGTAAATCAGAATTTAAAAAAATAAACTCCCAGGATTCAGTGCTTAAGTGCTTTGAAATTCATGTATATGGTTGACATTTCAGAATTTGAATGATAGATTTTAGAATTATGTAGCTGACAGAAGCTGTGTGTGGTACAAATAAGTTAGGCCACTGCAGGAGAAAATGCAAGATGGTAATCTTTCAAATCAAAATCTTCACATTAATTTGTTGTACAACAGCTATGAATTTGTGTATTGAAACATTTGTTGATCATTTATAAGCCTTTTTGATTAGTGTCATGAACTTTAATAGAAAAGATGACAAAAAGTCAGAATAATTGCTATTTTAAATTATGTCCATACTTGAAAGTAATTAAAACAGGGAGGTCTGCTAGTGTAGATGTGCAGAATTTGCAGGCTTCTAATCTCACAAATTTTACCTTTCCTCTGAAATTTGAAGAAGCAGATTCCCGTCCATCAGAGAAGCAGCAGAAATGAGTCCATAACCATAGTGAAACCACATCTAACTACATGGCATGCTGATTAGTGTTATAATCTCATTATCTAAATTATTGTTATTTTGCAATGTAATACATAAGTTTAGAGTCTCTCTCAATTATACTTATGTTTTGTTTCAAAATGTATTATCTTCAAAAGGTGTCCATAAGGTCAAGACTTTTTCCTAAATCATTACAATTAGTTTTTGATTTTTTAAATTTTATTTATTTATTTATTTTGGTGGTGGTGGTGGTGGTGCTTTTTTTTTCTGAGCAGAAACAATAAATGTATAGGTAATCTGCCTCACAACAATTAAATTCTGACATTCAGAAAATACCTTCCAGACCCAAATTCCTTTTACTATAAAGGGCTTTAATCTAAATTCCTTGTTTTCTCTCTTTCCAATTATACTCCTCACCAACTTGCTTTAAACATGAATAATGCAATAATGTAAAAACATCCCCCCTGGTCAGAAACTTACATCATTTCCAGCATAGACAGTTACAGAGGGCAATTATAATACCAAGGTAATTACATATAGAATCATGTGAACTCTGACAACCCACTGAACGGTATTTCCCTGTAGGTTACAGATTAAGCAAATAAAAGTGTTTATTAGAACAAAAACTTTATTTTGGTAGTTGAATCCACCCTCCTCTCTTTTTGTATATAACTTTTCCTAAAAATTGGGAAATATTACAGTTTACAAAAACAGTGTGTATAAGCCCCCTAGCAAGCCACAAAGCTTGCTAGGAAAATATATATATAATATAATAGGAAAGGGAAAATATATATATAATATAATATAACATAATATAACATAAAAAGTAAATAGATAAATAAATTCAAAGCTCTTGCATAGTCCAGACTCACATTCTTCTTCCTCATTCATACAACCAAAGGTATTTTCCAGTGACACTAATCAGGGCAGCAGCCAAGATAAAATAGAATTTTGGAATCCTGAAACATTTATGTCCAGTTGTCAAAATCTTGTTCCTCTTTCAAGGCTCCTTTGGGATTTTGCTAAAGGTTCTCAATAAGAGACATTGGTCACTTTTCAGCAAAAGAAATTCAATAGCATTATTGATGAAAAACTTTCACAAAAGATGGTATAAGTGGTGAAATATTACTGTTCAACATACTGAGTATTTATTCAATATTATATTTTGAACTGTGTTGCCTATCAGAGAAAAAGGTGTTTAATCATTTCAGTGTGCCATATGGATATATATTCACTATAATGACAAAAAATAAAACAAAATAAACAAAAAACTATAGTTTTTGCCAAGATTCAGAATCTCTAAACTAAAATGTCAAGATAGGACCTATCTATGTCCTGTGTCTGCTGCAAAACTCAGCCAAATTACAAACTGGGATGTAAAATTATAGCATAAAAATTAGTGTAATTAATGGATGGGACTGAAAAAAAAAAGTTAGAGGAATACTTCAATATGTTTCAAAATTTCACAGTTAATTAAACTTTTTGAGAAAATATAGCTTCTTAGTGTCCCAATAGGTAAAAAATGCATTTTTCAGTAACTGCCATTTAAACAGACAGAAAGTCAGGCCTAAACCAGGTGAGAAAGATACAGAGATACAGTTTCCTACAGAAGCCAATGCAAAAATAAATAATAACAATAATAATTAAAAAAAAAAAAAAGATTTTGAATTCTGATTTCAAATTCTGTGCTCTGAACTGAAATTACTAAAAGCATAAAATATACTAGATTAAATTAATATCCCTCAACACATTCTTTAATAAATTGCTATATTAATTGCTAGAAATCAGATGTCAAATGTATCATTCCTTTTCCATCCATTCTAATGATTAGTTTTAGTAACTATTTTACTGGTTTTTTACCTATTTGTTAGAAAAAGCAATTGTATGAACAACTTTCACGTACAGATATGGTACCTTGTAAGGTAACCAGATAAGGTTGTAAGGTAACCTTGTAAAAATGTCCATATTCAATCCCTTCCCTTTTGTGTATATTTGTCTATAGAAATGTAAATGAATTTATCTGGCTTGCTGGATGACACTCTGAAGTATTGATGTTACTTCAGTTTCCCACTGATCAAAGACTACATGATGAGTGTGATAAGTAGACACCTTGAAAATAGAAAAATTACTTATCTCTAGATTGTCTACAAAAAAATTAAATGTTCAACTTAAAGGTAAGTCCCTTGGAGAATGACCTACAGAATAATGAGTAAATATAAGGCATGTTTGGGTTTGTTCCCTTATGCCCTAAGTCTTTCCTCCCACCCCCTAAACTATTCCCAAATGGTTCCCTGCAGCAAATTGTCTTTGTTAACAAGTTTCTCTCTCTCTTGACTTACATGGCAGCACTCCAATATTTACTTGGTCATTCTCCAGTAATGTGCAGCATCTTCTGGTACTAAAGAATGATTTGAAGACTGTGACTTGGTTTCAGACAACACCACCACAAATACAATAAGTTTCCAAGTATCTCCCAAGACACCATCTGAAACTTAGTGGGGGAGCCCTGGTTTGTTCAAAGCAGCACTGATGAATCAAGTTCATTATTTCACAATCTATTTGAGCTTCAGTCTAACTTGAATCTATGGATTGGCTCAGGACTAGTACATGATTGAACAACTGCTATCTTTTCCTATCAGGCGGGAAGTGATGATTATTGTAACTCATTTGTGCTGGGAACTTTTTTAAATTTCAATATGAATATGAAACTAATTAGGGGCCCAACATTATATATTCTCCTCTGTTAACAAATATACGCTTTACTCTGACATTGTAAAAAAAAATAATAAAAAAAATAATAATAATAATAATTAAAAAAAAAAAAAAAAAAACAGTTAAAATGAGTGAATGAGTGATGCAAGAACCTCAGAAGCCTTGGGGTTTGGAAAAGCTTCAGTAAAACCATGGAGACATACACAGTTAAAGAAACAAAGAGAATCCCACAACATCCTATGATCTTTCCTCCCATCCCAGACGCTTACCACCAGAGAGTTTGTTATCTGTATCATCCTCTACATGGGGATGGTCCAAAACTGTTCCTTTGTAGAAAGAAAAGAAGTTACAGCACAGAAGTTTCTTGTGCTTCTTTTGTTTGCCTAACCCCTTTTCTTGTTTCAGTTACTGCCCCTCAACGTGTTGGCAAATTTGAGGATAAAAGGCTCTGTTCTTTAAGAATCTTTACCCTTCTTAGTGCATCTTTAAATGGAGGTGTTGTACAGCATTTTCTAACATCATTATCATTTCTTTACTCTTTCATTATCATTTCTTTACTCTTTAAGCTTATGTGACTTGTTTTAGCATTTGTGATGCTGTTAATGTATCCTTCCATTTTGCTGAGCAAGTGTCAAGTTCTCTCTCTAACTCAGGGTTCAGAAATATGAAGCAAAAACAGGGCAGAAGTGTAAGCTGCATTATCACAGAATCACAAAATGGTGGAGGTTGGAAGGGACCTCCAGAGGTCATCTAGTCCAACCCCCTGGATCAAGCAGGGTCACCCAGAGCACGTTATACAGGATCACATCCAGGTGGGTTTTGAATATCACCAAAGAAGGAGAACCCAGTACCTCTCTGGGCAGTCTGTTCCAGAGCTCTGTAACCCGAACCATAAAGTTCTTCCTCATGTGGCAATGAAACCTCCTGTGGTTCAATTTATACCCATTACCCCTTGTACTACCACAGGCCACCATTGAGAAGAGTTTGGCCCCATCCACTTTGCACTACTCCCTCAGGTATTTATAGAGGTTTATAAGGTCCCCTCTGAATCTCCTCTAGGCTAAACTGGCATAGCTTTCTTAGTCTTTCCTCACAGGAGAGATGCTCCAATCTCTCAGTCATCTTCGTGGCTCTACACTGGACCCTCTCTAGAAGTTCTACAATCCTCTTTTACTGGGGAGCTCAGTACAATATTACGTAGTGGTTTTTTTCTTATAGTTCAATTTGACACCAAAAAGAAAGTCTATTTTTTCTTCTGATGTTACTTCTGCTAAGGCACAGCAGAAATATAAGCAGACTTTTGTCTACTGTGGGGCAAATGGACTTTCTAGACCCACAACTTGTCTTATATAAATCCAAAGCAGATCCACTCTCCTCTACTGCACATCTCCTTTGAAGCTGAAACTTGTGAGGAACACTGAAAAAAAAATGTTTGACTGTTAAGGAACTGTTAGAGCTTTCTCATTTTCACTTCTACCTAATCTTAATACCTGTAGTAGGGCATATTCTTTAAGCCATCTTTGTTTAGGTCTGAAAACATACAAAAATGGCTGTGCACACTCTTCCACAGGAGGGAGTCTGGATTGATGTATATAATTGTAGCCAAAGTTAGTCACTTTTCAGAATTGTAATTATACATAAGATGTCTGTTGCAGTGAGTATATCATTAAAAATGCACTAAAATAGTAGCAGGGCAGCTACCATAGAAAATTCATGTAACAAAATTAGCCTATCCGTTTTCACAATATATAATCATGCATAAGAGAAGGTTTCTTGTAGGAATGTGGAATGACTCAGTGTTAAATTATATGATGGCTGAAACTGTTTAGGACTGTTCAGAATCTCAAACATTTAAAAAAAAAAATAAATGTTCTGTAAAACCATAATGCTGCAGAACTGTAGAAAGTGGTAGAAAGTTACAGGTATTTTTGCATGAATGAAAATGTGAAGCTTTTATTCTACTCTCAGTAGCGGGAAACAATAAAAGATATGCACAGCTTTTGAATTTCAACTTGAGAATTCCAGTACAAGTAAATCATGGGAAAATATCCCAAAGGCCATGGCTTGTGTACTTGCTTTGCTTTAAAAAGCCTGCCTTGTGTTTTCTTTACTTTGATGGTTAAATAAACACTAGAGATTTATCTCTGGTTATTTTAAAAGTGCTTTGGTTTTTGAGATCTGCAGAGTTTTTACAGGAGCACTATCATACCAATCAGTACTGAGAGAGAGAGACTGAGAAAGACTGAGAAATAATTGTTACTGCTGCATGGAAAGTGTAAAGAAAACAGACTACAGCTTTTCTTCTTAAATAAGGAGGAAGAAAGAAAAGAGAGAAGGAGAGAAGGAACATGACAAATCAATGGAGCAAGAGAAAAGGGGGAGAGGAGAGGAGAGGAGAGGAGAGGAGAGGAGAGGAGAGGAGAGGAGAGGAGAGGAGAGGAGAGGAGAGGAGAGGAGAGGAGAGGAGAGGAGAGGAGAGGAGAGGAGAGGAGAGGAGAGGAGAGGAGAGGAGAGGAGAGGAGAGGAGAGGAGAGGAGAGGAGAGGAGAGGAGAGGAGAGGAGAGGCTAAGAAAAAAAGAAATAGAGAAAAGTGTGTGTATTACTCATACCTAAATATAACAAGCAAGCATGGGAATTACTGAACTAATACCCCAAGAGAGTAATGATTTCTGTCACACTGTAGAAATTAATGGATTTCTTTCTTTAAAATTAAAATGTCTGACACAAATATGAACTATAAAACAGAACATTACTTAATGGATATTTTAACAATTTTACTTAGAAAAAAAAATGAAAACACTGTTTGTTTGTGATAAAAATTGAATGATCTATTAAGAAGGGCAATGAACTTATGAAGGAAGTGAGTCTCAGTTAAAAGAATGTAGTGACTTCAGAGAATGAGGAACTCACAGATATCTCGCCCACCAACTATTTCAGTCCTTAATGTAGTCATGATTCTCCAGAAAATATAAATCCTCCTTTCTTGGGGACAGAGTCAAAGCATTATTGAAGATTTTCTGTTTACTTCAACAGGCATTGACTAAGCTACTGACACAACCAAAGCCCAAATGAGTTACGTTACGTTACGTTACGTTACGTTACGTTACGTTACGTTACGTTACGTTACGTTACGTTACGTTACGTTACGTTACGTTACGTTACGTTACGTTACGTTACGTTACGTTACGTTACGTTACGTTACGTTACGTTACGTTACGTTTTATGGTAGGGTAGGGTAGGGTATGTTCTTGCCACCCAGGCCTGATTTGGCCCTGGGCACCACTGGCTGTCACCAGAATGAGTCTTACAACAAGATGAGTCATTTTGTTTAAAGCATAAAATAAACTTAAAAAAATAAAAAAATAAAAAAGTAATAAAAATGCCAGAAATATCAAAAACTGAATGTGGCTAATCAGGAATTTAAACAAGACAGCAGTTGACCTTAAACAGAAATTTAACTCATCACTAAAAAAAGAAGAAAACCTTGGAGATAAATTGCACATATCTTAAAAAAAAAAATAAAAATAAAAATAAAAAATAAAAAAAGCTTTTTTTCTTAAAAAAAAATAAGAAATAAAAAGACAGAATTACCAATATTTATTAGTGAATGAAAATCCTAGTTCCTTACAGTGAATAATTAGCTAACTATTAAATAAATAAATAAATAAATAAAAGTATGAATAACTGATCTGATTTTATTTGGACTCATCACAAACTCTGAACATATATTTTTGGATTTACCTACTGGATAATTTAAAAAAATTTGGTTTGTGGCTCATTTACAAATTCATTATGAGGCTTTTAGAATTAAATCACTTCTGAATGGAAAATCAAAAGTTTATGTAATGCTCACCTTCTGTGCTTTATCCCATCCACCACAGTGCTGTCTGTATTCTATTATCTACAGGTATGGAATTCATCTTTGCTAATAAGTAAATGAAACTTTAGAGGAATGTCATAGTTTCAAATTATTTCTCAACTCCAGAATAGAATTTTTTAGCAAACAATTTGAAAATGAGTCTGAAGAATCTGCCTAAGTACTTTATTAAGCCAAGAAAATGTATATTACATACAAAAACTTGAAAACTAAAATTAAAATTTGCTTTCTGCACACATTCTGTAATAGTCATGCCAACATTTATCTATTTTTGTACCAGTTTCTGCCAGAAAACACTGGAATATTTTTGGAAACAATATAAAAATGATGTGATCGTAGCCATGGTGTTTTTTAATGTACGTATATACTTTGGATTTTTTATCCTTATTTTTTAATCCATTTTTTTGGATTATTTATCCTGATCACTTAGCAGCTTTAGTTAGCTAGAAGGAGCTCCAGTTTTTAAGGTAAATACCTTTATTTTTATTCCTGGTAATACAAATTATTCCTGGTAATATAAACTGTTGCTGGCATTTCCTCTTCAATTTTTAAGAAAAATCATCGTCTCTTTTCTTCTTCTTGAAAACAAGAAAACAATACAATAAATATTTCACGTTCAAAATAAATACATTGATTGACAGTTGGTTGTTCTGTGTTCAAATTAATTAAGATACTTTTTGTGATATTAAGTTATTGATTTTTAAGAAAATATTTGTGTGTTTTTTCATGGCTATGGGAAACATTGAACAAAGGAATAGAAGAAGGAGAAGGATAATGAGAAGGAGAAGGAGAAGGAGAAGAAGAAGAAGAAGAAGAAGAAGAAGAAGAAGAAGAAGAAGAAGAAGAAGAAGAAGAAGAAGAAGAAGAAGAAGAAGAAGAAGAAGAAGAAGAAGAAGAAGAAGAAGAAGAAGAAAAGTTGTTTCTGAGCACATTTAACCAAACACATACTTTCTTACTTCTGAAGCAGTGCATCTTGAATCAATATGTTCTTTGACACATGAATATTAGCAAAGAAACATATTCTGATCTTTCACATTCATATTTGTAGTTACAAAGAATAAATTCCCCAGTATGGTTCACTGAGATGAGTTCCAAGAAAAGAGACTTCTGAAAAGAAAAAACACTCTGATCAAAAAGAAAAAAAATATATATACATATTTCTGATCAAAACTTTATAATGAGAAAAATAATCTGTACAGTAAAAATAATTTTGCAATACATTTGACCCAAATCCAAATCTTACAGAGATTCTTAGAGTTAAAATAAAATAATTTTCTCTGTCTCTTCATTTTTAGATAAGTAGACAAGCAAAATCAGAAATTCTATGGAAAATCTTCTGTCTTCACATTATCAGGCTATGAAGAGACAAGAACAGCTGGCAGTATTCAGTAGGTTATCATAGTCATTAGAATTGCACTGACTTCATTAAATATAGATAAGAAGAAAGTTATTTGCAAGCATGTCTGAGATGTTGATCCCTTATATCACAGGCTTGTATTTTTTGCTTCTTCCTTTCTGCATTCTAAAAGGTTCTCAGTTTATAGGTTCTCAGTGTTTGTATATTTACATTTGCATGTGCATTGGTCCATGTATTACTGAAAGCCAAAGTAGAAAGCTTTTCCTCTTTTTAAGTCAACTCCTTCATTAAGGGTCTTTTCTTTCCCTGTCATTCACACTCTTTCCTTTATTTAACACTCGCTACTCCATAGTCATTAAATATCACTTCTCTCTAGAATAACATCCTCATGTCTTATAGCTGGCATTGGAAGTCATGTAAAAGCTGTGATTGATTCCCTAACAGTAATGTCTTTAATAGTTCCAAAGCTGAAGTCTGGAGGGGATAACTCAAGGACAACACTATAAGGTCAAATACCAAATATCAAATACTTGAATATAAACCATCAGAAGCAACATCCCAGAGGATGTCAGTTTATTTGGAATTAGGAGAGATTTTGTTAAAATTAAGACCTTTTGCTCAAAAATGCTAAATGTCAAACTCATTTCCAGAACCTCTGCCTTTAAAGTTTCTATAAGTGGAGAAAGCTCCAGCCCCAGCTAGGGACATGCTGTACTCCCAGAATACAATAGAAGAATAATGGTCACATTTATGAACTTGAGGTTTTTCTGTCCTTAATACAATGTTTTCCTGGAAGTTGGAGAAGAATCTTCCTTCCTTCCTTCCTTCCTTCCTTCCTTCCTTCCTTCCTTCCTTCCTTCCTTCCTTCCTTCCTTCCTTCCTTCCTTCCTTCCTTCCTTCCTTCCTTCCTTCCTTCCTTCCTTCCTTCCTTCCTTCCTCCTTTCCTTTCCTTTCCTTTCCTTTCCTTTCCTTTCCTTTCCTTTCCTTTCCTTTCCTTTCCTTTCCTTTCCTTTCCTTTCCTTTCCTTTCCTTTCCTTTCCTTTCCTTTCCTTTCCGTTCCTTTCCTTTCCTTTCCTTTCCTTTCCTTTCCTTTCCTTTCCTTTCCTTTCCTTTCCTTTCCTTTCCTTTCCTTTCCTTTCCTTTCCTTTCCTTTCCTTTCCTTTCCTTTCCTTTCCTTTCCTTTCCTTTCCTTCTTTCTTTCTATATAAATAAAAGAATTTGTGTGACCTTCATCTTCATTAAGAAAATAAGGAATTAATTTTCTATTGACCCAAACAGGTGGGTTTTTGTTTTGGTTTGGTTTTTGGTTTTTGTTTTTTTTTGGTTGGTTGGTTGTTTTTTTGTGTGTGTTTTTGTGTATTATTTTTTTTTTTGGTTTTGGTTTTGCTTTGTAATTTCAGCCAGAGAGACATAGAGAAAATAATGATTTTTTGCACAAAGTGGGGAAGGCTCCCCACTGCTGTTTGTAAGTCTTTCAAAAACTTAGCTTTTACCCACCTCTATAAAACATTATGGGTTCCTTACCTCAAAGGCATTGCATAATTGCAACGCATTACTGTGTTTACACTGTTACCCTCAGGATATAAAACACAAGAAATTTTTGTGGCCTATGATTTCATTCTATACAGTGGTCTGCCTGACTATTTCTGATGTTTACAGCTGTAAGAGCTGGAACACAGCTTTTTGTAGAAGAAAAAAGCTAAATTTTTTATTATTGAGGGACCTTTGCCTGAGATGGCCATTTTTCTTTTACTATCTTCTAGACATTTATATATTGGAGTTTCTCAAGAATAGGTTCAAGTTATGCTCCATAAATATTCAACAGTTGTGTCCATATAGTACACAAGTACATGATGATTTACTTTTAAGAGTTCGTAATCACATTCCACCTCTGCTGTGAGGGCTTGAATCAGCAATTCAGTATACATGTAGACACAGTTTACAGATATGCAGGTGGAGACAGGTGAGCAGAAGGGTCAGTGACAGGGTCAAATCCAGCAGTGGAACAGCCAACATGGATTGCTTTATTCTAACAAGTAAGGTGAAGATAGTTGAATGATACATTGCAAGAAAGTTTCAGCAAAGACAGATATTTAGGATTCAAATCTCAAAGATTATCTCTGCTTTTGTACCTTCAGAGTATGTGCAGTCTCTCTCACTTCCAAGGTGTTCTCCTCTTCTTCCTCACACTTTACCTGAATGCCCAGGTAAAAAAAAAAAAAAAAAAAAGGCCTGTTTTGATTAACCAAATTTAAAGGCTTGTCTCCATAAGAAGCAAGGCTCACTAATCTCCCCAGAATCTACTGCTATTTTGTTATTTTCACACAGGCATTTAGTTTTAATTATTGTTTGAAGAAACAGAAAAGTTCTGTATGAAAAAGTAATAACTAAAAGTTTTCAAAAGTTACACTGGTTGCCCTGCATGGAAGACCTAATAAGGAGCACTAAATGTATGAGGTAGGGTTAGTGACAGCTCTATACAGAATAATTTTATGTCACACAATGTTGGTAGTACATGTATACTGTCAGTCACCAATTGGTTTTTAGGCTCATGCGAACCTTTGTTAACCTCACAGTCTTCCAGTCCAGCCTGCTAAGGTTTCCCATACTCTTTCCTGAAACCGTCTTTTCTTATTATAACCAGAAGATATTGCTATTCATCTTCTGCATTTCGCAGGTTCCTCTAGTCTGAGGAATTAAATAATTTACATAATAATGTTGCTTTACATAAAGCAACAAACCTTCTACCTCTCTCCCATACACACTGCTGCTGTGAGACTATGCTACGTCTCCAAACACCAAGATGCTATTCAAGTTTTGGATAAAGGATCCACCAGAGGTAGTCAGATGTTTGTCAAGCAGTGTTTCAAAGAATGTTGCATAACCTATTTCTTTCAGCACAACATGATTCCATGTAACTTTTAAACCAGGGTACAAATACACGGTACCTTTCATTGTATGTTGTGACCAGTGTTCCAATTACCACTTATTATATCTACTTTCTTTTTGCCAGGGCTATAGGACTGCTCTGTGCTCTCTTTTCGCATGAATTCACATTCCCATCTTCATTCTTCTGCCTCTCCTGCCCTATAAGAACAAAATCAGGCAATAATATAATCTTATTTGTAAATTTTTTTGAAATTACCAAAGGGGTGTTGATGCTTCCTTTATTATTTCAGCAAGCAGTATGGCAAAAATGGCACCAGCAGACACTGTCCTCACAGTTAAAAAAAATAGTGGAAATGCCCAGCAAACATGATTCTATGTGCCAAATTCTTCAGGAAAAAAAAATTAAAAAAAAAAAAAAAAAAAAAAAAAAAGGACTAACAAAACCAGAGTTTCATTAATGACACACACTTTTGAAGGTATACTAGAACTCTGTGTGGAAAGAAGCTCAGAATCACCCAGGAGGAGGGAGACACTCCTTGTATCTCCTTGTATAACTACTTAGGAAGCTAAGTTAAGTAGGAATTAATATTGTTCCTGACTTTGACCTTGTGTTTCCCCTAGCCTTTCAGCGATGATCAGCTCAAAACCAAAATCTGTTGTGATTCACTGAGATGGGTGAATGTCCAATATTCCGTGTGAAAAACTGAGCTCAACTGAGGCTGAGCACCCATAACAGGTTGTACACCAGGTTTAAAGTACCTACGGTAGGAGTATGACAGAAGCATGTCAGTTAAACAGCTGACAAAACAAGCACCAGCATTAGTTTAGATATGTACACTCAACTGTTGATTTCACAAAATCACAGAATCACAGAGACCTCAAGATCATTGAGTCCAACCTCTGACCTAACACTAACAGTCCCCACTAAACCATATCACTAAGCTCTACATCTAAACGTCTTTTAAAGACTTCCAGGGTTGGTGACTCCACCACTTCCCTGGGCAGCCTGTTCCAATGTCTAACAACCCTTTTGGTAAAGAAGTTCTTCCTAACATCCAACCTAAAACTCCCCTGGTGCAACTTTAGCCCATTCCCCCTCGTCCTGTCACCAGGCATGTGGGAGAACAGACCAACCCCCACCTCGCTACAGCCTCCTTTAAGGTATCTGTAAAGAGCAATAAGGTCACCCCTGAGCCTCCTCTTCTCCAGGCTGAACAAACCCAGCTCCCTCAGCCGCTCCTCATAGGACTTGTTCTCCAGGCCCCTCACCAGCTTCGTCGCCCTCCTCTGGACTCGCTCAAGCACCTCCATGTCGTTCTTGTAGCAAGGGGCCCAAAACTGAACACAGTACTCGAGGTGCGGCCTCACCAGAGCTGAGTACAGGGGGACGATCACCTCCCTAGCCCTGCTGGTCACACTGTTCCTGATTCAAGCCAGGATGCCGTTGGCCTTCTTGGCCACCTGAGCACACTGCTGGCTCATATTCAGCTGACTATCAACCAATACTCCCAGGTCCTTCTCCGCCAGGCAGCTCTCCAACCATTCCTCTTCCAGCCTGTAGCTCTGCTTGGGGTTATTGCGCCCCAGGTGCAGGACCCGACCCTTAGCCTTGTTGAACTTCATGCAGTTGACCTCAGCCCATTGGTCCAGCCTATCCAGATCCTCCTGTAGAGACTTCCTACCCTCGAGCAGATCGACACACGCGCCTAACTTGGTGTCATCTGCGAACTTACTGAGGGTGCACTCGATCCCCTCATCCAGATCATTGATGAAGATATTAAAGAGGACTGGCCACAGCACCGAGCCCTGGGGAACACCACTAGTAACCGGCCTCCAACTGGATTTGACTCCATTTACCACGACTCTTTGGGCCTGGCTATCCAGCCAGTTTCTAACCCAATGAAGCATACGCCAGTCCAAGCCACAACAAGACAGTTTCTTGAGGAGAATGCTGTGGGAAACGGTATCAAAAGTGTTGCTGAAGTCAAGGTAGACCACATCTACAGCCTTTCCCTCATCCACCAAGCACGTCACTTTGTCATAGAAGGAGATCAGGTTCGTCAAGCAGGACCTGCCTTTCATAAACCCATGCTGACTGGGCCTAATCGCCTGCTTGCCCTGCAAGTGCCGCGTGATGACTCTCAAGAGAATCTGCTCCATGAGCTTCCCTGGCACTGAGTTCAAACTGACAGGCCTATAGTTCCCCATTTGTTTTTGGAAAATAAGATTAGGTGCTTTTTCTAACTGAGTTTTCTATTAAAGTAGATCCTATTTGCTTAAAATAATTTATTTTAAAGTATTTGCTGATTATTTTTCTGTGCATCTGCAAAAGCTTTGTTTGTATTCTATGAAAGGTGAACACGTTGCTAAATAGAAACCTTTAAGTCTGAATACACACATATGAAATTCACCTTTAATTTTGTACAAGTGTTTTGCAATATTTGCTTAAAAAAAAAATAAATAAATAAATAAAAAAAGCAGTATAAGCAGTATTTTAATAGTAATTGGATACAGCAAAGAACATGCAAAAAGTGTTACAAAAGGAATATAAATGTAGTCAAAACAAAGCATTAACATGTGAACAGTTTGCAAATGTTTTCCAGTATTCATCTATCTCCAGTCTTATTAATTGTGTATTCCAAACAGTGTGTGCATTTGTTTAAATGCTTAATCCATAAAAGGTATTTTTCTCTGAAAATGTTTTAAGCATTTTTTTCACTGAATCCAGTTTAACAAATCATACTTCCTAATAAGTTCCTTCACCTTCAAACCTTCACAGTTTCCTAATATTAGTTCATATTTTGAAGGTCATTTGGATAACAAGACTCCATAGACAGTGTTCAAAAGTCATACAGACAGTTTGTTTGTTTGTTTGTTGTTGTTTATGTATTTGTGCACTCTTTGCAAGATAATATGGATCAGACATTTTTTGAGTGTGAATGGGACTATCCACTTTTGCAAGGGCTTACTGATCATGAAATTAGTGGTCAGTAAGAAATGTCCACATTATAAGCACACTTGGATGGCCTTTGGTCTTCATTTTATTTCCTTAATTGAATTAAATTCAAGTAAGCATAGGCCTGAAAGAGGCTTCTCTCTTGGATTTCAGAGGGACCTGGGAGTCCTGGTGGACAGCAATCCGACCATGAGTCAGTAACGTGCCCTGGTGGCCAAGAAGGCCAATGATATCCTGGGCTGCATTCGGAATAGTGTTGCCAGCTGGTCAAGGGAGGTGATCTTCCCCCTCTACTCAGCTCTTGTGAGGCCACACCTGGAGTATTGTGTCCAGTTCTGGGCTCCCCAGTACAAGAGGGACATAGAACTACTGGAGCGAGTCCAGAGAAGGGCTATGAAGACGATGAGAGGACTGGAGCACCTGTCGGATGAGGACAGGCTGAGAGAGCTGGGCCTGTTTAGCTTGGAAAAGAGAAGACTGAGGGGAGATCTCATTCATGTATATAAATATCTGAGGAGAAGGTGTTGAGAGCATGGAGCCAGTCTCTTTTCAGTTATGCCCTGTGACAGGATGAGATGCAACAGGCTCAAACTGAAGCACAGGAGATTCTGGCTGAATATGAGAGAGCACTTCTTTACTGTGAGAGTGACAGAGCTCTGGGACAGGCTGCTCAGAGAGGTTGTAGAGTCTCCTTCACTGGAGATATTCAAAACCCACCTGGACGCCATCCTGTGCAATATGTTCTAGATGATCCTGGTCCCTTCCAATCTCAGCCATTCTGCGATTCTGTGATTCTGCATGCCATTGACTACCACTGAATTAAACAAATAAAAGAATGAGATGTCTCAGCAACCTTCCAGCGTGCGAGCGGTGACTGGTTTTCCTACCTGCATGAGACATATACTTCTTTTGGGTTTTTTTTTGGTTGCTTGGTTGGTTGTTTTTTTTTTGGAACCTGTGTGTTAGGGTTATAACTTGGTCAAATATTCAGCTAATAATGCTTTTAAATCCTTGTTAGGAAAAAAAAATAATAATAATAAATCTTATTACATATATATATATATATATACACACACATATATATCATGATATAAAAGCTCTGCCATTAAAATGATGTCACTATACTTCCTGAGAAAATAGTGGCTTCATCATAAGGTTCCATAATGATTTTCTGTCTGTCTTGGGAATGTAGAATATGACAACATGATAAGAAGTGAGAGAAACTGGAATTTTCATTATAGCTTGCAACGTTCCTTCCAAGTCCTAAATTAACTAATGGAAATTCTTGCAAATTTTACTGTGTTTAAATGGTTCTGTTTAAATCAATAACTTTAAAATTGCCAACTTCCACAGAAAATGAATAGCAAGCAACTGAAACAAGCAAGTGCGTTTTTATAATTTGAAAAGAGGTACCAGCTTGGGTTAAGTATTAACACTTGAAATGCTCTCCCATCCTCCACCCTACCCCCAAAATAAAGCTAAACATGTTCAAAAAATAAAGTACAAAAAAGGCAGAATTTCTGGAAAGAGTTTTTTTTGTTGTTGTTGTTGTTTTGTTTTGATAAATACTACAGATGATAATGCTTTTAAGAAAACTCCTGTCCTGTCTTGTAATCACTACTTTTTTTTTTTTTTTTTTTTTTTTTTTTTTTTTTTTTCAGAGGGGTTTTCATGCATATTATCAACCTTATTTATGTTTAAGAGAAACCCAAAGGAGCATCTCTTCTCCAATCTACCTAACAATACTTGTCAAGGACAGGCTTCTGTCATGGGGAGATTGAGCTGTGTATACATAAGGATAAATACTTCTAATAGATACTTGAATTAAACAAACTTGGCATCTAATTTCTGAAATTAGCCATTTATACACAGATGAACTACTCTTTGTTTCTTACATTCCAAAAGAGACTTCTTTTATCTGTTTACAAACTTTAATACTATCAGTGTGGTGAAAACTGTGCTGAGTTTGAGCTTCACTAAGCATGGCTTTTCCTATTTTAATTTCCAGCTGTAATATGAGCCTATGAATATTTTTCAGCTCTGAAAAAAATTTCATTCAAGTTTTCATTCAACAATCTTTCATCCCCCCAAAAAACAAATGTTTTCTGTTTTGGACAATATTGTAATTTATTAATATTTTTACATCTGAGGAATGACATATTTTTCAGAATATTTTCTCACATATTTCTGAAATATTTCTGACACTGTTGTAGTTTCGGTGAAGGGAAAAAAAAAAAAAAAAAGAAAAAAAAAAAAAAAAAAAAAAGAAACTGCATTCCCTGTGGGTTGTCTTGTCCAGACCTCCAAAAATCATTGTCCCCTTTGCAGTACACAGATCTCAGATTCACACAAACTCTTCTTTGAAACAGAAAAAATTGCAAGGAAACATTTCCATACATTGGTTCTCACTGCTGAAGATCTTCATGTCAAAGGGATTATAGACATGAGAAATGAAAAGAGGTGTTTTTCTCATTCATTTCGATGGAACCGCTTTCAGTGTCTCTTAAAATATGCATGATTCCTACACAAAATGTAAACTGTAAGTGGGGACATTTTGTGACTGTTAAATCACATGAATTAGGCAAACATTTAGCTTCTATTAATTTTTAGGTAAGTAGCCATTATAATTAAATCAGAAGCCTTCAGATTTTTTAGGATTATAAACCTCCTTGTAAATTACCACTTGAAAACTACTGCTTTCAAAGGCCAATTAAATATGCATTATTACTGTATTTCATGGCAAAGAGCAAAGAAAATACCACAGCTAATATGAAACTGCTTCTTAAAATGTCAATAGATTCCTTAAAAGCAAAGACCCAGTGCCTAAACATGTCTTCTCAAAATATTTCTGCCTTCTGGCAAAGAATTTTATCTTTATAGCAGTAATGAAAGAATTGAATAGGTTGTACATCAGGTAACAGATGACTTTCTGAATACTTTCTTCTTTCATATAAAGTCACAGAGAAAATAATTTCATGCACAAATCTTGCTTTATCTATTTATTCATTGGCCCATACACAGAATCATGTAGCAGGTTTTCCAAAAAGACACAAATTTATTTTTGGTTATAAAAGGATAGAATTGGAATAGCTTTGGACTTCAAGATTTGTGATACTTGTTTCTCTCCTCAGATTCCAATTTATAAAACAACATAAACTAAATCATCATCTCTAACTGGAAAATATCAAGTCCTTGACTGCATGTCCAAGATCAGTATTTTTTTTTAAATAACTTATACATAGAATAATTCTCTTAAAAAAAAAAAAAAAAAGTAAAAATTTTGTTCTGTTTGGTTCTCTTTGACTTCTTAACTCCAATAACCTGTCACAAATTTACAATGAAATAAACTGGTCTTGCTATTTTGGTACACATCACTATGTGATGATTCATCACAGTTCGTCAGGAACAATTCACAACCATGGCTGCTCGAAATGGTTATCAAAGCTCCCATTATTGAAACTATGGAGTACATAACATCCTTCAGGCTACACAGCCATTATCTGTGCAATGCAACCTACTGCAAACCACCAGCAGTCTTGCCTTCTTTCCAAACCCCCCTTTTTGCCTGTGGCTTGGCCTTCATCTCTGAGCACTGCTTCTAATCCTGACTGCAGTCCTGCTCAGATGTCTTGTTGCTTCTGCCACACACCAGCAAGGAAAGCTGGACAAAAATCATACACACACATCTTTTATGCCAAAGTTGGAGGCTTTGATATTCTGTATCCAAAAACACAGTAGTGTTTACATTTATCTTTAATTTGACTCACAGGGACAACCTCATGCACGGGTGTGAAATTTCCCTTTAAGAAAAAGGAATCTTCATTTGTATTAATTTTGGTTCCTATCCATCATTTAAGAGACCAAGATTTGTAAGGAATATCATTAGGTAACCTTAAGAACAGACAAGATGGTAGAACATTTCTCTCTCTCTGATATAATTTGACATAGTTCAATTATTACAATGGAAGATTTTTTTATTGTACCACTTTTTTTTCTTTCTTTTTTTTTTTTTTTTTCCCCCAATAGTTTTTTCCTTTCGTTTTCTACTCAGCATAGCTGATTCAGAATTGACAGCATGTGGGATGTGACTAGGATCTTACAAATGTAAGTATGAATCACCACAGCATGTAACACACTGTTGTTTAGGGATACAGACTCATAAAAAGCAGATGTTACCAGTCAGTTTTGGAAGCTTGAGTCATAAATACTGTATTATTCTATCAAAAATAATAACAGTTTAAAACAAATTATTTTGTAACACTACTGTATTTGAATTTTCCAAATATTATCAGCCTCAAAGGCTTTCTTTGTTACTATTTCATCTGTCCCACTTCTACTTTTACTCCTTTTCCTTTTAGTATTTTTTCTTTTATTTGCAGAGCACATTTTTTTTGTCTTTGTATTCAAATTATTACTTTTGTTAAAACTGCTCCAGTTTTAACCTTTACCTCTTTTATCCTTCTTCTTCATCATATCCCTCTTATTAAATACCTTCACCTGGCTAACAGACAATACCACTTGTCTGTCACCATCACCTCTGCTACACTAAGATTGAGACACTTTCAAATAAAGGAATAAACCTACTGATCATTCTTAGGATATCCCTCGTAAATCTTAGAAGGTCTCTTATCAGTTGTTCATCCCAAGATTTCCTAGAATTTTGACCCCAAATTTGAATGATATAAAAATATAATTAATATATAACACATATCAATATAATAATAATTAATAATAATAAAAAATATATATCGCATTGAATAATAGTTAATCACTTAGCCATAGCCAGTTTTCTCATAATACAGTGAAGTTTTCTTCGTCTCCTAAGACTAGCTGGTCAAATAAAATAAGCTGTCTTGTGTGTGTGTGTGTGGTGTTTCTTTTGTGTGTGTGTTTTGTTTGTTTGTTTTTGTTTGTTTGTTTCTACCCAATTGTTTAGCCTAGCAGTTTCTATACTCACCTTTGCAAGCTACTTCTTCTCAAAAGCAGTGTCGATATGGGTAGCAAACACAGATTATTCTTAAAGGCCCTGGACCATTTACCTGTCTAGTGCTGTCCTGCCTCCTATCAGATCATATTGCTTATATTAAGAGGTCACTGCTTTTTACTACCACCAAGAACTCCTTCCAAGCTGGGTTTTATCAACTAACAGGATTACCAAAGAAATAGTGATGAAAACTTTACTCACAAAACAAGTGAGAGGTTACAATTTAACAGTCTTATTCTATCTGTATTATGTAAAAGGCATATCACCCATGTATACACCAAATTGTTTGACCTCAGATGTTTGCACAGGGATCTCAGGTCCCTCATGAACCAAAAATTCATGGAAAGCTTCTGCATGTTATGGAAGATAAATGTGCATCTTTCATCAATAAAATTTTCCTCTTGATACAAAAAACCTGCAAATATTGTTTAGACCTGTAGCGTAAATGGTGATTTGTAAAGCAAATAGGCTGACAAGGCACTAATCAGAAAATTAGGAAACTGACATTTGTATCACTGCCCAAACTCAGCCACCTAATGTGACTTGGACAAGTTGCAAAGTCTTTCATTTTATATCTGAAATGTATACAGAAAATATTTCCATGTCAAGTAAGAAATAAAAGCATGAAGACATGAAGCTCTGTGATGATCTTACATACTACGGTGGTTTGTAAACTTTCATAGGTCTCCACTATATTTAGGAAAATTGGTATGTGAGGGACATATTTTTGTTAAAATTGACATTCAATTGTATTTTTGTTTTCCTGAAGCAATTTTAATAATGTATAACTATTCTTGGTGTCAATGTAATTTGACTACTGTTTAGCTGCTTTTCTTCATAAAGCAATATTTTTGAAAGCTTGTTTCCCATTCAATGAATGTTTTGTTTCAGAAACATAAATTTTACTAGAATAGCTACTTTGCTAAATACATAATGTTCTGTGACTGATTGAATTTTTGCTCTTGCCTCACAGTCATTCATTTTACTATATTCCTGATAGTTCTTTATTGGATTGTTATTTTGTAATATTATAGCCTTATATCTTTCTTAACTTTGGCACAGTTTTCATTTTTGATGTTGGTACTTCTCTAAACTCAGAATTATTAATTATATTAATTATGGGAAACACCATTATACACAGTATAATATGTGTATATAAATGTGATATATAGGAATGGGGACCAACTGAAAAGAAGTGCTCTCAGAAGTGTAAAAGCATGACAAGTTAGTCTATGCCCTCAATAGCTTTCATATAACTGGTGAATTAAACATGAAAAAAGGACATGTGTATGACATACACATAAACTTGTCAACATTGATTTCATCTTTGCCTGCAAGTATATATGTGTTATTTTGTATTTGAGGCTTACATGTACTTAAGAGAAAATAACCTAAATAGAAAGAAATGTGAATGGCAGTAAATTATCAGAAAAGGGGAAAAAAAAAAAAAAAAAAAAAGTGACAGACGTAAGAAAGGAAGTTGAGTAGGACAAATTACCAGTAGCTGTGACCATTCAAAAGAATAAAAAGACCAGACAATACTGATTACCATCTGATGCATTTCCTCATAGACAGAGTACTACTACATTTGGTGTAGGAAATCCTCTATTCAGTCAAGCAAAATCTCTTATGTACATACTCACTTTCCTTTTTGGCTTGATAGATTACACAAAGCTTATAAAAGCTGGTGAAACAATATTCAAACAGCAACTGCCTGGGAGATGGGGTATTAAAATTCTTTTCTAATACATACAACATCTTGCCAATCAAAGCAAAGGAGCTTTAGCATGGTTTGGGACCTGGTATGGCCCCTCAAGTACTCTCTGCTTCACTCCACCCTGGGGACTGTTGCTTCTCTTTCATCCCACATTTGTTTAGGTGTTGGACTCTTAGCCCCTCTCCCTGCCACTAACAGTTTAGGTAACACAAAAAGACATTGACCCCTGATATGAATCTTGAGAAAGTATGGGAGAATTTCTGAGAAATCTGTTCCATCTGTCCCTTTCCTCATGTCAGTAGAGTAGGTTTACTGGCAGCAAGCCATTACCTGGCCTTTGCCAATCCCAGATAAGATTGTCACTTAAAGACAGATGCTTTTCCCTTTCTCAAATCCTGCATCAGCCTTTGACTGGGCCCAAGCAGCTGGCTTTCTGACTTTAATACTGCTTAAAAGACATCTGCTTTCTAAGGCTTATCTAGTTTAGTAGCAGTTTTGTTGTTTATTATTGATAGCAAATAAAGCTTCTTGGGACGTTTTGCATGAATGGTGTGAAATAGCAATTTTTATTTGCAACTGCAGTTTACTTATGTGCAGAGATCAATACCTGTTGTATTTTGCACTCTTAATTGATGAAATATGAGTATAGAATGTAATCTTTTACTATCTACTCCTCATATCATATCAATCCTTCTATGTAATGTCTGTCTCCTTAATTCGGACTTAAAATCTTTAGTTCTGTAGGCTTTTCTCCTTCCAGTGAAATAGATAAAGCGCTGAAGTTGTTATATTAGGAGGATATAACATGGATCAGAACAGCAATCCAGGCTTTTCTTTGGATGGTTTAACTATCTTTTTCTCTGCTAAGCAAATCAAATCCCATATATTCAACAGCAAGCTGGATTTATATTTTAAAGCAATGACCCTAGTTGATCCAATGGAAAATTTGCAACCATCTGTAACTTTCAGGGAAAACCAAACTTGTTAACAAGGTCACTAGAAAGTTACTGAGGTCATCTTTAAAACCTCTTAGCAGCTTAATAATTCAATTGGGCTTCAGATCAGAATGTTGTTGTACTTTGAAGAAGCACCCAATAATCTATGATTTATTTAATTTTTCTCTCTTTTTGATTTTGTTTTTCATAATTACTATAGCGTAGTTTAGTCCATCCTTTTTGTTCATGCTATTTCCTTTTTAAGTGTATATTGCTAATAAGTTTAGAAAAACAAATCTTTTAGGAATCATGAGATGAGAGGAAGGAACAAAGTCAGCTTGAGGATGGTTTTGGAAAATGCATGGTAATTTACTGAAAACCTTCTCCAGGACCCAGTGCCACTGTCTGCCCCTCCATGGCTACAACAGTCTTTCTGTGGCACTTTGGGTGATATTCCTTACAGCTAACTTAGCCACGCAAAAATTAGCTGTCTAGAATCCTTCTGTGTAGAATTGAGTAAATGAGCTGCACTTTGGAGGTATATCCCTCTTTATTGACTGCTAAGTGGCATTGAGATAGATTACTTGCCTATTCAACCATTTAAAATTATCTCAGATGAATCTCACTATTTGTACTTATTATTAAAACCTACTATTAACTAGATCAGAAATATAAAATATGTGGATATGGGTAGTCTCCTCATACTTGATTAAAAAAAAAAAATCCTAAAAAACAAACAAACAAACAAACAAACAACAAACAAACAAACAAAAAACACTCTTTGATTTAGTCAGCTTTCTTCAGGAAATTTTCTTATTATGTAAATCATTTGAGCAGCACAATATGATGACTTTCCCAGAATGGCTACTTCATCTCATTGAACTTTATAATGAAGAATGTATTTCAAGACAGGTCAAGAAAACTGTACTTATATTCTTTGTATTCATGTGTATGTTGTTTATTTGATGTGGGCTTGTAGACATGGCTTGTAGAAAATGGTTGCAATTTTCTGAGCTTCATGATCACTAAAATAACGGCATATAATTACATGGCAGAAACAAAGTAAGTCTTTAATTGATTTAATTTATTTATGCCTCTCTTAATCCTATTTCATCCATTCATTTTTATCACCTTCCTGTCTCTGCTGCTGTCTGTTATCACTCTAGCCCTAAACCTCCCACTGTCTGGCTACAACCAGTGTAACTTTTTTATTTCTGGCAGTTAGCTGATCCTATCCTAAATGCTTTTTATCCCCCACTGAAAATGATCTGACCTCTTAACTTTCCTATATCTGCTACTTTACTCCATTCTCTCTTTTTACAAAGATAACAAATCTCTTGTGTTTTCCTCTCTACTTTGACTACATTGTTCTTATTTTCTGTGGACTGAAGGAGCCTTCAAGGCAGGCAATAATCAGCAACCACATCCAGTGTCTCTTTTATACCTGATATTTATCTTATAACAAATATATTGACACTTATTCTTTATTTTTCATTTACAGATTTTCATTTCATTTCATAGAGATAGCTGGCTTCATGACATCATTATAACTTCTCTTGTCACCATACTGTCACAGAATATTCAATACTAAGATCTTCAGGAAAGGAGCTTGAAAAGCATGCTGAATCTGATGTCATGTATACTTTGATATGCCACAAATTACTTCATTTAACCAGATAGGATTAGGCTGATAGCAAGTTCAAAATGAGACTGTCCTACAGCCCCATGACATGTCATGCTACATGCACACTTATCATTAAGACTTTCGCTTTCTCACTTACAAACTCCACAGAATGCTGGGGGGGAGGGGGGGGAGGGGAGGGAGAATCCACTGAGCATAAAGGATCAAATAAAAAGTTAATATTTCTTGGTTTGTTATTATTTGGGGAAAAATAAGATTTCATTTTTGTAGTTCTAACATTAGAAATAAAGTTAATTTGAAAAAAAAAAAAAAGAAAAGAAAAGACTATTTTTATGCAAAATTTCATCACACCTTCAAAAACACAGGACATTTTATATGTATTTACAACAGTGTTTTTCAGTGAAGTTCTCCCTCAGGAGTCTTCATTTCTGGAGGGAACACAGTTAAATGGTATTTACATAAAGCAAAGAGAACTTTTCAGAGTTATTTGGCAGGAGTCATCCAACCATCCTGACATAACTTAAAATGTTTGGGAAGTGCTGAAATAATTAATTCTAAAGATATCTCCTTGGAAAGATTTAAAATTAAAAAACAATTTACCTTGTGTTTTTAATCAAGGAAGTACCCTGTCTTCCATTTTTAAATAATTCTTTTTGTCTGTCTTCTTTTTCTTAATCTCATACAGTTGGTTCTACGAGTCTTTCAGGTGCATTAGTTACAATTTACTGTTCCTCTTCAAAGTACGAGATTTTTTTCCCCTCATTTCCCTGTGTTTGTTCTGGTAAAGCTTGCAAATAAAAGATAGGGAAAAAAAATCTTTCTAAGGGAATGTAGCTTCTGACAAAAGGCAGGACCAGCACGACAACATTATTCAGAATAGCCAGTTAACTCTCAAATGGTATGATGGTTAGATGTGATAACCTGAATAATCTCAAAATATGGATGTTGCAAAGTAGATAAAAAATAAGCTAAAAAAAAACATATGATGACTAATGGAGAAAATAAAGGTCAACTAGGTCACAGAAACACAGAATGGCTCAGGTTGGATTAGACGTTATAGACCACCTAGTTTCAAACCTGCCATGAGCAGGGTTGTGACCCACTAGATCAGGCTGACCAGAGTCACATCCAACCCAGCCTTGAACAGTTTGAGGCATCCACAGCCTGGGCAACCTGTTCCAGTGCCTCACCATGCTCTGAGTTAAGAATTTCCACCTAACACCTAGTCTCCCCTCTTTTAGTTTAAGACCATTCCCTCTGGTCCTATCTGGGTATGTAAAAAGTCAGTCTCTATTTTTTATAAGGCCTTCTTTAAGTATCAAAAGGCCACAATGAGATCTCCCCAGAGCCTTTTCTTTTTCAGGAGTCAATGTTGATACAGCCCAGGATGCAGTTGGTCTTCTGGGCTGCAAACACACACTACTGTCTTGTGTCAAGCTTTTCATCTATCAGAAGCCACAAGTCTTTCTCCAAAGGGCTGCACTTAGTGACTTTCCCCACTCTGTACTCAAGTCTAGGATTGCTCCAATCCAGATGCAGCAGCTTGTTCTTAGGCTTGTTAAACACCATGATGACCATTTCTCAAGTACGTTCAGGTCCCTTTGGATGACTTCAACTGCACCACTCAGATTAAAGTCAACTGCAAACTTGCTGAGGGTGCACTTGATCCCAGTGTCTCATAGATAATGACATTAAACAGCATTGGTCCTGACATGGACTCCTGATGGACACCACTCTTCACTGATCTCCACCTGGACATAGAGACGTTGACTGCAACTCTCTGGCTGCAGCCATCCAGACAAATCCTTAGCAACTGAATAGTCCACCCTTCAAATCCATAGCTTTCCAAATCAGAGATAAAGATCTCTGGGACTGTGGAACTGTGTCAAAGGACTTACAGAGGTCCAGGTAGATGATATCAGTGATATGGTTCAGATGATTCATTTGATAAGCACTGCACAAACATGGGCGTGTTGCTTTCAGCACAACATAGAAAAACAGAAAAGAAAAAAAAAAAAAAAAAAGAGGATTAGGTAGATAGACATGTGCAATATAAAATCATGTTCCTATACTAGTCAATATTTCTAAAGCAGTAACTTCAAGAAAACTCAGTCAGTGAATTATTTAAATGTAACTATGTAATAGATAAGAACAAAGAATATCATACAAGATGTTATTTGCATGAAGTCTTGATACCATAAAATTGCCTTTAGGATGCAAAGAGTTTCTCAGGGCACTTAGTCAAATATTTGCACATTTTATACCAATTACCCATACACTTTAGGCACACATTCAAACACTCAACTACTTGATAATTATTGTACATTCCATGTTTCTGAAACATGCCAGATTCCTAATTGGAAGGAAGAAAATTATCTTGAGGCATGCTCTAACAAAACAATGAAAAATAACCCAGGAACAATGCCTTTTTTGTGCTGCCTACAATATCTTCCTGCTGTGTATACAAAAGCACAATAAACTTTTAATCTGAACTAGAAGAAAAAACATCCTGATACCTTAATACTTTAAGAGCCAAAGAGAAAACTTGCCATTTTAAGTGGCTTTATACACAACTGAATCCATTTCTATGTTTACTCTCATTATACAGTGTAAACCAACATTCTGTCCTCTGTGCAATAACCTCCCTGAAAATAAACCAGCAAAGGGTCAGATTCAGCAAAGGAATGAGGCACCTAGTGTGAAATGTGGAATTTGGAAATCAGGTCCAAGAGTACTCAGAAAAACTCTTACCGTGCTGCCATCCAAACTACCAAACTGACTCATGTTTTAAAGCTAAATTCCAGAAATACCTATAAATGACACAGCTGAGCAGCTCACAATGCATTGTTCACACCTTGTTTATGTGACTAAGTTAGGATCCAAAATTATGTAATTTCCTTCAAATGCTCTCCAAATAAATCAACTTGAGAGCCATCATCAGAGCATATCTAATACACAATCTTTTATTTTCAGGTTAAATGCAGCTGCAAGTAACTACAGTCTTTTAAAATGTCTTCTTCATCATGAAGATGCAAAATTCTAGCTCAGTCCCTTCCTAAGCCAGTTTAAAAGGATGTTTTTTTAATTTTTCTTTCTGTGAGTAAGACTAGAAAAGAAATAGGAAATGATAGAGGAAACACGTAAGCTGGAGTATTTTAGTGCCTAGGATAGTTTCTGAAGATGCTTTCTTCCCTGAGCAGATTTTAGAAATTTTCCAGTCCTTTAAACACAAGCCTGTGTTTGCTTCCTCCAGATAATTCACTTTCTTAGTCTAGTACACAAATTGCCATGTTGTGGCATCATGTTCTCTTGGACCCATAAAGTCCCAAATTTCTTCAAATAAGAGGTGTGGGTTTGAATTCTTCAAGTTAATAAGGAAATACTAAACCAAGATTTCTGTGTTTCTAGGTCAAATGTTCTGACCATAAAATTAAGGCTCTTCATCCAACTGTATTTTAAGACATAAGTAATTGTCTTAAGGAGAGGCATCAGGTTGCTTAACTCAGGGACAGAATTAATGACTCAGTCAACCTCCCAGTTGTTTAACACTCATCAGCTATATACACGGCATGTTATTACAAATGTCAATCTTTGCTCATGAATTGCTTGGGAACTCAGATTTCTAATATAAAACTCTCCTGGGAAGAGGGCCGCAGAAGTAACAGCACCAAGAAATGCATTTATTTGAATTGGTCTTTTAATATTCATCACTTTGATCTTCCATTGTTTGCAAAATAATTTGCAATTTGCTTGCTTTCTTAGTATTAATTTAGGTGTTTGTTGGTTTTTGTTTGTTTTTTGTTTGTTTGTTTTGTTTTGTTTTGGAGTAACTAATTAGTTTTTCTGATGCTGTCATGAGAAAGTAAAAGTTACGTTCGTGACTTCCTGCAGCAGTAGAATATTGTGACGGTCATTCACACAATGTGCACAGGTATTTTCAACTTGTCAACTTTTCAACTTGTCAAGGAAATCTTTCTTTAAAAGAAGTCTTATATTGTCTTTCTGGTCCTCCAGAAAAAAGATCATCATCCCTATAGTCTTCACTCATTATTCATTTGAATATAAATTAGGTGAGTTAGTGACACTACAACCAGAGCAGTGAAAGAAGAATTGTGCCTCCATAATAAGCCATGCAATATTTGCCCAAATTATGGCTAAAGGCTGTTTTGTTTCTCATCATCCCTTCCTACTGGTGAGAACTAGATTATATTCCATTTTCCACATCTTCTTGAACAGAATAAGTATTATAAGATTCTCAACATTTTTCATTTCAGTGTTTCTGCAACTTTGAGTCTCCCAGTTCTGAATGAAAAGGTGACAAATCAGTTGTTCTCCAAAAGTCATGGGCTTCAAGCAGTTTAGAAAATGTGGAAGAGGCGTTGAAATGCTGAAAGAAAGGGACCGAAGATAGTTTTGGAAAAAAAAAAAAAAAAGTTTTTAAAAAACATGAGTATAACTCGATCCATGGAGCTGCAGCTGAAGCAGAAGTCAGTCTACATCAAAGCAAAGTTGTAAGCTGGTCCAGTAAAAACTTATAAAAAATGTGATTATAAACACTGTATCTGATGTGTATCTGTCCCACTCTCATTCCAGTTGAAAAACTGCATGCCAGAAGCTCTCCTGTGAGCTTTATGTGAACATTTTGTAGGAATTACAGGCCTCCATGTGTCACTGTTTTGAAGAGCTCCACCCAGATCCATTTGAAATTCCTCCATGCGTGGGAAGATCCCAGCCACAGTCTTGAATGCTCTGAGTGATTCCAGGTTCTGCAAGGATCTGTGGTCCCCTGAATTGTCCAATTCAGCAAGGGAGAATCTGTTGCATGATACACAGTTTTGGAGGGTTTGTTCTGTTTTTTGTTTGTTTGTTTGTTTGTTGTTCTTTGTTTGTTTGTTTGTTTGTTTGTTTTAAATCCTAATAATATATATTATTCCAATTCTTTCCTTTTAAACTGAAGTGCATTCATTCTTCAATGTATTCCCATGTGAATGATTACATTAATGAATCTCATTTGTCCCTGGCCTGAGATACACATGAAATGTATATTAAAAAAAAAAAAAAAAAAAGTGCCAAAACTTAACTTGGCTCAATTTTACATCCTAATATGCAAAGAAATTGAACAAATCACAATGTGGAAATTTCAGACAGAATCACCAAATGATTTTATTATGTAACTATAATATTACTTCTGCTTTTAATATTGCCTGAGCTGCTGAGTAAAAACATTTTGAATGCATTGGATGATGTTCCTGAGGTCATTACAATTAAAAAAAAAAAAAAATCTCTTTCTTCTCTTGTACAGTGTGGCTCCCTATTGCTCATTCCTCACTTCTTGTGTGAAGTACAAATCTTACAATAGAAACAGAATGTAAATTGAAAATAAACCATTTTCCTTTAGTTCTTCTTCATCATCATATCACTTACTAGTAAAGAAGTTATTTCTCTCTTCCCCTACTTGGATTCCTTTTCTATATCTTCTCACAGCTTCTTGCTAAAATTACAAAGAAACAGTTAACAATGAGTAGTATTTCTGGATTTGTTTCAGTCTTAAACTGCAGATATGGAAGACATATTGGTACACAAGTTCTTCTAGCTTTGCTATGTGCCCTTTCACAAGGCATATTTCTTCCATCAGGGACTTTGTCAAAGCATGTTCTAAAGGGCTAAATTATCTTCTCATTGCTCAACAGGTATAACAGGATTCCTTTTCTTTTTCTTTTTCTTTTTTTTTTTTTTTCCGGAATTAAAAGGTGTTATCTTATAATATTCCCTGTCAGGAATAAGAACTGTTCAAGATATAGGAGGGAAAACAAAACAAAACAAAACAAAACAAAAAAAAACACCTTCCTAACCTTACCATCTCAGGTATATAATACTATCACATCATCTCTAATTAGATTTTTAGCAAATTGAAACTGATAAAGTAAACACACTGCATGGCAATGATTAGCAAAACACCATGCAGAATTTAGTCACTAAGTGTTATACATGTGAATCATTGAAGGTAAAACCTCAAAGACATTTAACCAGTAAAAGATTAAGTCAAAAGTAAGTATGAATAATACCTCTTCAGTGTATTTTGACCAAGTGCAGAAACAAATTAAAATATTAATATAGAGAAACCATTAATGACAGCAGATTAATATATTTTTTTCACTGATGCATTTATCTTTAAATAATCTGAATATAAATCTAACTTAGCAAATATAAATAGTCTTCTTTCATTGAAAAAAAAAAAAAAGTCTTTTCCTTTGGAAGCTAAGAAGTTCTGCTATTAATAAAAAGAATATTGCAAGTTGTTGCATCATTAATCCCTGTATAACCAGTTAAAGATTGTAGTCATAATTGCTTTTAGTAATGTTTTCCCATATAGTCTTAATGATTTACAGTACTATAATTTTCTTGGACAGTCCAACCTACTACTCAGGTAAAGAGAAGTACAATTTGTAGAAAGAATTCAAGACTCAACCTTGGCAAAAATAAAAATAAAAAATAAAATAAATATATATTAAAAAATCATTACTTAGTGCATAAAATACAAATTGCATTTTCTGACAGCATACTCATTTCTCAGTTATGTTTAGCAGCAAGATCTAATAGCAAATCTCAAGTGATACCTTTGCAGACATTTACAGGCATCCATTTCAGAGATGAGGACAGACTGAACCCCCATTCTGTGCAGTCTGGGAGCTTCTGTTCTTGAGGAACTATTAGAGCTAGTAACCAGATGTTTCTGTCAAACAATTATCAGAAAGTAGGAGCATAAAATCCATTGAACAATGGTTCTGCAATTCATTCATGAAGCGTGAAGGACAATGCTTGTAAAAGATCTTTTTCTTCTAGATGCAACTGCACAAGCTCCTGGTGTTAGGTAGTCTAAAGAGGTGAAACTTCTCTGTTGTTCTCATGCCGTCTGCAGGGAAGTTTGCTGCCGTCTTTTCTACTTCGTTTATTCAGAATTCCTCCTGAATTGTAAAAAATGAAATGAAATGAAATATAAAATAAAATAAAATAAAATAAAATAAAATAAAATAAAATAAAATAAAATAAAATAAAATAAAATAAAATAAAATAAAATGGAAAGGGGAGGAAAGGATTCCTTTCTTGTTTCAGAGTATTTTCATAGCTCATGCAGCATTGTCTTGAAAACAGATATAGTGTAAGCAGCTGAATAGCAGTATACTGGAGGGATTTTGGTTGCTGTAAAACTGAATGATATTTGACCTCAGAGTTAATTTTTCCATATTTCAACTAACATTACAGATAGGAGATACAAATGAAATTAAATAAATAAGACTTGTGAACAATATCATCAGTTCTTTCAAGCTTTGTAAATGGTTTTTACTTTACCACTTTTAGCTTGCATTTCTCCAAGTCTGTTTTAAGTAGGACATTTTTTTTTTCTGTGAGAAAAAAAGACAAAGAAAATAAATCATTATCAGTATCCTGGAAACATATTATTATTCCTATTTTCTCTTCAAATTCAGATTAAAATTTTCAAGACACACTATATCTAGAAAATATGTGTATATACTCTTCATTTTTTTCAGATAGATTAGGATGAAGAAATAAATAAATGCATAGCTAAGAATAACAGTGGTCCTGTAAAAAATACTGAGCAAGCAATAAGCTGAATTAATGTGCTACTAGACCAAATATATCCTCTATTTTTTACCTCTACAAACAGTAATCTCAGTATTCAAAGTGTTTTGAGCACAAATGCCACAGGCATTAATATCTAGCTTATATTTCTTCACACAACAGCTGGTTTCAGTGATACCTTCATTCATAAGTCTTAAGAAATAAAATGACAGCTGTAAGTGCCTTGCAGGAATGCATGCTTCTCTTTGCATTTTTCTGCAGGTTGCTTGGGAAATCACAGAGCTCTGGAACAGCAATACCAGTTTAAATGGAAGACTGTGACTACCATTATGTCATTACATTGTGAAACAAGTACTGCAGGCTATTTACATCCCATTCCTCTTCCTGAGTTTTACTGTAAGCCAGAGTAAAACTGTTATTGACTTCAATGAAAGCCATAAATGCTTGTTTGCTAAAGTCTGAACTACTGTGTATTTGTTTAACCAAAAGACTCACAAATACCTGGGAGCACTGGATGAGACAATATTTATAAGTGTGAAGATGGAAGGCCTGATTCTCTACCAGCTTCCACTTGTACATTCATTAAAACTTGAGTGCAGCTTCCATTTTGCTAAGTCCTTCACTTCATCCAAGCTTTTGTCCTCTGAAGGTTTTCAGCCTGGTGAGGCAACTGGCTATTTTCCAAGGCTGCTTGGATCACCTCACCTCTGAAGTTCACAGATCAACAGATTTGGTGGGAATAACAGTGAATTTATTAGACTCATTTGTTAAACTTCTTCTAAACAGATGTCTATTCATTAATTAGTAGTTTATAATATTAAACTAGCATTTTTTTGCATTAATCTGATTTTTAAGTGATTGATCCAGAGTGTCTTCAGGTATAGTCCAGTGAAAATTACAGGTTCTTTTATAAACTCCCTTCAATGAGTCATATCTTCAGAGGAAACAGAGCAAGAAGCTAAGTTTGTTTAGCTCACTAGAAAAAGTTACTTTTTATTTCCAAAATAAAGGAAAATTAAATGTGATGCTTACAAATGATTTTTTTTCCAGTCCAAAAGCAGATTTTTATTTTGAATTTATTTTGAATAGGTATGTCACATCTTACTTACAGCTTTTGCATTTCCACTGTGAAAACTCTTTTGGTGTTTTGACTCATAACAGTTGGATATTTTTTATGGATCCTGTCTCTTCTGAAAACCTGGTACATCAACCTAACAAATTTTATACTGTGACTGAGTATACTGATACCAGACATTGTGGTCTTACTGATATCAGCTGACCATATCCTGAATTACCCTTAAAAGAACAAATTAGTTTAACTTAAGAGGACGAAGTACAAACTTCATTACAGTCTACCTTTTATGAATTGCTCTGTGTAGAGTTAACTCTTGACTGCTACTTGGAACAACTAGTCATTATATTGCCAGAAAAAAAGACCAAGGAGGTTGATAAGGTGTTGAGCCCGTCCCTGGCAAAATCCCTTTTCTCATGGCTACTTTCCAGCTCAGTCAGAATAGCTGTAATTTCCCAATGGAAAAGGTTTCTCAGGCTTTGAGGAAATAATATACCAGCTTTGGGAATAACTAAATATTATTTTGAGAGTAAATCAGAACCTATGATTGGAGTACTTCCCTTAAGGAAAAAGGAACAAATTTTCTGAGTGTAGGAAATAGAGTTAATGTGTGCATTAGATGCATACATAAGATTACATGCGTACATGTAATAGAATACATGAGATTCACCCATTTCATATTTATCCTTTTAAATCCCTGAGTGGTGTATCTAATGAATATGTGCATGAAAATGATTTCATTGAAGAATAAAATTTTAGTTTTGGCTTCAATGGGAAAAAGATAAGAATTGGATATATAAAAATCTTTCTACAGCAAAACAGGTACTTGGTATCAGTTAAGATTTAAGCTAGGAATTCAGTTTAACTCAAATCTGCTGTAAGCTATATATATATACGTAAGCTAGATAGATAGATGGAGGAAAAGTTATCACAATTTAAGGGATGTACTATAGTATGTTAATCTGTGGAAACAGGTTCAATGTGTGACCTCTGTGACAGTTAGACCATATTATACCTCAGAAATCTTGCATCTGTCTAGGATAACTCAGGCACAACCACAGGCCCTGATGCCTTGCTGCTTTTAAGTCATCTAAACAGGCTGTAGATATTACAGATTGTGTCATTGCTGTGTTCCATTCCACATTGCATTCTCTCTCAACGGTTCCAGAGAGTCTTTTTATCTTCATCTCTGTAATAAATCTTACTTGGTTTAAGATCTTATTTCTTCATTCTTTTCATATTAATTCCATGGGAAATCAACAATTTCTAGTTCCTATCTTGTACTTTCAGTTACTTGTCTTAATGTAGGGGGAGTTGGGGGGGAAGGGTGGGGAGCTGTTTTCCGATAAAATCAATACCTGCTTGTTTACAGCAATTGTTTGCAACAATTTATTTTTCAGTAGATAAGGTGCCAGTATTTGCAACACTTGGAATGTGAATTTATATGAACCTCTATCTTCTACAAATACTCTACATATCATAGGTTATGTAGTCAACTGGTAAAAATTACTGCTCAAAATTGAAAATTGTTTCTATACATTCTCCCCACAAACATAAACATAAACCTGAGTACACAGTATTCTAAACATATCTGTTGTGTTTTTTTTCAGACCTGTTTCTATTTAAATCTTTAGAGCTGCATGCCAATTAGTCTTAAAAAACTCATACAAACCACTAACAGTTCAAAACTAGGACCTGAATCAAAACTGTCAGAGATGAGTGAAGAGTTCACTCATCAACCCTTGGACTAACTCTGCCCTTTCTTCTGATGGGCTTGTGCCACATGTACAGGTGGTACAGGGTGAGTGGGATTCTGTAGAATGAGAAAAAATGTATTTAAGTGTAACTAATGAAATTGCATAAAATGTCTGCTGCTGACTTCTTAACCCAGTCCAGCTTCTGCTCGTATAGATCTTAGACTTCTCTAGAAGTTAGATCTTAAGCCTTGGAGAAGTGAGGAGAGGCTGTTCAAATCTGCACCAGCCAACAAGCCATAGTTACTGTAACATAAACCATCTTACATTACATCCTGCACTACATCCTGCAAGTAGCATATGCAGCATTCGGAAGGCTTCCTCCTTCAAGTGTTTTTTGTTTGTTTCTTTGTTTGTTTTGGGGGGTGGGAGACCCAAGAAACAAAAGACTCTTTCTTTTTCAAGCTAGCTACTTAAATATTCATATGACTTTAAATCTCGTTACTGGCTCAGAACAATAATAGTTTACTCATAGAAATCCCAGATAGTAGTGATTCAATAAAAAAGATAACTTGTACCAATATCACTTAAAGGAGAAAAATAGGTGACCCCAAATCTTACTGTTAGATACTATGGACCAAATATACACAGCTTTTTGGTGATCTTTCAAGATGTTGTTAAAGTGCATAGATAAGCTTCATCATAAAAAGGCAACTTATACTGTTCTCAGTAAAAGAGATGAGTAAAATAGGAATCGTGATTTTGAGAGCTGCAAAATTTATTCTTAATAAAATTGTTACCATTTCTTGTTCTGTGATGAAAATGACAAGAATATTTTAACACCATCCCTGTGAATAAGAATAGGTAAAGTTTTCACTAAGAAGCACTAATTCTGGTTCTTCTCTTATCTACTTGAAAAACAATTTCTCAGGAAAGCTGTTTAAATCATCAGAATCTTTTTAATGTAAAAGATTTAATGTAAAATGCTATGAAGAGGAGAAAGATTCACATGGTTTCTTTCAACTTGCACTTCAGTTCTTCAATTCCATTCTTTCAGATTACACTACTGAAATTACACAGTTCTGTTTTGACTAAATTACCATGTCAAGTAAAGATGGGGGGTAAGTTAAAGTTTATATACACGTATTCATTTAGATTTTCATATCAATATGGAAAAAAAAAAATCCTTCTCTTCTAAACACTTTTCTCACCATTATCCAACAGTAAAATATTACCCAGAACTACTCTTCAGTCAAGATTCATGCTTTTGCTTTACCAGTTCAAGAAATTTTCGTCATCAAGAAACATTAATAGTTGTTATACACAGACACAAATACAGATGAAGTATTCCATGAAGTAAGAAAGATGCTGTTATTAGAAAAATGCTTAAGATAAAACTGAGAGACTATGATTATGGAATATGTATTGTAATAGAGCAGAAATTATAATTTTAAAAGTCCTTTTCCTTTCCCTTTACCAACTTTGTATAGCTTTTTTTTCCATTATATTGGAAATATCCTTTCTAGATAAATCCACACAGGCAACCAAGCATGGCAACATTTGGCTCCTAGAGATGTTCTATTTAATAAAGAATTCCATGTGTACCCATAAACAGAATACTCATTATTTCTGTACAGTGCACTGAAGAATGACATCCACAGATATGAGCATGCTGATGTGGAGAGCCACTCATTTGTATAAAGTATGAAAGAAAAAGATTGGGTGGAGACCTGCCCCCTTTCTTTGATCTAGTTAGACCTGGAGAGGCTCATCTCTTATGTGCAATGCTTATGACTAAATTAGAGCCCGTGAACTAAAAATGCACTGCAATCACCAAAGGCTTTAATTGATTTTGAGTCAGTCTCTTAATGCATATCAACACCCACAAGTATAAATATGAATGAAATATTTTATATAAAAATGTGACATACATATGTATACATAACATAACAATATATATATGTATTATATATGATATATAACATAATATACACACATATATATGGGATATATGAGAAAATAAAATATATATATAGAGAGAGAGAGAGAGACTGTGGAATAAACTAAAAACCTTTGTAAATGCAAGCCAAAATGTAGCTGTTTTTTTCAGTTAGTAGAGCTTTCAGACAGTAGAGGTCCAGGTTGGGTTCATCTATAATGTTGCTAAGGAAACCTCAGTTGTGGCATGACCACACCCTGTCACATAGCCTAAATGCCTGAACTCATACCCATAGTCAGGGATAGGTTCATAGGGCAGAAGTCTACTCACTGTCAGGCAAACCCTATTCAACATAGGTAAATGCATCTTCATTTCACTGCCTTGCCATTTCCTGCAGAAAAGAGCATTTGGTCTATTTACAAAATCTGAGACCAGAGAGCATATACGGATATATAACTGATAACACCAACATTGATCCAGTTGGATCATCTGGATAATAACAATTCTAAATGTTAATGAAAAGAGGGAGTGGAGGGAGGTATTTGGAAAAGAAAGGGAGAACAAGATGTAAAGATATTTCATTTCATTTATTTATTTATTTTAATGCATATGTTCCTTTGATATGAAAGAAACAGAAAGAGCAGAATGTGTAAAAACAGATGTGAACTACAAAGCCTTCCCACCAACTCCTTGAGAAGGAAGATGTACATAAAAAACAATCTGTGTGGCCATTAAAGCACAAACTGATTCAGAAAGAGGATGTGAAAAAATGTTACAGTAAGCACATAATTCATCTCAAAAGTTGAGATGCATATAACTATCCCTGAGTTGCAGGGAATTAGTCTTTCTTGTATGATTAAATACAGCCCATGTTTGCAAATATGAAGAAATCAGTGCATGACTGATCTAGAGCATGCAAAGTTTGTCAGGAAAAGTAGTATATCTTTATAAAAGTAGTATATCTGATATATGATAAGATATGAGTATATCTTTATAAAAGTAGTATATCTGATATAGCTGGAGCAGGGGGAGACAAGGTGGAAAATTAAATTATAGTTTCATACTATTGCAGCTACAACTATGCTATCACACCATTGATGATATAAATAAGATCTTCATTTTGTCTGAGAATCTCATTCACTCCTTTAGCACAGAACAATGTTGGGTGCTTATTATTGGCCTATGCAAATTCCAATGACAGCTCATTGCTCCCCACTACAATCCTAGTAGACTCTAAATGACAAGGTCAGCTTCCTGCCACAGTTTGTCTCCTTGCCCTTGCCAGGATCTTTTCTAATGAACATTCAGTGAACCAGTGAAGTACTTTTTTTTTTTTTTGGTTTTGGCTTTCTACTTACAGTCCAGAAATAAATAAATAAATAAATAAATGCCTGGTGGTTTGTCACATTTGGATTGTCTAGCTGTACTTTGTTTAGTTACTGTTTCTCATACTGTTCTTCATCTGCATCTTCATGTTCCTTTGTTCTTCCTTTTTTTTCCTTCTTTTTGTTTCTAACACTGAAATGTATTGGCTTTTAGTATCAAGAGACAATTAAAATGCACATGAGAAGCATACAAGAGAAAATTCCGATTTATGCTTTTGTTTTGATTGTTCACTGATTAACCATGTAATATTTACGTTTTTAGTACAGTAAATTTTGTTTGGTGATTTTTATAAAGTTGTTCTTTTTATTTCACCTTCAGTTTTTGTGGTCCCCTACCTATCATCTTCCTCAGTTTCTATTCACCCCATTCTGTTTCAGTACATACCCCCAAACATTTTGGTAATTTTCTGGATTTCATAGGCCAACATTTCAAACTTACCTTTTCTTAACAGAGCATTTTGCTGAGAGCAGTTTCCCAATTAGTCATACCATTTACCATTCATCCTATTACATAGTTCCCAAGTGTCTTTATAATAGAAGCATATGTTCTGAAATGCATTTCATATTAAATTGTTTCATGACTTCTTTCAAATATTCATACATTCAACAGAACTGAAACGCTGAGTTGGGTGGTCCCTACTGCTTTGTGGTAGAGGCAAGAGTAAAACATCATGTGTGATTTCAACACTGTTGTTTATTGATAATTCAGAAGTGATGTGGCTGAATCAGCAGACTGTAAGAGGTCTCCGGTGTTAACTCTTCTGTTGCCTATCATCATGAAATTCTGTGTCCTGTCATCTCTTTCCACTGGAAATGCCTACAGAGGTCTATAGAGGCTTTGTATGAAGAAAGGTGATCAGTGGTAGAACCCAAGAGAATGGAGTTGTGCTGTGACAGGGGAGGTTCAAGTTGGATAACAGGAAGAGGTTTTTCACTGAGAGGGTGGTCGCACACTGGAACAGGTTTCCCAGGGATGAAGTCACAGCACCAAGCCTGTCAGAGTTTAAGAAGCATTTGGACTATGCTTTTAGTCATACGGTGTGAACTTTTGGGTAGACCTGTGTGGTGCCAGGAGTTGGACTCAATGATCCTTATGAATCCATTCCAACTTGCGATATTTTATGATTCTATGAATGGCAACAGAATCTGTCCCTCAGGCAATGACTTTCTTTGCTTTTCCTCTAGATTTCAGTGATACATGATAAAAGTACAACAGAAATGGTTAAGTGTGATAACATCTTTGACTCAGACTGTCTTTATTTTCCAGCCTAATTATATAACAGAACTTCACTCTCCTACTCAGACTGCTTCAAAGCTTCTCCAGCTGGGCTTGTTCTTCATACACTGCATCAGATAATACTACTGTCTCCAAGTCAGTTGGTACTGTCACTGAAATAACAGCTTCCTCATTCAAACCTAAAACCATAGTAGTCTTCTCATTAATTATAGCAACAATTTGGAGGAGATAGCTGTTGCACATTACAGCAGTGTACATGAATCAAAACATCAGCAAAACAGAGTAATGTTTAGAGCTCAGTAGTAATAGACTGGCATCCACTTGCAGTCATTTCCCTACAAATGGCTAAGTTCTTTTCCACTTTACATAGTGTAAATGTATTCTATTTAAGCCAGAGCTAAACTTATCCAGAATTCTGCCCAAGTACCTGAACTTTGCAGCAAAGAGACCCAAAGTTTATTTTCACTGACTTGTTCCCATGCAACTCTGCCAATGCTAATCAAGTTGATTAGGTCTGACCAGAACCTAGCTTCAGTTTTCTTGACACATCTGTTTGTTTCATGACAGCCATGAAACAAACTTCGTGGGTTACATTAGTTAGAATGGAGCCAGACAGCAACACCTTACTCAACAGAACTTATCCTTTGAATGATCCCATTGATACAGGCACCTTATTTTTACTAAAGAACAACTGTCCTACATATGACAATGATACTCCATGGTAAAATGATCTGTCACATTGTTTTGATCTATTCCTTCCACTTAGGAATCAAGCACCTTACTAGGTACAAACACTGCCTCTCATCACCAATCAAGCCTTATTGAATCCTGAGGGAATGTAGGACAGAGTTTGCCTCTATGATAGAAGAGGTCCTGTTAATGTTGCTAGATGCTCTTAAGTTATACAGTGCCAGGGATTTATAGGAGCCACAGCAGCAACAGATGAAGAGAAGATACTCTTAATCACTATACCCCTCAGTCCTTCTCCTTTCATCTGTCCATCCATAAACTCATAGCTAGTGAGCCGGCACTGTCCACATATGCTGGTGACTGCAGGCCTTCTGGCTCAAGAGGGGACACAGGTGCCTTGAATGACTAAGTATCCCTCATATATACATGTATATATGTATATATCTTCATATTTACTGAAGATTCCATGCCCATTCACCTGTCTCAGGATACCACATTTTTATTCAGCTGTTGATGATTCTGAATACAATTGAGCAAACAACTCGTTTGAATTCTTCACAGCTTATTTGCTTCTGCATCTAATTAATTACCTGATCACTTCTAATTAGAACTGTTGCAATGGAACAGTTGTTTTGTTCTGTGCACTTAACAATTATTTCCTTCTGGTCAGGATACAGGACCACTTCTAACGTGATGATCTGCAAGAGAATATTGAAAAATAAAAATAAAAAAAAAAAAAAAAAAAAAAAAGACATTTTCTACCATAGGAAGTTTCACCATGGTCACAAGATTTTACTTTCATAATATCTTCTAGTACTGTTAACACTTGCCATTCCAAGCATTTCCAAAATATACGGTTCAGAGTAATATTTCTCTCTCTCTCTCTATATATATATATATATTGATTTTATATTATAGCAACAGCCAAATTTGCCTACAGATTCACAGGCTTTGGACCACCAAGATTTCCCAATGAGAAACTGTTATATTTGGTTTTATAGAAAAATTATAGAAAAAAAAAAAAGTGTCATTGTACTTAAGAAAAAAGATATTTGCCAAATAAATGCACAATGTTCAGGGCTTTATCATCATTTTCTTAAAGCTGTATGTTTTTTGTGCAGGGACCATTGCTGTTATGGGTGGAGACAAATTGTGAAGAGGAAGGAATGTTGTTAGCTGAGAAATGATTATTTGAATGCATAAGCAGAAAAGTGAAACAAGCAGGAGGCAAGATGAAGCACCACTTTTGGTTTAAAAAAATGTTTGAGTTCCACCAAGTAATAATAATTACATTTAAAGCACCTCTGTAGGCTACCAGCTTTGAAGTGTGCAGAGAGAGAAAAATAATGACTGATAAGTGTTTGCAAGAGTTTAATTTGTAATGGCCAGAACAGATAACTCAGCCCAGTTTGATATTAATTAGGGATTTATTATGACTCTTTCAGCTCTTTGTTTAGTTATACACTAAAATTACACAATTTGACATATTTTTTATTACTTATTTCCTGGAATATAACAGGTGAATGCCACTCTACTTCAGTAATTTAGGTATCATTATACAATTAGCTGAAGTGCTTGCTTGCATAATTGCAAAACTGCTGTGTCATTTTGAGTTGCATGTTGCACTTGTCACTGATTTGTAATATAGCCCAGAAGAGAGACTGTCTCAGTTCTCTGCTTGTCTCCTGTTAGCTTTGAAACAAAATTAGACTTATAAGAAACAATTGAATGTCATTAGACAGCTTAATTAATCAAGTTTTCTTAAAGTATCCAAAGCGTTACTCATCTAACAGACATACTATATGGATTAAAATGAATCTAACATCATAACTTTCAACTAGTATTGCATACCTTTCTGTTCACCTGACTCACCTTTGAGTTGAAAGATTGGAATTAAACACAAAGATTTGAACTCAACTCAGCTGAAACATTTTCTCTCTATCAGCTATCCTCTGAATGTATCTGAAAGAGGATACTCTTTTTCTTGTCCTGCTATCAAAAGATGACTTTGACTGTTTTGTTTACTCTTGGAAATTTAGTCTGAGTCCCAACAACCTACATGTTGAACCTCTTTCAATCCCATTTTACTCCTCAGGATACAACAGGATTTAAAACTGAACTCCCTACTCATAAATCATCAGAGCTCCACTAAAGTTAACTGAGTAATATTGATTTATATCAGCTGATGACCTGGCCCTGTACAAATAGGAAAGCTGGTTCTCAGTGGTTTTATGTTCTGCATGCTGTGACCAGTCTGTCTCATGTAGCAATAGGTCTCAGCAGTCAGCTCTGGGGGGGGCTGGAATCACCTCTTGACTGTGACTTAAACTGTTCCCTGAGTGAGAGATTGACCCCATTCACCTTGCTTCCAGATAGGGGCCTATGTTCTCAGATGTTTGTGAAAATCCTTCCCTGCCAAGGGCAAGTGTGTAACTTGACAGTGCACACAATACAAGTGAGTTTTTTTCTCAAATCACAGAATGAATGTAAATAAATCCAAGCATTTTGTTCAAGCCCCTGGGACCTTCATCCATGAAAGCTGCTGGTTTTGTACACAGTGCACCCAATAAGCTAGAAGTTGTCTCAAGCAACAAAAAAGTGAGAGGTGAAGGTAAAGACTTTAAGGATCAGTATCTCAAAGCTCCTACAGTCTTGCCCACAGTAGCAGGCAATCCATGCTTTGGCAATGAAGTTGCATGCTGCTAGGGCTGCAGGGTCAGATTGTCTTTTGTTGCAATACATTTTCCTCATCATTTCAAACTAAATGCCAAGCCTTTAGAAAAGATTTGGTGGATGATTACCTGAGGGTGATTATGTAGTTAATATACTCAAACTTTTGTTAGATCAAGACAAGTTTTGCATAGCACCTAGGTAGAGTGCTCTGCATATCAACTCCACCCATACATTTCTCTAAAGAAAGTCATTCTGTATAAATTATGCTATCTGTCACATCCTTTTGATTTATATTAGCTGATTTATGGGTCAACCAAACTTCTCTGCAAAGCAAAACACAGAGCCAGCCCAACATAAGCATATCTCACAATAAGCACATTTTTGCAGGACACAGCTATTTACATGCAGACATGGAGTTTCTAGACTTTTAAGTTGTTCTATTAAATTAAAAGCAATAAGAATTACCAAAAACTAAACCTGTGTATTTTTATCTTATTCATGTTTATATTCCATATAATCTCACTACTTGACAATGTGTCAGTACTGTTACTTAATATGTCAGAAAACAATATGCGATTTTTTCATTTCTTACCTTTCTTTCTATTTATTCTCTCTTCAGTACTTCTGTCCCCTTTTACTTGCCTGTATTTTATTTGGATTCACTCCTTTGTTTTCTTCTTTGTTTTGTTTTGTTTTGATTTAATGGCAGAGGATGGAGATGGTAATTTATGGAGGGTATTGACAAGCTGTTGAATTGTATTTATATGGTCCTTCTTCAACCACAAGTTTCAAGAGTTCCTACTGTTATGGTGCCTCACCTGAAGGGGTTAAAATACAATTTTTTTTACTCCTTTTCTTTTAACTTCATGTAGAATTGGTTATGCTTGTCCCTACTATTAAATCTGGGAAGAAAATTTCTGCTACGGCTGGGAGGCTGACAACTTTTCTGATTATATGTTTCTATTTCCCTTTTAGAAATCAGATGAATTTGAGGCAACATACTCCTTTTTGTCTTTGCTTTAACATTTCAGAATTTCCCATTTAGAGTTCTTGATTCCTAAATAATGAAGTGATACATTTCAGTTTTAGAAAATGTTGTTATTTTGAGAGGGTTTTTCCTCTCTTGGCTTCAGAATAACTTGTGGGTGGCCCTGGATTCTCTCCAGGATCTACTGAAGATGAGATAAAGCAGCCTGACCAGTATTAAAAAACAAGAAAGTGGGTATGGGGAAAATGGCAAAATACTGGATTTTCAAAAAACAATTACACATGTAAATCTAAAGGTAAACACAGGTATTCTCCTTTGGTGTAGTAGCCCAAGGTAGTAGGTGTTCCCAATTCAATCATTCTTCTCTGCTTTAATTCCTTCAATAAATAAAACATTTTTTTCTGTTCATTTACTCAGTTGACAAAAAAAAAAAAAAAAAAAAAAAGTTGAAAAATAATATTTCTTATATATTCACCATTTTTAATTGTCTTCATACAAATAATCAGAATTACTCAACATTATCTACTTTAATTTTGCCTCAGTAAGGAAAAAGACTGGTTTTGACTCAGCAAAAATTTGGTGCATCACTTTTAGATATTACAAAATAAAAGTTAGATGTAGCTCAAGACACACATTCTTTTTATTTATCCTTTCCACTTTCTGAAATCTGCCCAATGTCAATGGAGGAGGAAAAAAAAAAAAAAAAAAAAAAAAAAAAAAGGAAGAAAAAAAAAGTCCATATAAATAGATATTGTCTTGTGTACTTTTGATGTCCTTATAGACAGAGTGTTTTTAAAATTTAATATGGATTTTTTTTCTATGCAGACAGATCATTATGCAACAAAACCACAAATACATCTAAAAACCATGTCATCTTCTGCTAAAGAGAGAAAGACAAGAAAAAGTGAATTCTGAAATCGTCAGTGCCAACAGAAATGCTGTTATTAATTTTAATGAAGCCACACTTTCTTCCAAAGATTACAACGTTGCATATGTGTTTTCATATTTGTGATACCCAAAATACATTCCAACATTACCTATTGCTTCTGCTTCCAAAAATTTCTAACTAGGTAATGCTGGGGTGTGGATGTACCTGAGCAGGTGTTTCATAATATTGAGGTGCTACAAAAAGGGATCAATTCACTCAGAATGTCCTACTCATTATTTTGAATCATCTCTGAATGAAGATTCCCTCAATTCCACATTGTGGGATGATTTCTATAACAGGAATATATGTCTGATGTCCCAATTATTTGTCTTTTTAAGCTACCAAGATTGTGTCTCACAGCTTACTCTTTCTATAGTTGTCATACTGTTCCTCAGAGAGGCTGATTAAAACAGAAGGCTCGTATGGTCATCCAACTCCTTACAAGACCACAGCCACCAGGCTATGCTTCTCAGAGCCAGCATATTATTTTGAGAGAGGTCCTTCATATTTACTAACCCTCATGTCATAGTAAACTATCTGCCTGATCTGTACTGGCAAGAGAGAGGTAAAATTAGTACTGAGGAAATGGGGAAAAGCAGAAGAAGTGTGGGAGAGAGAAAATATACGGACTGGGACTTAAAAGCCAAGTGGACTTCACAAAAAAAACACAACCCCAGAAAGAGCCAGAAATGTAAATTCATTCTTTACAACACAGCTAGAGCAAGTATGATGAAAAGAATAAGCCTAAGACTGCACTTCTCACCGCTGAATATACTATAAAAATTCATTACTTATCACTGGACTACCAAATCCTGTAGAAATGATGGGCTCACAGGTAAAACCTGGAGCCTTTGAGAAATGTTTAAAGGTGCCTGAATTAGATAAAATATGTTTAAAATCTCATGCGGGCAGACCTCTCCCCACTGAATGTGGCTATACCTTTAGAAGCTGAGGCATAAATTATTCCAAAAAATGTCAGCTGTAGGAGGCCATAGGGGATTTTATACAGAATCTGTATGAAATATTAAGTGTCACCTAGACTGTGTGATCTTGGTTGCTTAAAACTGACTTCAAGGGATTAACTTCTTTTCAGATATACTCTCAGGAATTTAGGAGAAGGCAGTCAATGGACTAATGTATGGCACACAACCAGGTCTAGGTTGGAAGGGTGAATTATCTCAGCTCAATGACATTAGAATACTTTTAACTGTGCAGTATAGTGGATAAATCAATCTTATTCTGCCTTATGGGCTGGTAGCCAGCATGTGAGAAAGGAACTTAATTACCTGAATAAGGTGACTGGAGGAACATAAAATAATGGTATATGTAGGAATTATAAAATAAAGTGTTCTTTATGCTGTGGAAGTTTGAACAGAAAAACAAAGGGCTAATCAATGCAGAGCTGAACATCTCTAGTTCTGTGATTTAGGGAAGAAATGGTGTTCCAAACACAAAAGACTCCTGGAGGACTTTGACTCATTTCCTAAATGCTGACCAATTTCCTGACAGACCAAACCATGCAGAATGACATGTTTATTATTTTGGCTGCAACTATTTTCTGTGCTATTTAAAGTAAAGGATAATTGTGGTTAAACTCTCTAAGAAAGTCTGGATGTCTTCTTTCACCTAACAGAAGACTTGGAGAATGAATTGTAAACTGAGCACACCTAAAAACTCTGTAAGAACATACTCAAAAGTATTGTTCAGCCCAGGTATCTTTGGTAACTCTGGAAACCATGTGAGAAATGAAGAGCTGAAGGTAGGGAACCTGTGTCCAGAAAGTTACTGCCTGCTCAAGAAAGCCTCAGCAACACATGGGTATAATACTTTAGAATCCCATGAGGGTCTAACCAGTGCTGTGGCATGACTAAAAATGCCTTTGTTGTTTTCTTATCCACCCCTATCTGTAATTAACTGTTCCCACATGGGCAGCTGCCCTTACAAAACACATATGTGTATGATTTCAAGTTGGAGGTTATAATTGTAAATATATATATAATCCAAAAGAAACGTTCATTCCTGGCTACTAAAGCATTTATATACTTTGATTTTGTAAGCAATTTTTTTCCTCAGAGTTAAATGTTGTAAAAAAATACATTCTGTTGAGAATTCATTCAGCTGAAGGTCACAAAGGACATTCACTGGTATCAGAAGTCCAGATTAAGTCATTTATGCAGATTTCCTAAAATTTCATAAATGTCCAAACTGGTATTTTAATTTATGTGTAGATGGTGGCTATATTATGCTTTTTATTCAGATATCCTGCTCTTGCTGATGTGTTTTCAGACAGCACGCTGGTGATGGAACTCAGTAAGGGCTGTTTGTAGTAGGAACTTTGCTTTTCCTATTGCTCTATTAACATAGTGTTGTACACCATAGCTATATGTTACAACCAATGTAACACAATACCATTGTTTTAAATTATTAAAAGCAATACCATGTTTCTTCTTCATGGCATATCCTTGAAGGGTATTACCATTGACAGGTGTATACCTACACTCTTAAACAACTTGATTATTAACTAAAAATGCATATATTTAAAGGAAACAATTTTGCATTCACTAAAAAGTTACCATAAATCTATTGGGGTTTTTTGTTTGTTTTGTTTTGTTTTGTTTTGTTTTGTTTAAATGAACTCTTTATTTTATTTGACTTATTTTCATATTCATGACTGTGGTCAACTTTTATTATATGCAGATCAAAATGCAGTTTAATAAATAAATGGTACATTTTGTACTCTTTCCCTATAACTATGCAAAAAAAAAAAAACGTTATCAGGTAATTAATTTTTCATTAAGAAGGCCCTAAATATTCTTCCATTTTTTTCCACTATCAAAATACTATATTCCTTAGCAATATAAATTATTTTTATTGGCTGCTCAAGTGAAAGCTTCCTTGCTTATGTCTATCACATTTTATAAATTATTTTTCATAATAATTAAAAAAAAAAAAAAGAAAAAAGAAAAAAGAAAAAAAAACTTTGAACCTTTTAGAAAAACAAGGACCATCTACCCAGTGTTGCATGGCAGTGAAGACACAGAAAGGGAATCCAAAAGTTACATATGAATGGTGTATAAAATTTACACCTGTAAATTGGTAGTCATTAACCTTGATTATCTGCCAAGCTGCATGGATTTTATCCTGGCTCTGCCCAGGCATCTGAACTCAGATGGCCAGATTCTTCCCTATTTACAGAGAATGTATAGTGAGTGTGAAATACTCACACAAATATTGCCTCCCACTTTCCCTGTTAGTGCTGCACCACAGGTACTAACTTAATAAATGATGTAAAAAAATACTATCACTATAAAACTAAGTGAATAAAAATGTCAATGCTCCTACTTAGTCATGTATCTTTTTGCATAGATCAGTGAATGACATCCTTTTTTTTTTGTAAGTAAACAGGAAATAATCTAATTAAAACATAGCTCCTCCTTTATTAAAACATTACACTGTGTGTTGTTTGTTGTGTGTTCATATTCATTTCAGCAGCTTTCTTTTTGTGAATTGTTCTTGCATAAAGGAAAAAAAGTGTTCAGGTCTGTTGTGCATTTGAGAGCTAATTTACACAAGGGCTTCTGAAAACCTTCTATTCATTCTGATTCTAACGCATTGGTCAGAGTGCATACTTCCAGCTTTTTTTATCTGTATTTCTTTCTAAATACATACCTTAAAGCCACCATGATTCCTAATTAGATGAAATGTAACAAGACATATTATTACTTTCTTTGCATGTGTTCATACATACAAAGTTCCTCATCATTAGGGATTCCATATCTTGGTCTTTAAATGTGGTTCTTTATAATTAACAATTAAATAGTCTCTTATTTTTGTTGCCTTTTTAATATATCACTGTGCCTTCAGTTTTTCATAGCCATGTCCTTTCCTGTGTTTTTTGAGGTTTGTGATTTTCCGCAGTTTCTAAGATAATTTTTTCTTGAGGAAAAAAACATAACCATTGAAGAACAGTACAGAAAATGTCAAAAGTTACACGTATTTCTCTGTGTCCAAAATTATCTGTTGGGTTTCCTGCTTATAATACATAAGAAGAGAAAGATTTTCATTACAGCACTTTGTGTGAAATAGGGCACATTTTCTTTAGATTTAACCAAAACTTCCCATTTTAAAAAATAGATGATTCCTTAAAAGTTTTATGTGCTAGACATGAGTTCCTTCACATTATTCTCCATTACTGGCAATATTTTTTAACTTCCCTTGAATTTAAAAAACAAACAAACAAACAAACAAACAACTTCCAATCAAGTTTGACATCTATGACTTCTGTGCCAGTTGTGAGAGCATTCTAACTCAAGCTAGAAGACATTTTAAAATGCCAAAAGATTATCTCATTCTCCCTATTACTTCAGTGTTCGCAACAGTGTC